>NC_088790.1:5146415-5450904 GCF_949628265.1 Cloeon dipterum | reverse complement strand
AAAAATGTTTCAGGAAAGCAATAAAATGGCCAAACATTTTCCCCGTCATTTTAGGATGGCTTTGAACACGGAAAACAATTTTATTTATTGATCTTTAAGGACTTGCTGACGTAAAAACCTTTTAATTGGCAAGCAAATACAAAAGCTGCACGAAATACCCAGCAGGTAAATCCTTTCCTCTTTTTGTTCTGTAGCAGATGAAAAACACAAAATGTATGTGTGCTTTTCCTGTAGTTTTTCAATACCGCGGTTTAACTACACTCTGTCACAGTGCAGAGGGACTTTCACAACACAGCCGTCCTTTGAAGTGTTCGGTCTAATGCCTATCGATTATTTACTTTTATTTATTATATCGGTCCGCGCAGAGCAGAGACTCGTTACACAATCCATCAGTGGAATGAATGGGGCCCACGCGCAAAAGTTTCACAGAAAAAGCTGCAAGAGTAAATAGAAATGCGGTAAATCCTGCAAAATAAAATAAATCCAGCTGCGGCAAAACTTTTGCGAATAATCCGTCGTTTTGCAGGCCGACGCTGGTAAATAATTTTGCTGCGCGTGCAACACATTATTTATTATTCAAAATGAGGGCGATATTTCCATCGAAACGCGTATATTTATCGCAAAACTGGCCCTCCAGACGAATTCAAAGCCTGTGTAATTGAATGATACAATTTCACATTATAGTCATCATCAGCAGCGATTCTTTCCGGCACAAGTGTGTGCATAATAAGAGTGTTTTCTCCGGCGTTTCTATAGCTACCGACTCAGCGCCCGAGAACAAACATACAAAACAAAATTGCTGTTTCTCGTCTTCATTCTGTCGCACGCAGAGTCAGCCCTCGACTGGCTTTATTATTATTCCTGCCGCTTCTGCCTTTTATTTCCATTGTTATTCGCCTTTTGCGAGCAGGTATTTTATTTAATAGTTTTTTCCTGCCTCCGGTCCCAAATGAAATGTGTTTCACGCGACTCACCCCGCCTCATACCAAATTCCATCCACTCGCTGATGATTTTTCCTTCCAGCACGTACACACGGCGCGCGCGTTATTAGATTTTGCCATTACAGTGCGCGACGCTGGAAATATACTTACTCCGCGCGCGCGGGCCGGGCCCGCCCATCTCTTGATGCGAAATCTCTTCTTTTCTTTACGCTGCCGTGATGTTTTCATTATCTGCGCTCGCTGAAAAGTCAATTGAATCAACGGTACCGCGCGCAAGAGAATTGGCGTTGAATAAATTGTGCAGGGGCGCAGACTTATTTAGAAGAAGAGGAAAGGCGAGAGGCGAGGAGGAAACTTTTAAATAGAAAACTTTTGTGTTCACGCGCTCACGTCTTTTTCTCTGAAAAGGTGTTTCTCTAAACTAACGGAATTTTTAATTTAATAATCAGATATTCAAACAGCAGTCTATTCCTTTGCATGATTACTGCGACGTAAATAATCATGATTTGAAATTAAATTTAGCTGAACCGTAAAATTAAGAAAAGCAACTGAAAAACTCATTAAAACGGTCAAATATTTCCATTTTCCGTGACAAGTTATTTTCTAATTTTCCAGGCAACCTCACTCCATTTCAATATTCCAGCGAGTTTTGCTCTCTTTCAGTGATCGCTTTCCATAGTGGGCGTTATTTAAAATTGCAAAATTAAATAAAATTAGTAGTATTTCCAATGGTATAACTCGTGGAAATCGTATTTTATGGTTTTAAGTGGAAATAAAGTAACCTTTTTTAATTAAGGTGCTTTACAAAATAAATAAAATACAGTTAACGTTAAAGAAACGATTATTCTCCTCAAAATCTAGTATCAAACAGATAAATTAGTACTAAAAGACAAAGATTCAAATAATTTACGATCGCAACAAATTTATTATTTTTTACACCCCTCACGATTGGTAACCAATCTAATATCAAAACTTCAACAAAAATACATTTAATCTATAAATCTTTCCAATGACAATTTAAGCAAGGGATTTTAATGATCGCAAACGAATGCAGGTATGGAAGTTGGCGTTCCGTGCGCAGCAATGACCCTCTCCTCGCACCATATGGCCGACGCGAACAGAGCAACCCCCGAGCACAAAATCAACATCGCACCTGCGGGCAAATCTAATCAGGTGGGTCATTAGTCGGCGAGCGTGATTAACAGGTCGCATGCATTGCACTGACTCGACGGTGAGTGCGTTGATTAATCTCGCTCGCGAAACTTTTCGAACATCTGTTTCAATGTGAAAGGTCAGACAATTTGGTCAAGCAAATCAATATACAGCAGACGAAATACTGTCACGGCTTGGAGGACCAAATTGGCATACAATCGATTAAATTTACACCAAACCTCTCCTAGTTCATTACGTGTTCATTTTTACAGGTTTTACAGGACAAAATATATTATTTTAAAACCTCAATTTCTCATCTTGTGCTGAGAGATGAGATATTGAGGTCTCAAAGTCTCCCAGAATTGTCCTATAAAACCCTCAAAATATAAATTTTATCAAAAAATTACCATATAATCTAATATAAGGTTTTATATTTCTATATTAGCCAATTTTACCACTTATCCGTGACATATATCGTACCAACACGCATATTTTTTTTAAATCTCCCAATCGATTAAAGTCGGGGACCAAAATTCTCTCTCCTCTGTTGGGACAGTGCGCGAACAAGTTCGACGAGCATAACGGTGGCGTGTCCCAGGTGAGTCAGGTGCTGCTCTACGGCGTGCCGATCGTCTCGCTGGTGATCGACAACCACGAGCGCCTCTGCCTCGCGCAGATCTCCAACACGCTGCTCAAGGAGTTCAGCTACAACGAAATCCACAACCGACGCGTCGCCCTCGGCATCACCTGCGTCCAGTGCACGCCGGTGCAGCTGGAGATCCTGAGGCGGGCCGGCGCCATGCCCATTTCGTCTAGGCGGTGCGGCATGATCACCAAAAGAGAGGCTGAGAGGCTCTGCAAGAGCTTCTTGGGAGACAACTCGCCGCCCAAGCTGCCCGACCACTTTGCGTTCGAGGTTTTCCACGAATGCGCCTGGGGCTGCAGAGGCAGCTTTGTTCCTTCCAGGTAACTAGATCATTCTTGTTTGAACATGTTTGGTTATGATGTTTTCTTTTTTTTCAAAAATTGCTGTACATTTTTTAAGGGGTTTTAAAATATTTTTTTTAAACAAATTCCAATCCGATTTAGAAGGGCCAGGCAGCTTTTGATAAAAAAAAATTGTGGCGTTTTTCACTCCCACTCAATTTACAATTAGTGTTCGATAAAAGGGGACATTTTCCAAAGGAATAGTTCCCCTTGTTTATGGTTCGTTAGATCAACATATCCGTAATTTGTACTTCAAATTTTTAAAAAATTCCAAACAATTTCTAGAAAGATACTCGGATTTCAATTAACTTTATTATTGCAATCTTCTCAGTAAGGTAATTAGCATTCTTTATAAAAATGTCGTTACATTTTCAAATTTTTCCAATAGAAAAATCCCTTGCAGAAATTGAACGGCTTGTAAGAGATATTTTAATCATTCTAATTAAATAAATATCAAGCTTTTATTGTGGATTTTTCAAACCTCTAGGTTTAAAATAAATACAAGGCAATCTAGTTAAAATTATTTGATTTTCACCTCCTCCGTCTGTTTTTAATTGATTAACAGATACAACTCATCCCGAGCTAAATGCATCAAATGCACGTACTGCAACCTGTTCTTTTCCCCGAACAAATTTATTTTCCACTCGCACCGACTGCCCGACTCCAAGTACGTCCAACCCGACGCTGCCAACTTCAACTCGTGGCGGCGCCACATGCGTCTGGCCGGCTGTCCTCCGGAGGACATTGTGCATGCGTGGGAGGACGTGAAGGCCATGTTCAACGGTGGCACCAGGAAGAGGATGCTGTCGTCCACTCCGTCCTCCGAGTCGGCTCCACCGGCTCCAAAGCAGCCGAAAAGCAGCGAATCTCGGTCGTCAAAAAAGAACAGCCATAATGCGCCACCGGCCGTCCACCCTATTGTCCCGACGAGACCTGCGGATATGACACCGTTTCAACCAAATGTGAGCACGAATACTTATTTTTTATTTAACTTTAAATCCAATTTTTGCACGACAAGGTGTTTGGAATTTTATAGCCTCTAAAATATTTCATTAAGGAATAAATTCAGGATGTTTGAACGGGGCGGGATTTAAAATAAAATACCATTGGATGATTTTGAAGACATTATAAACGGCTTTCAGACGGGTTTGAACCTATTTTCGAGTGATTTTCAGGCAAAAATAAAACATCACATTTTCAGGCGCTGTCAATTTTTGCGCCCTTTGTTTTTCAAAAGCTATTATGAATTCAGAATTGGATTCTTCCATCAAATTTCGATCAAATCCGATGAACTGATAAAATAGCCCCTTCAAAGAAATAATTAAAAACATACACATGGTCAAAAAACGTAGTTTTCATTCCAGTTTATTTTGATTGTTTCATTCTGAGGAGCATTGCACGTTTCAATTTTTATTATTTATTTTTAGCCACTGACTCCTGTTCCGCCGGCCCCGATGGCCCCGCGCGTGCCACCGACGGCCGTTTACCCCGAAAAACCGCCGGGCTACCCTTACGAACTGCACCGCAGCTTCGTGGACTACGTGTGGGGCCACCACCAGGCGCCGCACGCGCCCATCCAGCACCACAAGCCCTTCCAGTTCGCCCCCTACTCATTCCCTTGGCTGAAACGGCCCTCGCTGCTGGCCTTCGGCCCGGCGGCCGTGGCTGCGGCGGTGGCCGGGGAGACCTCCCTTCCGGAACACCCCCAGCCGCTCACTCCACCCGGTCCGACGGCCGGCTCAGCGGCCGCGGCGGCCGTGGCCGCCCTCTCGCACCACATCTACTCAAGCGCCTTCCGGCCGGTGGTGAAGACCAGCACCCCTCTGCCGGAAAAGGGCAACGACAGCGAGGAGGAGGAGGAGACAGTGGACATCGAGACCACTGAGGACCCTCTGCCGGCGCCGCTGTGGATCACCAGGCCCAAGTCTACGTCTCCCACGTCGGACAAAGCGGCCTCGCCTGATCTCCAGGACGAAAAGGTAAGATCCATGTTCACTTTTCGCGTTTTCATTAAATATACAAGAGTAGATCGCATTCGAACTTTAAAAAAGAGGAAATTAGTCGGGCTTAGAAGGATACTATAGCTTTTCAGGTTAGCTGATTTGAGTATTTTAAATTAATTGCGTTTAAGTTAGTCAATCTCTGAAAATTATTTCAAAATTGCAAACGCACGATTATATTGATGTTTCAGAGGTTTTCCTGAGTGTGAGTGGGACCCATTTTTTTAACACAAACGAAATGATCACCATTTTTTATATAAAAACTGAGCTGCAAAACAGTGTTCCCGTGTGAAACGCACCTTCATTTTACCAGTATTTTCCTTAACTGGAATCTAGGTATTTAAAAAATACAAACTTATATGTACAAAAAAACCAATAATTATCTCAATGCAAAAGTTTAATTCTTAGAACCTTGAGAACCTAAGCTCTTATTTTATTCAATCCAACAAATTGGAATGCCAGCTGACAACTCCGTCTCATTTCATGGCGCAGAGTTTATTTGCTCAGATCAAACGTTATTCCACTCAGCAACGGATGAGTAAACTAATGTGTCTCCTCTGATTGTGAACACGGGAGTCGAATTTAGAATAATCCGCAGCCAGGAGTAACCAGAGGGTTTAGCCTTCTGAAGCAAGGGATTGGCTTTGCGCCGCCACCGTCGTCTCATAATCCTAATTGAATTCGGAATTGTTATTTTTTAGTCGTCTGGTGTGCGGTCGGAACAAAGCTACGTAGACACATCTACACATGCAGAATAATTTGGCAAAAGTTGCCCGCGGCGAGATGAGCGCGCTGGCACGCCACTCTATAGGAGACAATTTTGAATTATTAACTCTTTTGTGCGCGCTCTCGCTGCTCTCGCCGCCACAGACAAAGAGGATTGCCTCGTTATTTAGCTCTAGGCCAATTTAATTAAAGGCGAATACTTAAAAATTAAACCATCCTCGCCGGTAGACAATCAGCTAATTTGCCGCTCACAAGGTAATTCTTAGGATTTTATGGCTTTCATGATGTGAATTTGACGGAAATCTTTCAATTTCACGGTTTTAGCGATTTATGGGACTTTAAGAAAATGACAACAAATATAAAAAATTTATCTTAAAATGTAGTTTTTGCTTAGTTTTGATTAAATTTGTTTTGAAAACTTAAATTTTATGAGACAAATCGATCGGTTAAATAATTCTAATCATTTTTAACCATAGCACTGGCTTCAAAATTCGTTTTTTTTTATTAATTCCTAAAAGAATTTTGAAACTAAAAGAAACTGAGCAAATAATTTAGTAAAAAGCACACAGTTTCTTCCGAGTTGAGTTTTTCCTTCCCCGTAAAACTTCAACAACCACTAACTTAATTATGCATGCGCGATTTGGCCCTCTTAAGGAGGTGATTAGTATTCCAACGAGCTGGAAAAGCGGAAAATAACGGCGCGCAGGATCACTCTCCGAGGAGTAATAATAGGCCGAAAACTTTCTTTTCCGGAGGAAAGTGCGCCAATTTCGCGGACCACGCAGCCACCAGAGGAGGCCTTCTGGCTTAATTAAATGCATTTAGAGTGATTATATTTAACGTGTAGGGTGTGTCCCTCTGTTGCTCACTGCATTTGTGATGGATGACGAAACCTGAAACCGAGCACACGACTTTTCAAACACACACAGACGCCGCTCGGCATGATCAGAGGGCGCGTAATGTTTCTCTTTCATAGTAAATTCTAGGCTATTGTGTCATCACAAAATTGGATTAAATTACAATTTAATTGAATTTAATATTTTTTATGAGTATGAGACAATTTCCGAGTTAATTGAAAAATGACCAAAGTTTTACCGAAATTTACTAGCTGCGGAAGTTCCGCAGTGTTTTAGGTCTCAGTCCTATGCTATCTAAGCTTAAAATGATTTCTTTTGATGTGAAGAAAACACAAACCAATCCATCCAACAATCGTAGAACGAGAGCGAGATTTTTTTATTTGCCATTTTACGTTTCTAAGGCATTTGGCAACACCGATTTTAGTTTTATGTACATCGAAATAAATTATTTTTAGAGCGGAATGCACAGTAGTAGGATTTACAATTAGTCTTAAATGAGTTAAATTATTAAGAATAGGGTGGCGCCATCGGTTTGCGGCTTCGAACACTAAAAGAGATTCTTTGAAATAAATTTTTTCATTCATTATTTGATATTTTTCTTTATAGCAACCTAAGTACTAAAAATCACTTCCCTGGTGATCTTAAAATTTTTGCAATTTTTAGTCCAGTGTCCATTTTGCTCTGGTTTCTTAATCAGCAAGTGAACTTTGGTCGTCCTGCTTTATGAGTTTATTAATTAAAAAGCTGTCGCGTTCCACCTAAAACTAAGCGTGTATGACCTTTGCCGACAGCACTCTAATAATCACCCTTTACTTATTTACTGTCGCCGGCCGCCGCTTTGATCGTCGCTCGGAGAAAAGGGCAGCGCTTAATTGCCTTTTGACGCACCACTGGTCAATAACTCTGCCAATATTACCTCGAGCCAAGTTGTATAGTTCAAGTTTAACACGACGTTTGTATTTCTAAATGAAAAAAATGAGTAATTATTTACTGGACATATATTTTTGTTGGTAAATAATGTAGCTATTTCCCTGATAGATTTCGTCCGACCTCGATATTCGCACCGAGTTCGTTCCAACTTGCGCAATAGGAAATGTAAATAAATTTGGATTCACTTTGCATGATTACTTTTGTAGCGGCGCTCGACTCGGATGGCCTAATATCAATTAACATGTTGTTTACACATAGAACGTGTCACCTTATTTGAAAAAGAGTCGGTGGGCGCCTCCAGCATTACGCAGCGTTTTATTTGTGCCGGCAGCAACATTCGGTGACAGGTGCAAACATGCCTTGGTAAATACAGAGAAAATCAATTTAATTAAATTTCACACACCCTGAAAATGCGTCTTCCTAAATTAAATTTCAGCAACGTTGCTTGTGAAATTAATTTTCAATGACAATAACGCCATTGCACAATGTTTACTTGAATTAAAGTTCTTAGAATTATACGTTGTTAAAAGTTGAAATACATTTGTGTCCTACAATTTTGATTAATGTTTTATGCTTTAGGTCAGTGGCAACTGCAAAGTAAATTACAGGCGAGGTACGAGGCCTCTGCATTTCGCATTGTGCACTGGCACATTTTTCGCTGCTTAAATGGCAGCTCGCTCGCGGGTGGTGTGCTGTGGCATTTGACATTTTGGCGAGCAGACCGACCGACCAGCAACTCCATAAACCGCATTATTAAAAGCCGAAAGGGAGACTGTGTTTCCGGGGGACTTGCCGTTAAACCTCGAAATGGGGAATAGGAATAGAAGAACAGGGAAAAAACTATTGTTTTTGCTCCTGATTAATATTTTTTCTATCGAAATGAAGGACTATTATTCTTCAGGGAATTGAGAAATTCTGATAATTTTTATTGAATTTATAAAATTATGAGCAACAAATACATTATCTTTGGTTAAAATAGTCGATCATTTTAATATGGTGTCTTACAAGCTCAAAATATTCTGTTTACTTATCAATTTCCACGAGTTCATAATCCGTTGAAAATTTCGAAACTTTTGTATCAAAAAACACGCCAACCAGACTTTTTTGTGAAATGCGACCACTGGAAGAGGGTGTGACTCGCGGGAATTTTGAAATAGGGGCGTGGTTCCCCGGAAAATTATAAAAGAAGGCGTAGCACGTGTATAGCAAACCGCGGGAAAATCATAAAATTTCTACAATTTTACCAAGATTAAGAGCTAAAAATCTTAATTAAACTATTCTATTTTAGAAAATAATAAAAAAATCACAGATAATCGGTTTTGCACATCAATTTGAAAAGATCTTCTAAATCAATTTTAAGATTCGCGTTTTGAACAAGCTCTTTCCCCGGACTTTGCATTAACTTGCGCGCCCTCGAAGACCACCCGCACCGTGCTGCTGTTTACCTCAGGAAATTAAGCGAGTAGTAGCAGGTTGTTAGCGAAAAGTGTGTCTACCCCGCAGCAGGAATATCTGTTTGCCATGAAATTGGCAGTTGTTTAAGCGCGTCGGCGGCGCACAGGAAGCGCTGAAAAATCCTGCACCCCTGCGCGCGCTCAGCCCGCCGTCATTCTCTCTCGCTAATGTCACTATTATTCGAATAATCCACGAGGGACGGGTGACAGCAGCGAGCAGTCAAAAGTAGCAGCGCCTTATGTTGTTAACTCTCCGCAGCAATCACTATAATTATATCTGCGTACACATACACACGGCTGCGAGGGTGAGCACTCGCCCCCACGCGACGCGCTATTAATATCATTATTTTAATCTCTACACACGTATCGAGCGATGTGATCAATATTCTTCAGATTTCTGATTTCAATTTCACGAAATGAGTACTGAATTTCGATTTCACCGCAAAAACTTATAAATGAAATAAAAACAACAATATTTAATCTGGTTATAACATCTCAAAGTTGAAAAAATAATTAATATTACATTAATAATTATAAAATTCTAAGAAATTTGTCTCTATTAGCACAGTAATATTTGTCAGAATAAAAAAATTGGGCAAGCTTACTCTCATTTTTCCTTAATTTATATAGCAAGACAGTAAATATTGACTGTATTTAAAATTATGTAACTCGCCACACAAACCTAAAATGCTCATTTTGCAGAAAATTATTCTATTCCTTTTTGTTAACCTAAAGCAATAAAGTGTGTGTTTTTAACGTAAAAGGTGACTTAAGGAAAAATTCTCATAAAACTCAGAATGTAATAATTTAAAATATGAAATTGTCAGCCGCAAATGTTACATAAACATAAAAATCCTCTATGGCAAATATTTTAGCGTTGTGTGTGAATGTGTCTTTTAGTGAACGTACGACTCGACTATATCTATTTGCCGACGTTTTAGCGACTAGATCGCTTTTACGTTGTGCCTTTTTCACTAAATTAATTGGGTGTTAAAAGGTTGACGGAGCAGTCCCTGAGCACAGGAATAAAAATCTAACAGGTTTTAAAATTAAGATGAGTCTTTCCCTCAGGCTTCAAGAGCAGTACTTAAAACAGAAAGGGTGGAAGTTCACGCCACATCGCCTCAGTGTCGTTAGCTGAAGACAAGCAAACTTTGAAACTGGTTGTTGCTAACGATCGAATGCACTCATTGCTGCTGAAGCACCCAACGGACGAAATTCTTTGCCACCCCGCCACCCGAATCATTTAATGCGACACAAACTCTTTTCTTGAAAAATGTTCTCTATATCTTTTATCCGAAAAGCACAAAAAATCTGTGCTTCTTCATGAAAGATCTATGGAACTGCTGCTCAATTAAAATTGATTTTGCTGCATTTTCCATCGAAAATGTCAATGCTTAAATAATTTAAAGAGAAAACTTTCATTTTTCTGTTTAATTTATCAAGATTTCAATACTCCCTCATTTTTCTATGCGGAAATAATTCATAAGACTCTCGCCAAAAGAAAAAAAATGGCAAACCAAAAGCATTTAAATTGATATATCAGAATTAATCCAAAGGATTAGTATATTTGCAAACGTTAATCATGCCATTTTGTAGAGAAAAAAATCCGCTGTAAATCATCATTTCAGTCCACTTGTCACGAGTAGTTAACATGAGGCAGGGTTGCTTTGAGCTTAAATATTCGTCATCGCGCGGGTTGGTCCAACACGAACAACAGCCAGCTAGCGATGAGAGAGGAGTGCGTTCTTTTATATTCCGGCTCTCTAGGGGATTCGCCTGTTTTTTTTCGCACGCCAAGACAAGACTGCGTCCCGTCCACCCCCTTCGGCTGCAAACAAACAAACAATGGGCACTCGTCTCAGTCGGGCGTGAATATATATGCAACCCGGCGTGCGTGCCGCGGCGCTGAAAGGTCACGCGCTGGCATTTGACGGGCCGCCGCGAATCCGCCGCCGCGCCGCACGAAAAGAATAATATACATTTAATGAGATACACACTTAACTTTTGTGTCGCCGCGAAAATGGTGCAGAGCAGTTTCAATATAATGACTTTGGTGCGGCTGATTACCAATCCGCTGGGGAGCTGATTGTCAGATTTTAAAGATGAAGCCGCGACACGCCATTAACATTTCATTTTCTCATTTATTATGGCTGCCCGGGGAGTTTTCGCCGAGGAAAAAAAATGAAAAATTGCGGCACTGATGCGCATTTTTAAATTACCATCAAAGAAGATTAAACCCGCGGCGCGGCAGCAGCGGAGGAAAAACTTCCGCACAAACGACGGGGGGACGCTAATAGGCCGGCGCTCTGCTGGTAAATAAGTTTGCACCGTCCGTGATTTCCACCGAGATTGCGCCGGAAAAGCGGACAAAATGTCAGAGTGACCGCAGAATTTGCCCAATGTGGTTTTAAAATCAATCCAGACACTGTGCATTAGAGGATAGTTTCATATTACTGCAATTATAATCACATAAATTTAAATAGAAATTCTTATTTAAAGAAGCCGACAGTTAATTTTGCATTGTTGACTATAGCAAGTAGTTCATCGAGTTAATTGTTTGTGAAATTAAGCTAAAGTTTATCTCTACCATGTGCAATAATGAAATCAGGACTGAGACAGTTTAACTTTAGGTTTTGTCAAATTAATCGAAAAATTAAATGATTATTTGCCTGATTTCAATCGCTCTAATCGAAATCTATCCTAATTTTAAAAATGTTTATCAAGTAATAATTGCATGAGACAATTTAAAAATATAAATTGCATGGGTGGCTTTGTGTTTTATCATATTAAAGAGGCAAATCATTTAGAATGACCGTTTGCTGTCTGATGTAATTTATCAGGGGTAAAGAGTAATCAGCAGCAGTGCAGTAATTGAATGCGGAAACCTCGAAAGTTCTTTTAAACATTCGAAATAATAGCACCGCGAGATAATGGAGCATGCGATGTTTTATTTCAAACACACAAGTGCCGACTGCCTTCCTCTCATTCTCTCGTCGAAATCTCACCGCTCCTCCGATATAATAAGTTTGGCAAAGCTTTGCTTAATCCTTTCTAAAACTCATAGCCGCAGCGCTCGCGTCTCTATTGTCTCCCCTTTGTGAAAGGACGAAATTCCGGCAAAGAACGGCGCTGCAGAGCAGATGATTCACAACTGACTCTTTACCATTAATTATAGCCGCAGGCAGGCAGAAACTGTGCCGGCGCAACACACAAAAAGTCATCAATAATTCGGCACGTTTGCATAATACGTGGAGAGAGCGCGCGGAATTGACTCTCGCTTGGTTTTATTCCCACCGGTGTTTTCGCTGCCGGCGAAAATTATTTAAAACAACCGACATTAATCTACAATTGAATTCAATCCGATTTAAGTTGCCGATCCTGTTACCGATGGCAAAGCTTCAATGTTGTTGGAAATTTATTAAATAAAAAAATTGGCTGATACAAATAAATTTAAACGAAAAATCTAAATAAAAACGTCGTGCCAACCCCTTCTTTATTTAAACTAACGGGTAACCTTGTCCATATTTAAAAATTTCCTCTTCTATATAGTGATAACCTTTCACAGAGAATCTGGTGGACGCGCTTTCCGACATAAATATAAGAAATTTTCAAAACATACTGCCTTATTTCTATCGGTCATCTCGTGGAAATCGATTGTTTTTGTTTTAAGTGGAATAGAAACACTGAAGGCATTTACTTGGCATATTAAGATAATGTTGAACGTTTCTAGAACCAGATTATAACTATTAAAATCGATTAGTATAAATATAATTTTGTGACGAGACACCAATTAAAATTCAAGCAAAAATCTGTTACTATATCCCTATGAATTCTTAGCGAGTCTAAAAAAATCTCAGCAGCTTCAATAAAGCAACGTATGCGAGATGAGAGTCCCGTGGGAGTCGTCGTTTGAGATTCGCCTTGCGGGATGCGAGAGGGTGGGAGGAGCACCCTTCACTTTTACGCAACGAGTGAAAAATAAAGTGGCGTGCATGCAGATAGATGGGGAGGGGGCTGGAACGCTCGCTGGTAATCTGATGAGTATTATCAAGAACAATAATCGCGAGCGTTGCCATTGAAACGCACACACGCGCGCCCGCTCTATCCATCTATAATTCAGGCGGGGCAAATTCATTAACAATTGCGCCTTGTGTCGAGCTAGACGCTCCAGGCGGGGAGATGCGTTTCATCGACTAGCTCCTGCACTTGGAATGTAATCACTAACATCTATTCAGAACAACCATATATATAATCCTTTTGCCCCTGCAAGCTGTTTTGCTGATTGTTTCTAAGCTATGGGGATTTTAATGCACTCTTAATTATCAAACATTTTTCTTACAATAAACAGTTGATTTGATTCCAATGCGACCAAAGAATCAAAATAAGGTAAATTTAGATTAGAAAATAGTAAAATTTAACGTTTTATAGGGTTCAAAAAGGGAGTTGGGGGGTTGGCACTTTTATACTACTTTGGCTGTCTAGAGGAGGTTGAGACTATAGTCAAGTGGTGTCCGGTTTTTGAAAATCCGACCATTAGAAGCTGAGATTTGGGCAAAACAACATTTTCAAATATCCGAAAAAGTATCATTTATGTAGTTTTTATTTTCTTTAGTAAAAATGAAGGAAAGAGTGATGTTAAAAATATATAACTTAATTTTTTACGTTCTACAAGATGACACAATATCAAACCAAAAGTAAAATTAAAAAAAAAACATTTCCAAATTAGAGTTTTATTCCGGAAATTTGATTTAGTGACCTAGACCTTTAACCTACTACTTTGAGGTCAACAGGAAAGTATAAACGAACGAAATTTCCGTAGATTTCGATGAGAAAATTAATGCGGGAGATTTAATTTCTTTGCCATTTCAAATTAAATGCTCCGCTTACACAATTACGTTTTGAAACTTTGGATATTATTTTAAATAATAATAGAATCCGATAAAAAGAATATATATTTATATGATGGTTAAATAATCCACTTAACCACTGCTTGCCTGCTGGTGGAAAAAATTGCAAAGAGCAGCGGTCGAGCATGGTAAACACACTTTCCGTAATATTGCTCTCTGCTCTTTTTTATTTATATGTTATTGCATGGCAAAAGCTGATGAATTTTTGATGAGTATCGCCAGGGAAAACGCGTTTTCGCCATAGTTTGAGAGCGGCGCCGTCGCGGACAGACGCCGCATATCATTTATCAAACGAGTGACAGCGCCGGTTGCTGACCTTTTCTCGGAAAGTGCTCTTGATTACAATATATATCACGGAATTGTGCCGTGCGTTTATGCGTTTTGCCTGACAGTGTGGCATTAAATATTATTTATTCACCAGCCAGCGACCCTTGTTGTGGTCATTTTTATTTATTTTCCACTTGATAGTTGCCACGCGTTGCCCCTGTTGGAAATAATTACCATTTGTCAAACGGAAAGGTATTTCAAGGACTCAATGTTGTTTCTTTTGATTGATAAATTGAATGCTTCGATAAAAACCATGGAAATTATGTAAATATTACTATTTTGCTAGAGTTAAAAAACGTTACTCTTTTGGAAGTGCTTAGTAAGTCGAAGCTAATTATGTGCGATTTTTATACATTTGCAAGAGTTCATGATTTTCCAATAGAAAAGTGCTCTGGGAAATTCACGTGCAGAAATGCAGCGGCTTTTAGTTGAGTTTTAATTTTTTCTGGGATAGTTTTTATAAAATCCAGCTTTATTTTGGTTATTTGAGATTTTTTGCGAGTTACATGACATGCCTTTAAAGACAAAAGTCAATTTTTATAATGGTTTTTCCAGAAAATTAAGGAAATAAACCATTTTCTTTAGAATATGTTCAAAAAATCAAATTTCATAGGCTTTCTGAGTTTGCCAAGCACTCATAGCCGCTGAATTATAAAGCCAAAATCGCATCTCTAACATAAATATTTGACATTTTAAATATATTTTGTTTACTTAAGACAATTTTTTATCAATTCAGCTTTAATTTTTTAAATTTTAAACAGCTGAGATAAAATTCGAGATTTTAACTTCCTTTATTCGAAATCCGCGAATAACATAAAATTTTCCAGGCCAATTTAATCTTCTGTAGAATATTATAGCAAAAAATATATATTCTAGCAATTTCAGATTAATTGGTGCGTTCTCTTTGTCAATAAACTAATCAATTAAAAATTCAGAGAGCAGAATTGAAAATATATAAAGGACGCACCCCAATGCCTCCATTCAATCGGGCCAATTAAAAAGCAAAAGTTTGAATGTGTGTGTTTTATTGCACGCTACGTATAAATCGGCTCATGAAACAGTACTGTAGGTGGAGCGAGCGTGCCGGATAAAAAAGTAAATGTTTGATGTTTAATTTAAAATTCAATTTGACGAACCTTAAATCTTTTTCATTATTCAATCCCATTGTGTCGCAAAAATATAAAACATCAGCAGCGAGCGCTGCGCGCATTTAACGATTTTTTACGAAATGACATTCAAATAACTCATCTCTCTGCGTTCGTTCGCTTTTTCGACACAATTGATGGTCCGTGCTTCGTTTCAAAAAGAGTGAGTAGTGCGGAGGGCGGAGATTTACAACGAAGCCGTATTTTTATGCACAGCAAAATTCATATTAAAAAGCGCTCCTATTTTATTCTCGGGAAAACAAACACAGAGGAAAATTTTGAACTTTGTAGAATTCCTCTGCTGTCTTTTCCTTTTCTCTCTCTGCAGTTAGTTTTTTCGTCCTGTTTTCAATTGGCGTTGCTGCTGCTGCCGGCGTGTTTTTTTTTATTAGGGCATTGTCGTGCGTTAAAAACAATTGTGCTCGTCCCTTTGCCGCTCTCGACTCGCTTTCTGCTTTCGCAAAGTTTTTTATATTCCAATTCTCTTTACATAATCACATACAATAACTCTGGAGCGCTCTGCTGCCGGGCGTGGCGTGTAATAACAATAAAAAAGGCAATTGTACACACATAGAAAGGTTATTTTTGAGGCTTAAAAATATATCTCGGGAAGAACTTTGCCAAATGCGTCCCGAGAGCTCTTTAGTGCTTCTTCGCACGTGCGACGCATTCAATAAAACACAGCACACGCGAGGAAAAGAGAGAAACGAGGCGTCCTTCTCTTGCTCATTCAATACGTGAGCTGCAGCAAATAAATAAGAGAGACAAACGAGAGAAGAACAAAACAGCAGCCTTATTTATCGTCTCTTCTGGCGCGCGCACGGAAAAGTTGCGAGGGAAACGGATTTAATGGCTCCGGATTGAGCAAAGCGAATTTTCTCGCGCCACTGCCTTTCAATTTGGTTTCAATGGCCGCCGCCCTTTTTTCCGCTGTGTTGCAGGCCAAAGCGGAGGAGCCGGGGGAGCAGGCCGCCGGTTCACCCCTCCAGCAGGCCAAGCCCTCGCCCAGTCCCACGCTGGAGCGGCCGTGGGCCCTGACGGCCCACGAGAAACGCCTCTACCGACCCCACGATATGGCCAGACACCTCAGCATGATCAGAGGTAAAAAAATAAAACACGGATTTAGAGCGTATGCAACGCTCGTGTCCGGCCAACCGCGCAGGTTGCATAAGAGCTTTGTAAAAATGCGGCAGGGCGTAGAATGAATAAAGCGCGCGGCACACACATTCAATTAGAGGCTCGTTAGGGCTGGGAAATTTAGACTTTTTCCTTCGAACCACGACCTAGGTCTAGACAAAATATTAGATCTGAGGGGAAACTGATTTAAGGGGGTATCTGTGGAAGAATATTTACGTCTTTTAATTTAAAAAATTATTGATCACTTTAATTTTTCATTATTCAGCTCCGGAGCAGAAATCGTTGTTGAGTTCAGGGCTAATCAGGGTAGCCTTACAGACCAATCGAACGCCATATTTTTCACCATCAACTAGCTTTTTTAATATTTTCCATATTTTCAGACTCAACGAATGTCACAAATTGTGCATTTGTGCCAATATTTTAGCCTCTAAATCTCTGATTCTAACAGTCAGAATTGCAAAAACTGCACACCGTTCGACTCGTCTCAACCTCCTCTAGATAGCCAAAGGGTTTTGAAGGCGATCAACCCTCATCCCCCTTCTACCCGATGAATTGCAGTAATGATAAAAATCGTGTCTCTTTACTGACCACAACTCTCTTAAATAAATAAAAATCTGCCACAAACTACCACCTACCGTTTGCAAGGGTGGAAAGATTAAAAGTAATATTGCCAATTTTCAGGATTTTAAGCTTGACATTAAAATTTTTAATTTGTTTTACATACTTTGTTCTTTAAGGAACGACACATTACTTCATGTCTTGAACTATGAACAAAAACGTAGGATTCACAGCCCTAACCATGACGAATGATTCACGCGAGGCAACTGGAATATAAATAACAAGAACGTTATCGATATCCCTGGTACATATGCAAAGCGAACCTGAATACTCGCAGACAGACTTCTTAGAAATCACCATCGTTATTACGATATAGAAGCAATACTACAAAATAAGACACAATAAAGTGGGCGTGCAAGTTGGTCAGTTCCAGCTTGAATGGCAAAGCGGCTTGGAGTCGAATCCTCGTCGGCTACAAAGATGTTCCGACGCACAACTTTTGCATAACCATGGTAACTGGAGGAAATGTAGTGAATTAAATTTACTTACACCTGCCATTCTGCTGAATCCAGCCATGATGCCTGATGCCACTTGGCATTTAATTGGCGGCATTACGAATTTTAAGCACACTATTCAAAGCGCGCGCACGGCCAAACCGCGATAATTATCGACAGCGGCAATAATTGGCTGCTCCTCTCGCTTCAAGGGACTCGAGCAGTCATTATAGGGCTTTGATACAATTATTAAGTGTAGCGGCGACCACAGCAAAGCCTTCTTTTCATGCCAGCCGCCGGCAGCGCGGTCCCTCGACGAAAATAATTAAGCCTCTGTGTGTGTGCTCCCTGCCTTTTCGGTTTTTATACCTTGCGAACTTTACGGAGGGACTTTTGAATAATCACGACCGTCTTTTTGCTGCAGAATTGGCCTCCTCGCCAGACCCAAACTCTGGATCTGCGATGCAAAGTCAGACTTTGCTAAGAGACGTGGAGAGAAGAGCTCGGCTTTCAGTCCAAGGAAGAATTAAAGGTTTGATCATTTATTCCTGACTATTGAACACTTTTAAATAAATGGGTAAACGGAAAAGCCATGAGGGTATAGACGCAAAAAATTATTTTTCCGGAGTACAATTTCCTGAGTTAAAATTTGTGTTTATTTATTGCCTATTCCTAATCCATGTGGTAACAAAATTTGCGATTTTAATAAATTTGCCAATTTTACCACCGGTTAAATGCCAGTCACAACTAAGCTAATTAAATTTAAAGTTTTTTCCCACGTGCTATTAAATTTTCCAGCATCCACCTCTTTTCCAGAATAATCATATACGTTTTAAACAATTTTCTCGCTGATTATTGATGATGAGTTCGCTTAAATTAATCATAGCTCATTTGTAGCGTTTCTAGAAAAAGCTTTTTCGCAAGCCATATATGGTTTTTATGCACTTGATTTTCCAAGTGTCCCTCAGCCAAAACCAAACAATTTCTTTTTTTCAAGCTGATTCTGATAGTGTTATTGTGTATTCGAAATTTGAAAATTGTCGCAAAGCTAGTGAGTTTTGAATTCATTTTTAAAAGTTGTGTGATTTTTCCTGTCTTCAATTACTGCCTGTCATTATGAAAAGCAAATTAATTCTAAAAATTACGTTACTTTTGTTCCAGAAGCTCAGAATGCCCTTCACCATTTGCAGCATAAAATTGGTCTTGATTGCACGAATTACCCACACGCATTTCAAGAAGCAAGCAACATCTCCCCCTAGACTCTTGTAAATCATCCTATAATTGTTTAATTGTTAAGCACCCTATAGAATATTCCATCCTGATATTAGGTAACTAAATTCTCGATCTATATAAATTCATAAAATTGATGTTCCACGTTGGTGTTAAATATGTACCAAGAACTGTTTATATACATCTAGTCGATGGCTAAACCAAAGCTGTAAATAATGCCTAGTCCTATGTTGTGATACGCTCTGTACTTTTAACCTGAATTTGAACAAGTAAGGCATCCAAAACTACTGATATTACTGTGTACTTCAATCAAATAAAATGGATTAAACAAGCTTCAGAATTTTAATATCGGTGCAATGGCATCGGGATGCTGGGTCTCTTTTTGCGCGATTTCGGCGAGAGGACCCACGGATTGTGTTCCTGCGGAGGCGTGGCGAACTTCTCATTGAACATATTGCACCGCTCCAGCCGCTCGGCGGCCCTAATCAGCTTGAGTTGCTCCGAGTGGAGCCAAGTGTCGTCGGAGCGCTTGTTGTAGCGTTCGCGGGCACACCGCAAACGGGCGCCGAATTTGTTGTCTTTGGACCTGAAATTTAATGAATTCAGAATAAATCAGATTTTCATTTATTGATGTGATTAATTGAGAGCGAATTCTGGAAAATTTTCTGGGAAAGTCACCAGCAAGCTACGCAACTCGCAAAAAAATTAAAAAGCTAAGATAAAGCTTCAAAGGAGAGTCGAATTTTAAATTCCAAAATAGAAAAAATTGCGGCTTTTTTACTCATGGAGATGAAATAGGGGCCAAAAGGGGTTGGAGAGTTGTGCATCCCCCAAAAACCATTTAGCTCACCAGGGGAAGTCAAGAAAAGTCGAACGGTATGCAGTTTTTGCGTTATTAACGTTTAAAAACCGAGATTTGGCGTTCGCAATATTAGCAACAACTGAAAAATTTGTGTTTTCCGATATTCAAAATTGAATTTCTTGATTTTTAAATAATGGAGCTGATTTTAAAATTAAAAAAACACCCGGATTTTTTAAAATGACCCCTGATGACCTTAGATCTTGACCGATGACCTCAAAATGGGCTTTACAAGAGAATTTCAATGCAAACCTAACCTTTTAAATCGCTCCAACTTTAAATGAATTATTGCATTCTCAAAATTTGCCAAAAATATCCCATAAAACCCGCAAAAATGTAAAATTTGACAAAATTGTATGGTTAATCTATGAGTTAAGACTGATCGATGATGTGAATTACATCAGATTATCAATACACCATAGCAAAACCGTCCTGCGACCCTTGATTTTCGCTTTATGCAACCTGCGTGACACTTGGTTTGTGCGGATTGCATACCAGCTCGCACAGCAAACCACAATGCTACAACTGACCTAGTGCTGACGTACAAGGCAGGCATGGGCGGATGCTCGGTGGGTCTCTTCTTAATTCCGAAGCTCTGTCTCGGGTCGCAGCGCTGCGGAGGCTCGGTCAGGTCCTTGACGCAGCCCCGGCGCCGCTGCAGCACTTGGGCCTTCATCCGCTGGGCCCTTTCGTAGTTGATGATGTGCCTGGCCTCGGACACGATCATCCTGTTGTCCCGCCTGGTCATCTCGCACAGGTACTCGCGGGATCGCATGCGGGCCCGCTGCATGGCTTGACGAATGAGCGGTTGTTCACGTTTCAAAACCGCCTTTTGTGCGATTGCAAACTAAATTAAACATTTTGACATTATTTGGAAATAAATTACACGCCTTTTCCCATTCTGGTATTTCCACTACTTTCTTCAGGGTTGGCAGGAAGAGTTTAAAGGTGGTGTTTGTATTGACCACCTCAAATTTTAAATTGGAGGCCGACTCGAGGAACTCCTTGATTTGGTACTTTGGCTTTGAAACAGAGCCCTTCGCATGGTCACCGTCCACTTCAAGTTCGGAAAATCGTTTTTCAAGACTACGAAGCTCGATTTTCGGGTCCTTTGATTCCTCTGTGATCCCAACTACATTTTTACAATAGTTTTAAAAAGGTATAAAATTATAGACGCTGTTACACCTTCAGCATTTTCGTCTTCCTCGAACAATTCATCTCCAATCGTGGTCTCAGCGTCCAAAAGCAATTGTTCTAGATCCAAATCCTCGCTGGCTCCTGGCTCCGAAATAGACGCTTCGTCCTTTGCACTCTCAAACAATGCATTTTCCTCCACCTCACAATCAGCACTGGCCTCATCGTCTGGGTCTGGAACCACTTCTTGCTCAACTGCATCGGCTGTAATTTCGGCTGGAACCTCCTCAGGAATGTCTTCTGTCACCAGATTCTCATCGTTTTCATTGTCAGAATTTTCCACATTTTCACGGCCAGAATTTTCAGACTGGTCGTCCATTTTCAAAAGCAGTGTCTAAAATTTTAGTGAACTGTGTAAGAATGAGAATTGTCGGTTTTTATTTTTTGATTGTTAAGTAATTAAAATTTCTTTATTGCTATATTGACTACAGCAAAAATAAACAATATAAAAATTATTTTATTGTTACAGAGATTTAATAATAATTACATATTCATTAAACCGAAAATCCTGGAATTTTTGTTATGAATATACATTTTTGTCAAGAAATTCCAAATTTTGAAATAATTTTGCTTTTTAACTTTAATTTTAAATAAAGACAATTTTCAGACAACCCAGTTTATAACCGTTTAAATTTTGCTTTTTGAACTTGGTTTCTTTTGCGTTATTTTGCTTAAATGCCCTCTGTGACGAACTATTGTCGGCATTTGGAAGTTTTAAAACGATTTTCAGCATTCAAAACAGACGGTAATCAATTCCGACAAGCAGTTTTTACAAAATGGAGAAAAAAATTTTAAGGAGCTTTTAATGTAATATTGCGGTGTAATTACCAGTAAATTTACAAAAATCTCATTTTAATTTTGTTTTTGGTAGTTTATTTTCTACACTGCAAAATAATAAATTGACGTGATTTATCATTTGACTGATTATTTGTAAAATGTTTAGTACAGTTCAATCTACACTAGCAATACATTGAAGTAGAATCCCGCCTTTATATATCTGCAAAGTGACACACTCTACCGCCGCACAACTCAATCTGCTCAAGGGGTGCAGCGAGGGGTGTCTACAGGCAAACGCCATCTGCGTGCTGCTTGCAGCATACGGTATCGATCGTTGATAACTTCAGTTGCAGCCACCAGCCGCCTGCACAGGGGAGGCTGTCAACCACTGTAGTATTCAAATTGAAACATAGATGGCTACTGCTTCGGAAAATCGCTTTTCCAAACCTCCAGTCACTCTAAATCTTTTCAAGCAATTTTTTAACTTTTAATGCTCTCTTCCAATGGTAAAAAAATTATTTCTTATCAAAGATGATATTTTCAAAAATTTTCTAAACCAGCCTATTTTGTCACTAACAAAAATCTATTAAAATTCAGATTTTACTGATTTTTTTTAAATTGAAATATTGTTCAAGAAAATGTCGGTTAGTTAGTAAATAGGACATTTTCCAACTCTCGGGATAACGTTATTTAATGTATTTTTTGTTCATTAAAAACTTTTATAAGTACAGAAAAAATACACTAAAAAATTTATGTTTTTCTCAGTGACAAAAATGAATTTTTAAATCAATTTGGAAAATGTAGCCATATTTGTCAGTGTTAAATCACTAAATTAATTAAACATCAAATTCTAAGAGTTTTCTTTAGAGTGAGAAATAAATATTATAAAAAATAAAAACCGCAGAAACATGTACCTGGAAATGCCTATTTGAAATGCAGACGAGGTGCTTCAATCTTGAAGGCGTTCAAACTCTCTTTACAGAGTCATATATTATATCATTACGAAAAATCGGTACTTGTCGGGAAGAAGAAACTCGAGTGCATGCGGCTGGAATCGAGACAGGGAGAGAAAAATGTAAGTTACGAGTCAACTTGTGCAGCACATGTACAAACAATGTTCCTACACGTGTATATTTTGCTTTATTGCCTCTCAACGCTGCGCATTCACTCCATCAAGTGCAAATGTAAATGATGAAATGCCGATTTTAAGTTTACCCAGGTTAGATAAAAAAAACGCTTGGCTATGTGCGTAACGACGGAATCCGTTGCTTTTCAACAAAAACGCCCATTCTTGTGCATAAATTAAACAGCAATCGAGAAAGAGAGAGAGGTTATGGAAAATAAAATTATTCTGTTTGTCATAACAGGATGCTAAATCACTGGCTTGCTGGCGTTTCCAAGAAACCTTTTAACGAGAGGCTCTTTATATAATATCGCAGGTTGCGTGTAAAATACAAAAAGATCCTCGCTCTTTACCTTAGCCTTTGTGTGTGATGTTTTTCTTTTGACAAAAGCAGTTTTTTAGTCACGACGCGACGAAGCGTTTTGAAGGAAAATAACACCCAAATGAATAAATCTTGGCCGGCCGTAGTGCGCGCGATTGCGTGGGACTCAATTATTATTATATTACGTGTTATACAGTGAGATTACTTCCTCTCGTTTTTCTATACGCACGGAACTTCACTTTCTGGAGCCATTCACGCTGGCCAGAGAATGGTTTCTTGGTAGTAATTTTTTTTATCATCTGGCCTATTTTGTCGACCGCAAAGGGGCTCAATAAAACGACGACCGTTGGCTTGCTTCATCGCTACTTAACGTTGCCATTGAAGAGAGGAAATCCGAACAAAACGCTTCCTAAATATTTCTTCTTCAGGGCTTGAATGGTTCATTTTATCGCTCATTTTATGAATGGAATCTTTTTGAGTAACTTTTAAACCCGAACAAAAATGGTATGGGATTTATTTCCTTTTGTGAATTCAGGATTTTTGTGGAAACAGTATTTTTAACTCCGCATTACAAAAGAAGGCACTCGAGAATGTTGAAAGAAAAAAAGAGGCTATGTCGTTAAAAAGTTGATACAAAATTAAAATAAATAATTTGCCGATTAGAAACTAACGTTGTTTTTGCATTTGCAAACCAAATTTCTTGTCTGGTGTGAGAAATATATGAAAGTGAATCATATTTCTTTTAATAGACTATTAAAATTTGGTTTCTAATTAAATCTCTGCCAGACGGGTAACGAAGCTCATTAATTAGAACTGCTGACATTATATAGTTGAACCAGAACAAAAAAATATAACCTTAGCAAACTTAAGTTTATAATAATCTGAGACCCTTCTTTTTCTTATTTTTGCCGTCAGTTAAATTTTATTTTGAAGAAAATATTCCTTAGAGACCCCAACTGTAATTTATCATATTTATTACGACCACAATGAATTGTGAAAATTGGCGATTTTTATAGTTTAGTTTTGAGTTTAGTTTTTAACTTTTATTTTGATTAAGTAAATAGTAAGATATATTATTAATTATATAATAAATAATATAGTAATAAATAATACAATAATAAATAAAATGATTTAAAAAAATGATTGTAATAATTAAAAAATAGTATTATGCTATAAGTAAAAACACATAAATTAAAGTTTAATGTTCACTCCCGGATACAATTCCAGGTCATAAATTTTCTCAAACTATGATTTAGCTCGATGAATTAAGCAAATAATCTGTGTTTTGATTGCACGCACATAACGATTGCTCATTTGAAAGGCACGGCTGCGGCGATGTCCACCTCTCTACTCTCGAGAACATCTATCCCACTCACCGCTCTCCCTTTCTCTCCTTTTTTCTATATCGCAAAGGACACTCGAGTCAATCAAAGCGGACTGAATGAAAAACACGTCGCGACCGATGGTGTTTTTCTTTCGGCGCGCCTCTTTCACTTCCACACAGTCGCGTCTCAATCAAAACAGCCGGGATGGCGGCATTTTGAAAATATTTAAGAGCGATTATAATATTATTTTTATTATTTCAGCAGCGCGTTGTGTGTTTATTCAAGACCCGCGCGAGAGTGTGAATTTCGTACTTAATCACGCTGATGGGTTGATCGCAATGAAAATATTTTCAGATACACAATGAAAATGCTTCGAGAGAGGTGAGTGTGAGAGACGGGCTCGAGTGCTGCTGCCACAAAAAGGCTGAATGTAATGTTTTCCAGGATGATGCCACATGAATAGTAATAATAAAGCAATATTTAAATCGTAAGAGGGACCGTCTACGTCAGACGGGCCTTGTAAACAAATTTTATTGGAAAGCAAAAGATTTTAAATACCGAAAGAAGAGTATTTTAAATTAATTATAAGGATAAAAATTGACATGAGGTCAAGCAAAATCAATGAAATATTTACTAATTTCAAGACGATGAGGATAAGCATCCCCTAGACCATTTAGCTGATAAGAGCCTAACGTTAATTAGTTTTTGCAATTCTGATGGTTAAAACCCGATATTTAGAGTTGACAATATTTTCAAAACACGGAAAATTGTGAAAAATTTATGTTTTTCGAGTTTTGAAGTGCGATTTTTTGAAAACTTTACAGAACACCATTTTGGGACTTTCACGCATGTCATGGAACAACTTTTATACATAGTTTCAAAATTCAGAGCTCATTTACAAAATTTTAATTGAACTAAAATTAACAGAAATTACTTTTGACCTCGATCTGGGACATTGTAATTTCTGGTGTAAATTTCGTAGAGTTTGCATTTCTGTACCTGAAGCCAGAGTTTAGTTGTTCCTGGGCTGAAAAAAACAGACGTCTCTTTTATTAATTTAGCCTCCATCTGCCTGATATATTCAGGTTTTTATCCTCTTTGTTTTTGTTGGCTGGCGCGCACAATATTTATGTATTGATATGACGCGAGCGAGCGGCCTCGTCACTTTACATTTTGTTAAACACATACACACACTCGCATTGCAGCTAATTTGCCAGCGATAATACATACACACACACACACACACACACACACACACACACACATCAACACTCACAAATGCGCTGGTTGTGTGCTGATGGAAAAGCGCACATCATCGTTGTCAGCGCATGTTGGGATTTATTTGCATACGAGTGTAGCAAAGATAAATATAAATAAGCTCACATCATGGGCAGCAAATATTAAAAAGCGCAAATGAAATAACAACTGTGGGCAAACGTGGGTTATTAATTATTGCCGCATTGTCCAGTCGTCAGTCAGCAAAAAGCAGCAGGCAGCGATTGCGATATATATAGACGTGAAATAACATTTTATGTGCGCCTCTGCACTGTTTGATTAAATTGCAGGAATGTATAGTCAAATATTTAGATTTTTAAATGAGTTAAATAAAGGTTTTGTGTTCTTTATAAATTGCATGAAATCTAAATATTCGTTGAAAACGAGAGTAATTATCTTAATTTAGCTAACCAACCCCAAAAAACACCCCCTTGTTCCTCTTCATACTCGAAATCCTCATCGGCACAGCTTACAACAGTGTTCTTCTCTGAAAAAATCTGTGCAATTTATTTCGGAGGAAATTTACTTAATTTAAAATCGCGTTCAAGATAAATAACTGACTGTTATCTGCCATGATCGTCATCATTCCCATCAACCACTTTTATCCTTTTCCAATCCTCAATCACATCAAGGGGCAAATAGGGAAAGTTGTGAAGTGTATACACGTCGTGAGCGATATAGAACAATGCGTTTGTAATAAAAGGTAATGTTGTGAGCAGCTTCCAAAAATTTAAAGAGCAAAATCCTTGAAAACCCTTGTTGCCAATGCAGGAATTCATCCCTTAGGAATCAGTTGAAGCCAAAATTTACTTATATGGCACGGCAAATTTTTAAGAAAAGTGGCTGAGATCTGTAATAACTGTCTCCCTACTTGAAATCTGATATTATTTCACAACAAAGAGTTTCCCTGAAAGGTTTCATACGCTGTTGGACAGATCTCGACGAGAGGAGTCAAAATCTGCCAAGAAATTTGGTCAAGGGCTGACATTTTTACTATTACAAATTGTAGCACAAATTGTTTATCAACCAACTGCTTATTTCATCCAAAAATTTAAATAATTTTCAAATGTCGCCCTGCATTAATCCCCTTTTAAAGCAAAAATATAACAAAATTTCTTAAATTTTAATAAGGTCTTTGATAGGAAAATAAAAAATAAATAAGACTATTAACTTCTTCGTTCTGAATTATATCGACTATTTTCCCACGTAATTAAATTCACGATTATATCATTTTGCATGCGTATCAATTAATGCGGGGGTTGGTTGACGCACGGGCGACATGAATTTGCGAGAACAATAACAATGTGATTCATCCCAAATCAAAAACTCGGATCTCATCCTGACTGTTTTGTGCACGAGCGTCAGCCTGTAAAAAATCCAAAATGACATGATTACTGCGGCTGGTTGTATTGTTTCCGCACCCCCAGTTGACCTCGTGGCGCGGCCGCAACAACACAGATTGAGATGCATTTTTCGGGCTGGCTGAAAATAACTTTCCAGATAGAGGCAGGGGCATCAGTCTATTTTATCTGATCTGTTCCCCCGCCGCTTGATTCGCAGCATCTGCCTCTGTCTCTGCTGCATGCGCTGGGAATTTTTGCGGTGCGTGCGCCGCAATTTGTGAAGCCGAGCGCCCCGATTTAATTATTTCCGTCAATCAGACCGACGCTGCTCTCGCAACACTGCACAGCAAGCGCAAATACTTATTATAATGAGAGCGAGGAAAAGGTAAAACGCGCGCGTTGCTGGGTTGCTGCGCCGATCATGCAGCCAAGGAAGGATATGGATTGGAGAGCACGCGACGCACGGCCGCTGCTCATTCAAATCCTTTTATGCATTCACAAGCAAATGATGTGCGTGACATCCACTTTCATGGTAACGATCTCCCCATGTTGCATAAAACTTCTCGTTCCCAGTTTTCATGCTCTGCGCCCTGACAAAATGGTACCAATTAGGGTTTCTTAGATTTTACAGAAAAAACTAAATATTTTTTAATAAATATGTTACTACAGCCTTTGTGCAGCAAAGGTGCATAGTTCTGGCATGCAGGTAAAAGGTCAATTGAATTAAAATTTCAAAGTGGAACTAAAAAATGTGAAAAAATATCAAATAAATTTTTTATTTTTGATATAATATTGCTATCTTGTAGAGCTCAAAAATTTAGATGAACGTCAAAATCTGGAATGGTCAGCCCTTTTAAACCATTTTTAACCCTAAAAAAGTAAAGTTTAACAATTTTTATTGCTTGCGCTTTACTGCACAACAGCATTTAACATTTATAGCACCCTGAAACTACTTCATTACCTTATGGGACATTTACGCACAAGTGGAGCGGTGTCAGTATTTATAAAATGCGACTCATGGAAACCGAGGTTTATAGCTGTCACACTGTTTTTTATTGTGCCTTAGAAAAAAACAAAATTTTCACCAAATATTAGCTTTTTACCATCATATTTAAAAAATCTGCGCATCTTTCGACTCGTAACGATCTTCCCAAGATAGCTGAAGCAGTCAAATGGTGCCAACCCCTTTGGACTTTGGAACCCCCATCAAAAATGGAACATTATTTATTTGCATTATACAACAGCACAGCAAAAGAAGCTCCTCCATTCCTCTCCGCGCATTTACAAATTTAGTCAAATTACAAAATTCGAATAATTAACAAATAAAAGGAACATAGGGTATACATTTCGCAATGTTTGTGTTGCAAGCAAAGAGCCACACAAACAAACAAACAAACAAACAAAGCTCGTCATTGTCATTATCATAAAATTTGTTAGCATAAAAACAAAAGTTTTCAATCGAGCTAAATGATTTACACGAATCAACCGTTACAAATGACTGGATCTTTAGAATATTTTGCAGTTTTTGTATCGAACAACCACCTCCACTGGATTCTCTGTGAAGAGGGCGTAACTCGCGGGTATTTTGAAATTGGGGCGTTGCTCTCAAGTACTTAAAAGAAAAAGGCGTTGGCACGTGTCGAAAAGCACGGTAAGATTTGACGTTTCATTTATTTCCAGCTTAAATCCATGGTTAAATTATCGACGTACAGAAATGTTCTCACAATATAATGCATGATTAAAATTCGTCAGAAATCAAAATGCTTAAAAAGTCATGAACGTCATATAGTGGATATAGCAAAAAAATGATCGGTTTGCAAATCCTAATTATCAGCCAGCTCCCCTCTATTTATTTCTATATAGCGGTGTGAGATCTAAATTCCTATCTTGGGAGTTGCTGAGCAAAAAATAAGCAAAAATCTGGCAAAGCCGCGGTGCTGCATCTCAAAGCACTAGCACATAACACAAAGCTGCCGCGCTTGGATTGAATTTCGATCTGGGCAGCCATACATAAAAGTAATATTTTGATGCCAGAAGTTAATCTATTTTATATAGATATAAAGCAGCACGGTGGGCTGCACAGGAGAGGTTTCTTTTTGTATGTGTACGCCGCAAAAGTAAATCATCATCATGTTTCAATCTGTGCTGCCTCCTTTTTCTTCTGATCCGCCGCGCGCACACACACAGCGAGCAGCGAGCTAGAGCCGCTTTGCCCGCCAGTTTTATTAATATTCTCCGACGGCTCCCCAGAGATGCAAAAGCCCCGCCAACTTTTCTCATTCTTGCCGCAGAATAAAGATAATAATATGTGGCAATCCGCTTATGTGCATGACGCGCGCGCGCCCGTATATTATACGCAATTAATAATTGGAAATTCATTTCTCTGCAGTTTGCGCCAGCCGCCAACTTGCGTAAAAGGAGATCAAGCAGCATCAACGAGCGATTATCTGCTTCTGCGGTGATTACACCAGAGAGTTTTCCCGCCGCGCAGCAGCATCACTGGGAAATTAATTATTAATATATTACATAAGAGCACACAGCAACCAGTCCCTAGCTGTGCAAACTCTCAATTTCGCTAATTGTTTTAACCCTTCCTTAATTTCTCTTTTGGTTTAGTTTAATAAAATAATTGTATCAGCTGGCAAAGATTAAAAACAAATATTTGAATGAATAATGAAACACACGATAGAATGCGAAAGACGTTATACCAAATAGAGCGTCCATCGGGACCAGGAAATTTTCGGTTTCCCGGGAAATTCGGATCCCGATGATAACAAGAAAGGGATGGTTATTTTTAGTTTCAAATTAAATTTGACACTTTAACTTCAAAAGTCAAAAGAAAACATTTTAAGTGAAGAACCCACTGTAGCAGCATTGAGTCTAAAATCGCAGCGGTAGTACCTTAAAAATAAATTTTTAAGAAAGCAATGCTATTGGCTTAACTTTAATCTCGGCTTTTGAGGTAGCAATTTGAAAGTGGCGGTAAATTGTATTGTTTATTTTAAATATGATCGTATATTACACCCATGTGCTTTGATTTCTATAGTGCTGAATTCTTCGAAACTGAAACTTAAGGTTTATGAGAACTGGTGTGGACCAGATTTTCCCGATAGACATATCAACATGCCTTATTTTGCTCAAATTTAGTGCAAAAATATTTTTAAAAAAAAAATGAAGACCAGTTAATTCTAACTTCTTTTTCCATCTGACAATGAGACAGAGAATTGATCGTAAAAAAATAAAATCTGATGGTAAACTTTTGAAGATTTTAACCCGTTCTATGGATGGGTCGATCCATTATATCAGATAAGGTAATCTTGGCACGTCTTGAGATGAAATCTTGTGTGTTGATGTTATTGTGGCAGAATCAAAACTCAGCAGAAAAAAACATTTGTTGTTATCCAGTTTCCTATTTCCTGGAATTAGTTCACAAACGATTACAAATTTGTGTGGAAATAAATATAAAATGATCAGATGAATAGAGGCTGCATTCTCACCTGTCGATTGCTAAACATCTTGAATTGGGGAAACACATCCGTTTTTTTATAGCGAGAATAAAATGTCCATTCATACTTGACCTGAATGGACTTTCCGTCAGCTCTGCAAATCTTATTAAATAGGCCTATTTCCTTGAAAGCAAACAGAGAGGCGTAGCAAAGAAATATTTTAAAGTGCTACTGCATGGAGGTGCGAATAATCCGGGCCCGAGCTCGGCGATTTTCGTAGATAGTAAAGATGTTATCTGCGCACTCGAGGAGGAATTGTGTTCCGTACCACGAGATGCACTCGAGGCAAAAATAACAATCGCATGAATGTATTGCAGTCTGTGTATAGTATTTTGATAATCCACGACAAGAGAGGCAGAGCATTGGCACATTGATGCAGACTGCAGCAGTAATAGGAACGCGAACATTTATTGGATGACCATTCAACCAACGCTCTTTTCATCAGTTCCACAATAAAGCTGTAATAATACACGTGGTGACATTAATGATTTCGCTCGCGCTGTTAGGGGGGCAGCAGTCGACATGTCAATATTTGCCTATACCCTTTTAGATCGACACCATTCCCGAATTTATTTGTCTGTTTGTGCTGGCTGTTCGCTCTATAGTTTGGCAGCAAAAATGCAGCTCGCCAAATCATTATCGCGCGTGTGAAAAGAGTTGCTGCACCTTTTATGCACTTAATGGACCCACTATGTCGGTGTTGACAAAATATTGAATGATCATCGGCCATTCACTGCTTCCAGTAGCACACAAGCAGATTGAGCCTGCTGATGCGCTTTTATTGTTCAGAATGCGTTAACAGGAAATTCGAGACGACGGCTCAGCCTGAAATAAAGGTCTGCTGGAAATTCGACCAGTGCACCAGGTTGAGGAAATTCGAAATAGATTCTATGGGGATCAGTCAAGATAATTCAAATCCCACAAATTCTAGTACACAATGGCGTTTATTTGTTATACAATTGACCAGTTGCATAAACCCTAAGTGTTCGAAGCCGCCAACATACAGCGCAACCAATATAGACTTTTTTAAAAATTTAGTTTTAAGTTACTTCAGCTGTGATTTCAGACTCAATCTAGCTACCGTGCATTTTTAATTAAATTTGCTTTCGTTTGACGTGCTGAAAACCAAAATCGGTTAAGCCAATTGCCATAGAATCACAAAAAACTATTTTTTGAAATAAAAAAATCTTTTCCAACGTTTCTACGGCGAATGGCTGAACCGATTTTGGATTTCAGCACGTCAAAAAAAGCATATTAATTGAAGAATGCACAGTAGCTAGATTGAGTCTGAAATCGCAGCAGATATGCATTAAAACCGCTTAAAACCCAATTTTTTAATAAAGTCTGTGGTTGCGCCATCTGTTGGCGGCTTCGAACACTAAAGGTTTATGCAACTGGTCAATTGTCAAAAATGTTACATGTTAAAATATCAGTGGTTAAAATTAATTAAAATAATAAGTTAATACATTCATGCATAAACGTTAAAAATAGTAAAAGAAATAACGATATTGGGCTTACCCCTAAAAACTGTCGGTTAGGCAAAACAAACAAGGGTCGTTCGCTTAATTCAACTCACAAGGGTTCGTACTGAAATTCATGCAGAGTCAATAAATAAATTGTATCACGACACACTCAGTCAGAGCAATTGTTCACAGATGGGTCACTTAAGTGGGGGCTTTGGCTCTCGCCCCCACTTGTGTGTGTGACTGTTCACCCCCACTTAAGACGCTGCTGGAAATCTCCAGATGTTTCTACCCCCATATCCCTCTCTGGCAGTTATATTCTCTCAAAATGTACTTAAATTGACAATATTAATTAACTGACTAATTGTGTACTCAATTCATTGATATTAAAATCTACAATAAACTCTGACAATAAAGGCAAACCCAATTTCACCCTTATTAGTAATGAACAGCAATAAATATGATTCAAATAAAACTCTACTTCGCGACGCACTTTACGGCCGCAGCCGTTTAGGCCGGTCTCTGTTCGCTCAGTCTAATAAAATAAGTTAAAATACATATGTAGTCCAGTTAACTTGTCGTGTTTCATATCATCCGACGGTTGCTCCCACACATGATTACTATTTAATTTGCTAAAGGGTTAACGAACGCCTTGGTGTGCGGTCGAGAGAGAAAAACTTATTTGCTGCTACCAAACACATCAAATAATGTCTAGCTACATTCAGGTTTAGCCAAGGGAGGACAGGGGGCCACCCTGTCCACCCTGTGGCGGCCTCTCCATAATTAAATAAGAGTAAACCGTGTCATTTTTAGACACGATTTTACTCAAAGCTTTTCTATTGTTGATATTTGATTGAATTTTGCACGTTTATAGTTTTTATTAAAAAGTTAAGAAATTTCTATACAATTTCTATAAAAAATTGTACCTTTAATAAAAAATGGAACTGATGCAGGAGTTAAAAAATTGAAACGAAAAATTTATTAAGTTTTTGAATTTTTATATTTACTAAACAAATTTTAAAAAAGCGGATGTGCAAATCTTCCCTCTTTTTCGAGTATGAATCGTTTTTTTATAAATTGCAACGCTATATTTAAAAAATGATATCTGACTGGTTTTTTAGTACTTATTTTTGCTTTGGGATACCAATTCAAATCATAATTGTTAACTGTATGAAGATGTGTAATAATTTACGAAAGTTATTTGCTACTATTTTGCCCCAATTGGAAATGAATCTAAATCTTTTTTAACCAAAACGAAGAGAGTCATGTCTGTTTTTGAAAAAACTTATTTACGGATGGGAAAACTATGACCACAAAATAGTAAAAAAAAACGCAATAAAAATATCCTAAGCGATACATCCAAGATTTTAGATGGTTTAAAGTCTGGTTTGAATGGCTTGAAATCGCATAATTTAGGCCCATTTGATTGTAACGCAAAAAAGTCGGTGGTCTAAATTTCACAGCCCCACTCATGCCTAATAACATCTTCCAATTTTCTTATTTTGGAATGCTTTGATTTTGTTCATGGTTATTTAAATCAAAAGTATGGGTTCATGACGATTGGAAGCTCAGAAAATAAAACAGTCTCAAATTTCACAGTAACTCTTTTTGTGCACAAATTTGCAAAACGAACGCTCCCCAGCGATACATCAAGAGAGATAAGTCACTTTTGATATTCGTATAACGTAATTGATTTCATTTGGACTAATTGCTGGTTTGATGCACTTTATTGTGGGTCGATTTGCACGCATATTGCCGCTTTTCCAGGCCATCTGCTGTGCTGGCAAGGAGCAGAGCTGCGCCCCGAGGCTGATTAGCAGCTAACTCTCTCTCTCTCTCTCTCTCTCTCTCTCTTGTTCTTTTTGAAGCAAAAACAACGTGACACTCTGTTATTTGCAGCTCACGCATATTTTTGATATGCCGTCGATGTCGCCGGCAAACCACCCTCCGCCCGCGCCGCTGCAAAGGCACTGGGGAGCAATTTTCCGATTTGCATCTATTTGGCAACCTGATCGCGGCCAATCAACGCGCGGCTACGCTTCTAAAGGGGTTTGCTCCAAACACGACTGCAGAGAGCGGCGCAGCCAAGTCCGATACACCGAGCGGGGAGAAAGCCTGGCGGACGTTGCATGATGCGAAAGCTAGGGGGATTTGCAGGCACGAACAAGGGGATATATACATGTGAACACGCTGCGGCTATATCCCAGATTATCTTTTGTGGCTGGCTATTGAGTGTGATGAAAGGAGAGAATGATTGTGCACAGAGCTGGTGCGATTAATGTGTGTTATAAGAAGTAATACACTAATACACGTAGTCAGTCAAGTGAGAGTTTTATTACAGTTGAACGGCTAAGAAAACTTTTCATAAACCTCTGTCCAAAACGAGTAACTTCATTATTTATAGATTTTATAGGCAAATAATGCGAATAATTGTTAGGGATGTGATTTAAGTAAGGGAGTGGAAAGTTTTTACTCGAATAAGGATTAAAAAAATCGTTAAAATGTTAATTTATGCGGGTTTACTGGAAAATTATTGGTGAATTTTGAGAATTGTAATGATTCAATTAGAGTTGGTGCAATTTAAAAGTCAAGATATGCGTTGAACTCCTTTCGTTAAGTCCATTTTGAGGTCATCGGCCAAGGAAAAAGGTCACCAAGGATCATTTTAGAAAATTGTGGGGTATTTTTCGGGTTTTGAATATCAGCGCCGCACACTTTAAAAAACCACAACCCCCCTCAAAAGTGGTCTCAGAGTACTTGTGAACTTGTGTAAAAATTTCAAGGTGGTGTTCCGCTTCGCTTTTGAGAATTTCAATTTTTAATCTCGATAAAAACTTAATTTTTCAGTATTTGCAAATTTTGTAATTGCCAAATCTTGGTTTCTAACCGTCAGAAATGGAAAAACTGAACGACTTGGCTTGTCTTTCCCTAGTGAGCTAAATGGCTTTTGGGGGGTTGCTAACCCCCTAATCCCTATTTTATTCCTATCCTATTTTTAAAAATGAATATTTTAAATCATCCCTCGATTTTTTTATCCTTTTATATCTAGAATTGGGAAATTTAACACTCCTGTTTTGAAAACAGGTTGAGGATAATAATGCCAGATGGATAACCAAATTCGGAAAGTAAAATTATGGCCAGGCTGATGGGCAATAAGCCATTTTAATCATGTCTAAAAGCCCCTAAATCCGTGCAACTGCCCACGTGAAAGAATTATTCCTAAATATTTATTCTAAAATAAAATTTACTTTTATCACTCATTACTTTAAAACACCATTTTCTACCTAGGGTCACAACCGCAAGCTGGCAATTTTATGTCCAATACGCAAATCCTGCCCCGCTGAGTCCACAGAAGTCTTTAAATTAAAATTCGGAGCTTTCGGCAGAAAAAGTCTCGGACGGTTGGTTTAGGTCCAGCCACATGGCTGCTTTGAACAGCTATATTATGTATGCACACACATACAATACGGCCGAAAAGGGCGATGGATGTCATATGAAAAAAGACAGAAAGAGCATGCAGAGAGAACTCGGCGGTGGAAAAAGGCTGATGAAAATGCTGGTGGTGCGGTGTCGAGCGGGAATTAAGCAGGTCTGACCCGCTCTCTTTTATTAGTGCAGAGAGCAGCTCTCTTTTTAATTCCGCTAACCAATATCACATGCTTCAGCACCCTTTGATGCTCGCCTACTTGATATTTTATTTTATCAGCAGCAAGAGTCCTTTGCTCTGCTCTTTTTTTACCCACACACACACACACACACACACACACGCGCGCCCGCGCAGCTTATTATTATGTACTATGCTGATGCATATTGGCTGGCGCACAGTGGGTTCTATCTTTTTGTGTGTGATGTTTAATCCTTGGCCACGCCGAGAACAAAAAAGGCTGCATTACTGCTCTCTGAAAGGGGTTTCCAAAAGGATTACGCCAGACTAATTCTAAACACACACACTCAGCACAACCCGAGATATCTGCGGTAATATTTGATTTGATTTTTTTGTCCGTCACCGCGACTGCCTCTTGCCTCTATTTACGCACGTACTATCTTAATGATGACATTAATCTAGGGCTGCAAATTCTCTTCATGATGTTTTCCTTTGGCAAAGTAGTCGATTTTAGGCTTCAAATGGCAATTTTCTCTAAATTGCACTATTTTTAAGGTGCTTAATTGTCTAGGGCTTTTTTCATTAGAAATAGAAACTTTAAATTTAAATGTTAACGTAGAAGAACAATAATTATGTTGAATTCAATCTGTTATCAGTACTCTGCATGACTTTGAATTTTTAATTGTTGGCTTCAAAATCAAAATCAGTGTAAGACTTTCGTTTCTTTCTTTCAATCATTAAAAACTGGAAAAGTCATTTCATACAGAGCCAAACATGTCATTTATATTTTCTTGGCCCATTGGTTTCAAATTGTACAATTATAAATAAAAATTTCGTAACATGCAACTGAAATAAAAATCACCTCTATAGAGATTTAATTTTAGCAAATTGAAATTTTTGAATTAAACATACGTTAACTTAAAAAAAATCTAAAGGCTATAATTACATAATGCATTTTACATTTTTAAACACTTTAACGTTATTTAAAACAAATACGTCATATTTAAATTTGAAGCAATGCATTGTTGCAAAATAATTAAATTTAAACTGAAATTATTATTTTATTTTTAAACAATCCTTTAGGTTTTTTTTAATTAATTATATTTTGAATAGCGTTTTAAAGAATTTATAATTTTTTTAACGTAACGGTAACGTTATCGTATATTCCAAAATATTCAACAATTACTCAGTTGTGCAGTTCTCTCTCCACTCTTAAGAATGTATTGATAAAGTTTTTATCTTATAGTTTTCTATTGCCAATCAAATCGATACACCTCGGTGTTGTACACGCGCGTCTTTGCCACACGTTATTGTGTCGTTGGCCATTTGAGCCAATAAATTCGATCTGCGTTTCTTATCTTGCGACATTATCGATGGATTTCGTTGCGGTGGTCCAATACATCATCGTATTTCTGCAGCTTGTTATTATTGTTATGCAGCACGTTGACATAAAATACCATTTCGCGTTACTTAATATTGTCCGCAGTGATGGAAATACGCCTTCCATTCTCTGTAAAATATTTTAAAAGCAGAGAGGGAAATATTTTCGACGCACAAATTACACACGCCCTGCGTCAGTTGTGACATTTCATTGAGATTATTGTGACAATTTTATTGGATAATTTGGAGTTGTGTCATATTTTCCAAATCTCTGGTTTTCCTCGCAAAAAGGTGTCGTGTTTCAGACCTAATATAGGTGAGAATTGCGCTTCTCACGTGACAATTTGGGGAACGTTTAGTTCCAAGAGGATTTCATTGAAAGCGACAATAGCAAATTATCCCTCGCGGTTTTACACATTCCACTTTCCGTCACTGTCATTCTAGGATACGCCGTGGACCGTACAGAATAATGCAGAAATAAGTTTAGATTAGATTAAAATAATGATTAACACGTCTACGGTGTACAACATCATGTGATCATCTTTGAAATAATAAATAATAATTCTGAACACATAAATTTAAAATTCGGCAAGAGCTAAGATTTCCCAGGTTGCGCTCTTTAAATTTTAGAGAAGATCGTTTCCAAATTTTGTATGCTAATCAAACGGCGAGCACTTGTCTCCTCTTTGAAAATCATGATTTATCTCGCCAGAAGGGAATTCACCTCATAATTTGCATATCATTAGATTGATCACGACGAGAGGGATTGAGATCAAACAAAAAAAACATTGACAGCCCGTTTATTTGGCAAAATCTGAATTTTAACTATTACTTGGCTCTGATCTAGCTATAAACGCAAAACGTTCTTCATGGTTGCCCTGTAAGGATCCACTTAACTCTTTACCACGAAAGGGTTTATGCACTCTCTTCGTCGCATAATGCACCGACGCCCGCGATGAAAGCGTGCCAAAAGGGTTCACTAATATATTTATTTTCCGCTCTGTCGCTTACGCGTACAAAGTGCAGCCAAATGCTGCTGCGACGGCGGATAATTACAGCGGGACACTTGCAGATTCTGTTTGATGTAAGAGGAGCCGCACCATTTTTGACTCACCCAGCCCCTGCATAATATTTGTGTAGCCGGCCGAGCAGATGTGACTAAATGCACGCACGTATTATATAATCAGCAGGAGTAAAACATGTGGTGCTGTCGCGTAACGGGCAATCATTGCTGTCAGATACGCCGAGGTTTGCTATTTGACAACACGTCTAATATTTCGCGCCCGCTCCTCTCGGGACTTTAGATTTTTTATTGCCAACTGACGGTGAAAGAGAAAACGCCTTGATATTTGCATAAAGAGAGTACTGCACTGTGCGTATCTTATTGCCAGTTTTAAAAAAATACACGTGAAAAAATTAAAACGCCGATATGAAATTATTCTAAACGATTTTGTTCATCAGAAAATTGCAATAAGGGATGTCTGTGCAAGAGCGATTATATAGGTTATTTTTAGATTTTTTTTGTGTGGTTCGCTATAATTTTCTTGCCATCAAATGAGCACAAATCATGAAGTTTTTAACCAGCAAATCTGTGGTAAATTATAAAATCAGAATTTCACCTGAAAATCTAATAAAAAAAATGCCAAAAACTACAATTTTCCTGCGTTTTTTTTTTTAATTTTCCCGGGAGCCAAACCCCCATTTCAAAGTTCCTGCTAGTTTCGCTCTCTTTCAGAGTGGTTCCTGACATTTTTTATATAATTAACTACAGAATTTTCAAAAAATTCAGTCATTTTTCCAACGGTTCAGTGGAAAAGAAGCACGCGACTACTTTACTGAGGATTTTTGGCAAAATAAATAAAATATTGAACAAAAGAAACCGACATTTTACTGATTATTCTCTTCAAATTCGATTATAAATCAGATTTTTGAGCTAAGGCTCTGAAATAATTACACTTTTATTTTTCTAATTGTTGTCATTTTATTCCAGTACATGCTATTATGGACGGATAAAATAAAATGATCAGAAAAAATGATATTATTATTCTGCAATGTAATGATGACGCATTTATTAAGCATTGAAAAGTAAGAAGTAAAACTATAGATGTAAGTAATAATTAATTAGGTTTCATTTTTCATCTTGCTATAGCTACAATTAGACTAATAAATCTCTTTTCGCAATTTTAAGATACATAATATATACTATACTCTACTCTATATTTTTGTGCTATCAAACTCACTGGGAATATATTCCTTGCGTCACAAAATAAGCAACCGTACTCCAATCATCTGAAGTGGGGCACTTTCAAGTTTATAATATTTTTATTTCCTCCTATTCATGATGATGATGATGCTCTCAGCTGTGTCTCATTGCACCGCGAGTCCCCAATAAAGCGCAACAGTTTCTTTGTGGCCGCGCTCGCTGCTTCTTGACGAGGAAATAAAAACGTCAAGGAGAGCGAAAAGGCTCCTTTTTCGCTGTGCCGCCGTATCATTTTTATATCATTGCATCAAGATCCATCCACTCAAGAATTGTCAGAGCCGTGATATTTTCCAAAAGGTATGATGAGAGGCACTTCTTCCACCATCCGTGACGTGTGTAACTCGACACCTTACTCAGCTGCACTTAAAAAATACGTCGGGCAGGAAGAGGAGAGTGATAAAAAGCACAAAACAGCAGCTATCCCCGCTTCCACGGGAAAAAATATTCTGTGCGCCTCCCCAAAAAGTAAAACGGCTCCACCCAGCAATCCAAACATTTGTCATCACACGCAGGAAAAATATGCATATGAAAATATGCTTCGATTATTCCAATTTCTGAAAGGGAAACTCTTAGGATTCAACGTTTCAGTTTTTTTTGCTCTTTTTTATCCCTGTCCTTTCGGACCAGGAAGGGCGCACACTGCACTAGCACGAATGCTGAAACCCGGGTCCCAATAACACCGCGAACGGATAACATGGGCGCACCAGGCCGCACAGGGACCCAGCCCACTCAAGGGCCACTCGCCTCCGCACCGAGGACTGCAATGAAACGCTAGACATTCGTCCCGTGAAGCCAAATCACGCATGCTGGAAAGGTGCAAACCAGCAAGTAGCGAGTCGGCGCCGCTGCGCCTCCCAGCCCGTTGAGCAATTTGAGCATTTCGAGTCACTAGTTGAGAAATTTGCAATCTTTCTGCTACCAAGATGACAGACCTCACGCGCTCCGGCTGCCAGCAACTTCGCTTCCCAAATCAAGCAGAGAACGTTCCCTATATCATTTTGGTGATCCTCATTGGTCCGCTCGTCTTGGTGGTTGCGAGAATTCTTTTAATTTTGAATTGTGTCGCGTGTGTTTCTTTTGATCGTCAAATAATGTGATGTATGAGTGTTGTGTATTATAACTACTGTCATTGTTTGACGGAATGTAGTAGGCATCACCACAATTAAATTGGTGGGATTATTTCAATTAAACTATTGCAGCAATTTATGGAAATTTTAAGATTTATGAACATAATGATTGAAATGGATTTAAAAATACAGTTATTTGGCTTAATATGCAGATGAAATTTTGTTAATTGACAATGTTTGATGAGACACAAATCGATTGGTGGGTCATTTTGGAAACTTCTGAGGAAAACTGAATTTTTCTCAAATGTTTTTGTGCTGGGGGTTTTAATGGTTGACCTTACAATTAGAACATGACATTCTGAAAGCTGATACAATTTTCTAACTTTTATTTGCGTATACCGGATACCGAATTTTCCTTTTTTTTATTAAAAAAATTACTGAAAATCTGAAAATAAAATGAATTATTTTTTAAAAAAATTTCCAACCGTTAAAATGAAGCTACATGCATGACTTGGTATAAGCAGATCAGAAAGTTTGAAAATTTACTCTGATTCATATACAAGCTTTATTTAATCTTCCCAGCTTAAAGTAAAAAATTTAGTGACCTCCCCAGGATATCATTACCTTTGAGTATAGCGACCTTGATTTTCTATTGAAACGCACTAATGTTTTCATTTGAACTGGCAGAAACTAGCATAATTTCTCCTCCTGCGTCTGGCTCCTCCTCGCTTTCCACATCAAACCCCTTCCTGTGCCTGACATCAAATCGAGAGGTATAGTTTTGCCTCCCCTGAGAAAAGAAAAACATTATCCCCTAGCACCCCCCCCCCCGCATCCTTCAAGCGCCCCTGCCCTTGCATTTCACACTTCGATGCTCAGAAAAGAAGCAATCAGTTTCATATTGCGTCGCTCATCTAGTTTTACCTTAACATCTAGCAAATGTATACAGGTATGGGATTGGCCGTTTTTGTGTTCAATACTTTGTGTGTCTGAACCATAGTAAAGTCCGTATTTGTTATCCCATGGCGCCTCCCCGCAGCGCATCACAAACAAGAATAAACAAGCCGCAAACAAATTGAAAAAATTGGACCTTCAGCTCGAATGTCAATACGATTCTAAAAATTCAACCATGCTGAAAATTTCCATCCTTGAATTGAATCCATCGCACAGCAGAGATCAGAGTTGCAGGGTGGTCAATATTCGTTGCTAGTTTATCTTTTCATTTGCACAATGAAAGAAATTTCCGCAACAATCGCTCATGCATTCAAAAAACCCTTCAAGTACATATAGTTCTGTGGCCGCACCAAGCAATAATAGGAGTTGTTGTATACTGTATGTAGTGGTATGCGCCTATCATCCACTACAGATACCTGTTCAAAGGAACCGCTTTACATTTTTTCTTATAAGAGTCCAACAATTTACGTGTCACCTTAGGTTTTTAGCGGTCCCTTTTTGTTGGGAACCAAGAATTGTCGGTGTGGTTTGAATTATTGTCATTTTGCATATTATTGCTTCACAGCAGAATGAGAATAGGGTTTTCGCCTGTCAGCCACACTAAGGAGAGTAAAATGCTACTCTCCTTAAGCCACACAGGTCGTTTCATTGTGCAGAACCCGATTCAAAGGATCGTCAACTTTTTGGAGTTAACGGAAAATCCATAATTAAAAAATGAATTAAATTAGTAGTTCTTTTTTGGTATTTGTGAGAGGTTTCCCATTGAGTTAAACGACGTTCCGTGTAAATTTGGTACATGAGCGATTTCACGATGACGGGAAGAAAAAGCATTGCGAAAGCGGCCAAAGAATTACAACGACGACGGCGGCAAAATCTTCGCGAGCGGGGGAGATAAAAGCCCCTTTTAAGCCTGAAATTATCTTGCGTCGGCTGCTGCTGCTGATGTGGAGGCAAGAGATATAGAGTGCGTGAGGATTTCACTTTGTGCCATTGCGAAGAGCGCGCGCGAGAGAGCAAACGAGTTTTCGCATCAGCCGCTTTTCTGGCGCAAGAAAATGACGACGAGGAAAATTTAGCGAAAATAATTTCCTGCAAGCAAAGTGGTTGAAAACGCTTCTGCCTTTTATCTAAATTGTCTTGTGTGATATTTTATTACAAAGACTACGGGAGGAAGAGAAAAAACCACCCCAGCAGCAGCGCCCTGCTCTCTGCTCTTTTGTGAGAGCTAAAAGTCACCCCCGGCTGCTGACTTTTTGCCCTCTCGCGTCTTTCGCCAAAGCCGCTAACGACGGCGTATTCACGAGTATTTTATAAAGTTTATTCCGCGCACAATTATCATTTCCCTCGCTTGCTCGCTCTCTCTTTTTGCGCCCTAACGATTTCATTGAGATTTAATTGAGTGTTATGCAAATGCTGTGCTAGTTAGTTCTGTCTGCTGTGCAAAGTGAGGGATGAGCGCACATCCCTGATTTGTGTTTTATTGTCAGAGGCAACTCTGTCGTGCATGATGCTTTTTATCAAATCGGTCTTGTGCTCCCGCAACTTAATTAGAGACTCATCAAATTTACGCTGCTGTATACTGCAGAGCATGATGCAATATTCAATTATTTGGATTTGAATAGCAACTGTATATTGAAAAACATTATTTTTGCTACCTGACTTCGAATATCCGCGGTTTGATTGCTCTTAAAATATTTATCTTTTCTATAAAACGTGTGCTCTCTTTTATGATGTAAACAGTCTAGAATATTACTCAAAGAATTTTGGACAAAGCAAGGAGCGTGGGAATAAGTTTATATTTTTCCTTCTCATACTTTCGTTTCAGAATACCTTTATAGCTCACTGTATATATAAAGGGAATATTTTCTATCTTTTAATTTGTTGTTTTATTTGTAAGGGATAATCCCCCGGTAGGGTGTGAGCGACCACCGCAGGTATGGTGTTTTTGTCACTTGGTTTACTATTTTCGACAGTTGCTCAGAAATCGCTTATTGGTCGTCTGATGATGTTTTCAACACTCGCTGGCCCAGTTTTTCTATACATGCTTGTTTATTCTTGCATGTAAGAACAAACAATTAATTAATTAAAAGAAAATATAGCAAGAAAAGGAATACAATACCATAACAAAATATTGAGAAAAAAACGATTAATTACAATGTATTATCTCGCCGTATAGTATACTGAGCCGCAATCACTGATCGCTATATGAATTTGCCACATATGCTTTTTGCACAGAGGGTAAACTCGGTCGCAGTGCAATTCTTAAGTTAAGGTGGCAGGTCGTTCCACGGTTGTGGTGGAGGCGGTCGTCGCGTCCGTGAATAACGTTCAACTCACCCTTTTATCCATCTTGTTTATGTTGTTATGTGTGTATAGTTGGGTGTCCCATGAGGCCAACATTTTGGAGTTTGTTTTGAGAATATCATACAATGCTTTGACGCTATAATTGCACCGCACACCTGTGAACTATGCCGAGAACGAGGGATTTATTTCTTTTGAAAATACTCCATTCAAAAAAATTCTTCGCATAGCTGCTGAGCTATATCAAATATTTTTATAAATATAAAAATGGCGTGAATTATTCAACCTTTTTCTGATTTTTAAATCTTATATTTATTTATTTATACTAAACACACCAAACGTTCGGCTTCATCCCTAAAATTTTATACAAAATGTCTGTGCTTGACTCTTAACGAGGACTGCTCAATAATATACAGTCAATTTGTGAGTGAGAGTACAAGGGAGAAGGGTGCTATAAAAGTAGCGACCAATTTAAAACTATATCGAGAGAGTGATAGGGGAGAAGAGCATTTATCTGGAGCTGCTGATGAAATAATTGTGTTGCTAACTGCCTCTGTTCTCTCTATTTGCTGCAAATGCACCATGACAAGCAATAATTTGCGCGATAACTTTTTCGTTGCGCGCGGGGCGTGTGCATATTGCTCCCTCTCTGTGTCTCCGCGAGGGCGGCTAGCTCCCCAGCACACATCATGCGTTTTATTGTTAATTACCTCCCTGCCACATGGTCTCTCTCTCTCTCTCTCTCTCTCTCTCTCTCTCTCTCTCTCTCTCTCTCTCTCTCTCTCTCTCTCTCTCTCTCTCTCTCTCTCTCTCTCTCTCTCTCTCTCTCTCTCTCTCTCTCTCTCGCCACCAGACACACCGCGTGCATTTATATCAGCATCATCGTTTTACAGCGGAATATGATTGAACCATATACCCTATAGGAACCTATCTGACCAGAGCAAGCTATTTTTCAAATTGAGCCTGTTTTTATATGCACGTTCGTACCTTGTCAGAGGCCGATTATCCGAAAAACAATATTAAATTTTTCTTTATTTAATATATCTTCCACAGTCCAAGAGTCCAAACAAGTGAAATAGCTCAATCCAATTAAAAGTTGACCACAAAGTAATTTTTTATTCCGATGATTCTAGACTTGAAAATGATTCATTAAATTAACCCTTGAAATGTTTATGATTATTACCTCAAAATTGAGACTGTAAATTTTCATTAATTTTCCCATTTATTTTTTTTTAATTTAAAAAAACAGACCTAGAAAATTCCGGAGAAGTGCCAAAAAGTGATTTTAAAAGTTCTTCTTTTGAATCGACAGCAAATTTTAGAGAAGCCCTCTTATACCGAAGATTTCCAACTACAGATTTTCAAGACAGAAGCTGAATTTCATTTTTTGTAATTGCTTAAAATTAAACTTCCCTGAAATTGAGTAAAATCAAGAAATTAAACTTATATATATTGAGGAGTGTTGAGACTTTACTTAAATAATCCATTGAGTAAAGTCTTGAGTTATAAATAAATTATGAAATATTTCTGAGTTTTTTCAATGAAAACCGACATGCTTGCGTGTAATGGGGTGGAAATTGAAAGAGCGGCGTGTATATCCAATCAAAACAAAAAATGATTTAAAGAGGCATGAGGAAGCTATATAGAAATAATAGTGCGGTAAGACAAACAGCGGAGATTTGAGCTGAATGTAGAACGCACTTAATCAGGAACTTGAAATAGTGAACAGAAAGTTGTATTTTGAGCGGCCTCTTGGCCTCGCCGAGCCTTCTCGCTAACTGAATTTCCAACTTATTGAGAGGAGAAACTTTTAAACACACGAGAAGAGGTTGCGAAATGAAAATGATTCATTAAATTAACCCTTGAAATGTTTATGGTTATTACCTCAAAAATGAGACAGTAAATTTTCATTAATTTTCCCATTTATTTTTTTAATTGAAAAAAACAGACCTAGAAAATTCCGGAGAAATGCCAAAAAGCGATTTTAAAAGTTCTTCTTTTGAATCGACAGCAAATTTTAGAGAAGCCCTTCATCTTATAGGGGTACCGAAGATTTCCAACTACAGATTTTCAAGACAGAAGACGCTGAATTTCATTTTTTGTAAATGCTTAAAATTGTGGTGTTTCACAAGATTTGTCATTCATCACTATCTATAGGACTGTGAAATTTAGGTGATCGACAATTTTTTCATATATAGCTTCTGATCGTTGCGGAACTATCAAATGAGCATCACGAACTATGTAATTTGAACCATTAAAACCGTCTAAAAATATTCTAAACAATTTTAAACCGACTAAATTGGCTAAAGATCAAGGAAAAGTGTGCATAAAAATTTTTGTTTCACGCTTTTCCTCGTGGTTTCCATTTCTGGCGGATTATATTTGGGTTACAAATTTTTCATCAGTCAAAACAGATTTTTTAAATGTGCAAAAGTTTTTGTGGATCTGTTGAAAACCAGACAGAACGGACTTTGTTTTGATCCATTTTCTGCCGAAGATTTTGTATTATTTTCACATTAGTCACACAAATTCTGTTTTATTTATTTGTCTTTTAGCATGGTTGAATTCATTCAAAAGAAGATCTTCTTATGCACCCCAAACAACGCACTCAAAAAATACAATAATAGAAAATAACAAACAAAATACTAGCTTCTTAAGTGCGGCAAATAAAAGGATTATTCTTGCACCAAATATAGAATTTGTGTTTGTATACAAACAGTTTGTGTATATATACAAACAGGCTTTTAAGGACACCAATACCCTTTTGGATGCCGACCCAGGTAAAGCATTTGTGTGCATAGCATTTGCCACAAAATCAAAAGGGGGTTTTGCTTGTACATCTTTAATCGCTGGAAAAGTAAAAATCTTGTTTATTTTGGTGGTATATTGCAAAAAAACATATAAAGGTTATTAAGTATGTTTTAAAAAGCAGGGCTCATCTCACTGTTAAAAGAGGTATAGAAATTGATCTTTGTGTTATTTATGACAATTTTTGAGTTTAGATAGAAAATACAAATAACTCGACTTTAGTTTCAAAATGTTTTTTGTGCATTTACTATTACAGTTCTATTTAAAAACGACAAATATATCTTGACATTTGATTCAAATGTATACTAAAGATTCTTCAATTTTTCATACGGCCCAGAAACCGTTTAACTTGCACGGGAAAACATTCTTAAAATAGACAACTTTTTCCAAAAATAAAAACATCAATATTTTACTGCCCTAACCAAAATAAATAAACTCTTGTTAATTTTTACTTCTGCAGCTAGTTGATTGTTTTCAAAAGCCATAGTATAATGCAGAATCCATTACAGGATTAGAGCTTGAAGCTATATTATCATTAAAAAAAATCACACATCGCATTTAATATGTTTTTGTATATATTTTATTAATGTTATAAAGTCACTGTTTGACAAAGAACAACTCAAAGCCGCCATTGGCACATATGGAGCCTGGTCCTGTCAGCATATGCGAGCAGAAAATATATTTCTTTTCATTTGGTAAGCACAGCACGGAAATTTTGAAAAGGTGTTTTGTGGAGTGCTTTGCATACACAAGCAGAGAGAATTTTGAATGGCGCTCTCTCTTCTCTCTCTCTCTCGTGACGAGTTGGCGGCGCGGTCGGGGCATTAAAACGCCGTTTACATATAAATAAGTTTTGATCTCGCCATGCTGCGCTTCGCTCGCTGTGTGTGTATTATGGAAGTTGGTGTTGTCGCTGCTTGTGCCGCGCGCTCTAGTTTTGGATCCGCCCAATGCCAGTTGCAAAGTTTTGAACAACAGTCTATACAACCCTTGGCCGCAATGTGATTGCTCTGCCGCTGTGAGAGAGCAGAGATCGCGCGCGGTTTTGTTCTCGCGCCGCGCCGTTTCGCACGGCGAACTGCATAAAAGCGGCATTTAACAGAAGAGAAAGACACATCGCGCGCGCACTGAATGTAATGGATTGACAATTCGAATGGCTGCCGACAATGGGCTGCTTTTATTATCAACCGGGGTTGTGCATTCATGGCGCAGAAAACGGACGTTTATGTGCGCGAAGCAAAAGGCTGCAACCCTTATTTTAAAACGTTTCTGACGTGTTGCAAATTGTTTCATGTTATGGTTAATAGTTGCCATGCAGATGGAAAATATACGCGAGCACAATGCAAAATTTATCTGCTCTCATTCATTCATTTTAATCAATCCCTTTATACAAATCCAAGGAAGTGCAATATAAACATTTTTGATGAAAGGGTTATGAATAAACTCTTGAATTATCTTCTTTATATAATTTAAGTTGAACAATAGAGGACACTTGAACAAAACTAACAATAAAATCGAAATCAGAACCAAATTCTTAACAACAATTTCAAATTTGAACTCAAACAGATTTAAAATATTAGAGAAACGTGTAAAATTGACAAAACAATCTGGATTAAATTAGAACAAAAATTAAGCCGCTTGATCCGGGTCCGTCGCTCGGCTCTCTTTTAAGAAATTAATGCGACCTTACTGGTCGAAAGTTCGGCAAAATCCGATTAAAATCAAAATTAAATTTCTGTTGCATTAATGCATTTTCTAACAAGCAGCGCCAATAATAATTTATCATTGACTATATTATACATACCGTATCCTCTATATAACACAAATATTTTTTATTAAACAAATAAATCTCCACTTAAATTAAAACTGGTGATTTTGCAGGAACATTTTATTTATATCAGATTTTAAACACTTCAGGGGATGATGGAGGATTTGATTTAAAAGCGTTTGGAATTTTAAACAAAATAAAAAGCTAAATTTACCGAATTTCAGAACTAGTAGCGAAGAAAATATTTAGTAATTTTATATGTCTAAAAGAGGGATGTGTTTAATAATTGGGGGTTGGTTTATGGTGGTCATGGTTTTTAAATGTGTATATATAGAGATGCCTATAATGAGCAACAAAACTCTAATGATATATGTACATGAAAAAAGGTTTAAACTTTCCTGAAATTGAGTAAAATCAAGAAATTAAACTTATTATTATATATAGAGGGGTGTTGCGGCTTTACTTAAATAATCCATTGAGTAAAATCTTGAGCTATAAATAAATTATGAAATATTTCTGAGTTTTTTCAATGAAAACCGACGTGCTTTTGCGTGTAATGGGGTGGAAATTGAAATAGCGGCGTGTATATCCAATCAAAACAAAAAAAAAATGATTTAAAGAGCAGGCATATGAGGCAGCTACTATTTCTCGGAATTTTCCCAACATTTTTCACACAGTATAAACAGCCAGAAATCTGTTTAGTGTTGGCTAATGCTTTGGGAAACACAAAAAGGTATGAAGGAATTTAAAATCCCCCTCTTGTTAAGAAAGGGCGGATTTTTACTAAAAAAAATATAAATTTTATAACAAAGGGACATGAGTTATGTGGGCTTATAGTGACAGTGAGTTGACAGATTATGTTTTCATATTTCGTCAAAATCCTTCCTTGTTTGGATTGAGTTAAGGTAAATATTTTTAACCGTCACTATGAAATTCAAAGAATTTTTTGTCTGTCCTGATCAAAATGTATATTTAAAAACCAAATTTCTCCTTAATCGGAATTTGGAGCATTACTAGACGATAATATGCCTCTCGGAATCTGCAGGCGTAATCATTGCAACGGTTTAGCGCAGCATCCCTGATGCCACCCCAGCGAAGACGGGTTGCAGAGCCGAGAGAAAAGTTTTTGTGAAAAAACTGGTGCAGCAGCCGGCGAAGCGGAGGGGACCCTAGTTTTCCATCAACAGCGTGGTTGGCTCTGCGAAAAGGGGCTGGGCATGTTGGATGCGCGGCACGCAAACCGTGGCTCTGGCGGCGCCGGCCAATCACGGCCCCGAAAGCGGTTTCGCTTGATTTACAAAGAGCGAGAAACTCCCTCCTCTCGAGAAAGTAAGTGAGCTCTGTATGTAGAGAAAAAACCGAGTAGCACATCAGCGGGCAAATATTTCTGTAAATGTTTTGCCTCTTCGGCCAGGGGGGTGCGGCGGTGGGGGGAGGGGTTGGCCGCTCGCTCAGCGCTCACAAGCCAGGGAGACGATTCAGGTCGCGCCGCGCTGCTCATTCAGTGTTTCGCTTCTCCGTCATGAGCAGCAACGACCAGACACCGCTTCGACTGGTAGCCCCGAACGCGGTGTTTCCCATCGCGGCGGCCGGTCGGACGTCACCACCAACCTCCGTGCCGCCGCCGAGCCTTCTTGAGCAGTACCAACGCATGCATATGTACCAACACTACGCGCTGGTCGCCGCCGAGAGGCTCAGGTCCGCCGCCAACGCGCATCCTGCCCTCATTTCCGCCGCTGCTGCACATCACACTTACCCTAACTTTCAGGTGCGTTTTTAATTTTTTTTTTATAATTTCTTTCCATTCTAAATAATTATACAGAGGCCCTATCTTTGTCTTATTTACTTTGAGTCCTGAACGGGGATCAATTACATTTAAAAATTGCAATCCGATCTTTTTTAATATGAATAATTAATATAAAATCTGCGCACTAATCAAATTAGGGCCTTCTCGAAAAGTTTGTCAGTGATTTTTCACTTGATTCCCCCTCTAGTCACGATCTATCCAATGATGTGCGTTTTATAGGAAAATTACCCTTTTGTTGAAAAAATCCCGATTTTTAATAAGTGCTTGCGCCGCTTAGAAAATGTTTTAAACAATGATAAGTATGATTTTTTTACAATTGGTCAGTACGCTATAACCACTTTAATTTTATAATAATTCTATTTTTATATCTTGTAAGGTTGTAATTGCAAAAACTTCATGGAATTATTTGCTATTTTTTTATGAAATTTACTGCCATAAAATTGGGCCTGATATTTCAAGATTTATTTAAAAATAAACCTAACCACTTATATTTATAATTTGACAATTTTTAATCCTCCTCGAGAAAATAAGAATTTAGTGAACCTTATTAATATTCTCTGCGTATATGTGCTCCTGCTCTTGTACTCGTTTTGTGAAATTGATTTGTATTGAATTTAAATTGTCCTCGGGTTTTTTCTTTATATAAAGAGTGGTTTATAATATGTGGAATATATGAAGCTTCCGCTAAAACATTTAAAATTGCTTCAAGTTATATATTTATTTAAGTAACAATGCTCAATATAAAGAAAAAAAGCAAGGCAAAAAACATAAAATTTTAAATTCAATTTAAATTAGTTCCACATAAAAGGAGCACAAATCAAAGCCGACTAAAAGTCTTAATTTAATTACTCTCGGGGTATAGGATTATAAAATTGTCTAAATCTATGTTTATATGATAAAGGTTTTGTTTGTCAAAAATCATAAATGATATAAATTTATATCTTTGTCTAAAATATTGTCTTAAAAACATAGAACATGAAGCTTGAGCAATAAAAAGATAAACAATTGTTAAATCGCTGAAAATGAAAAAGCCTTCGGTAATTTTTAAGAAGATAAAAAATTGTTTAAAAATGTAAACCAAAATACTCCTTATTTATTAGCACCTAAATTATATGGGCGTATATAGGAGCTGGAGGTCACAGAAAAATTGCAGAGAAAATATTGAAAAATTTAATCTTTATACGTTTATCGAAATTAAGTGTAAAAATAGGGACCTTTTCCTATTTAAATTTATATTTAATTTGATCCTATATTCACCCTAAATTTAGGTTCAGATAGCTGAATTATTTAAGAAGCCTGAAAACATTAAGTAAAATCGATAAAGTAAAAAAGAGCACCAATATACGCCTAAAGTAACTATTTTATACTTTGTTTTTCACAGTTTTTCATTAAAAATAAATAAAATATTTGCAACTGGATCTCTATATACTGTACGATTCAGACGATTTAGAAAGGAAAGAAAACTCCAAATTGAGTTTGATTTCTTTCTGAATTAAAATTCCTCTTCAACAATAGGACGAAATAAGAAAAATAAGCAAGGTTTTTCCATAACCTGAATAAACAAATTTTAATCACGTTATTAGTAAGTTAGCTGAAATATTTTCAATTACCACTATAATATGATATATTTTACTGTTAATAGTCGCATTAACAAAAATTATAATTCAATTTTCTATTTGCTTATTTTTCTTTGAAAGGTTATCTGACCGCGTAAAAGCAAACGGACAGTTATTACTTCTGAATTAACCGAGGAATTAACCGAGGACACTTAAATGTCTCATTTTTCTCAATAATCAGACGCAAAAGAGGCATCATTCCATAAACTCCAATGATAACGGTCAAAATTTTAATTTTACACCGCCAGAATGTTTGTGGCATTTCTTTTAAAAATTGTAACAATATCTCTTAATTATGTTAACAGACCGCAATGGCAGCCGCAGCCGTCGCCGGAATGCGTCAACACGATTTGCCCGGTCTGTATGGCTACAAATTCGACCCGCGAATTTACCGCGCGGCGGAGGAGCCAAAGCCGCAGCACAGCTACATCGGGCTGATCGCGATGGCCATCCTGAGCTCGCCCGAGAAGAAGCTCGTGCTGTCGGACATCTACAACTACATCCTGGAGCACTATCCGTACTTCCAGACGCGCGGCCCCGGCTGGCGAAACAGCATCAGACACAATCTCTCTCTGAACGACTGCTTCGTCAAATCAGGGCGCAGCGCCAACGGTAAGGGCCACTACTGGGCCATCCACCCGGCCAACGTGGAGGACTTCAAGAAGGGCGACTTCCGGCGCAGGAAAGCACAACGCAAAGTGCGCAAACACATGGGTCTGGCCGTGGAGGAGGAGGACTCGCCGAGTCCGCCGCCGTCCACGTCCCCTCCCAGCTGGGGCGGCATGATGGCCACCAACCTGCCCTTCGGACAGTTCCCCGGCCTGCTCGAGGGCGCCACCAGCTGCACCCCCGTCGCCCGCAAGCGCCAGTTCGACGTCGCCAGCCTCTTGGCGCCAGAGCCAGAAATCAGGCAAACGGAAGACGATGAGGAGGACATTGACGTGGGCCGCGAGGAGCCGACACAGTCGCTGTTCCGCCTTGCCTCTCCCCTGGCACGCCAACCCTTCATTTTTCCCGCCACCACGGGATTTCCCTATTACTTTGATCAACTGATGAGGAGCAGAGAAGAGCCCAAGGCCGAGCCGCCGGCCAGTCCGGACGACCAGAGTGATCCAGAATTGAAGTAAATGTCAAAATTATCCTATATTAATTAATTTAAGTGTAATTAATATTGATTGATCTCTGTAAAAAATTGTTTTCTGTATGGACCGCAGAATTCACGAGGTTGTGACAGCGGTAAATGATACTTCAACCCTTCTTTGCCGCTGCATTTCAAACCGAATTTATTGATACTAGTCATTGTTAATATAGGGCTGTGAGTTTTGGACGATCGACTATTTATAGTCAAAATCCATCTAAATTGACTAAAAACCAAAAAAAGGCTTACATTTTACCTTTACCCACTCGGAAATATTTCTCATGGTTTCGTTTTAGTCAAATAATTATTATATTTTGTTTGGTCTAAACGGTTTCCCGTAAGGCTAAACCGATTTAATTGCTGCAAAAGACAGGCTAAAAATAGTCGACCTTATTGGTGAAAAAACCGTCTAAGAATAACAGCCCTGGCCATTTTATGTTTTTTAATATTAATGAGTAAATAGGTGTATAATATGGTAAATAAAATTGTTATATAAAAATTTGTGCTTCTTTTCTTGAAAGTCCAACCTAATTCAATTATCAAATTTGATCTCTATAAATTAAAATAATTCGCAATCTTACCAATGCAACAAAAAGTTCATGTAAATTATAAATCATTTTACTGAAAAAGGAATTAGTCAACATTAATCATCTTTTAGAACTCCCAGGTGCTAAAATTTTTGCCAAAGCTTTAATAAATTAATTTAGCGTTTTGGAAAGTATTGTGCTTTGGGAGAGATGCCAGTTAATTAATGTTTTCTGTCGAATAATTATTAATTATGCGCTGATGAAAGATATCTCTGAGCAGGAAAAGAAAGAGGAATTAGGAGAGCAATATTTAATATCGGAAAATCTTAAAGCCTCCTATTTCTATAGGAGTCAAGTTGAGAGGAGAATAGAAATACGAGAAATACTAAAAGATAAACACCCTTTCCCCTTCCAAGTCAAATATATTTTATGTTTCACGGTGGCATTGGATTAGCACCCTGAAAACAAAGCTCGCACAATTTTTCTATTCAAATAATTTCGCACGGTCGAGTTTTCTGTAAAAAAAAACAACAAAGCAAAAAAGAAATAAAATTACTGGATGCTAAAATTAAATCGTAAAGGTGTCGATTCGCTAGAATTTTTTGCTCAGGGTAAATTTTTTAATTTTTCTCTAATATATACTGTCCGAAGAATTCTTCACTCAATTGGAAAGCAGATAAAATAAAATTTCCGCCCAAGTTATCCGTTCGCGGTTTCAGCATTCGTGCTAGTGCAGTGCGCGCCCTTCCCGGTCCTCGAACAGGGATAAAAAGAGCAAAAAGAAAATAAATGAAGCAAATCTGCTGACTAATTTCTGGTGTAAATTTCGCTGAGTTTGCTTGGCCAAAACCCGTGACATTTCATCAATTATAAAATAGTGTGTTTCCTTATTTAATACGTCTCAAAAGCAATTTTAGAAAAAAAGAAAGCTCTGCAATTTTTTCAAACCCAGATAAACGCAAAGATTATATATGGTGCTTTTTGCTGATCTGTTTTTCATTTGAAGCGCGCAATCGATTTAGATATTAAGCTCGTTTATTTACAGACTGTCATGAAGCGAACAAATCCGCTGTCAATTAGCATCGTGCATAATAATAAGCGTAGAGCAGCGAGTCCGTCAACAAATTAGCGGTTATGCAGGCGCATCGGCAAAACACGTCGCGTTGCCTGCCGACCGACCGATGGGATGAGCGTCGATGAATGAATAAATCAAATTCATGTTTGCAGCGCGGCGGCGGCGGCGGCCTCGTTGTTCGCCATCCAGCGTCAGCTCGACTCCAACAATCAGCCATGTTGGATTGTGCTCTGTGTGTGTGTGTGTGTGTTGTAAATATTTATGTATGCAGGCGCGCGGTGATACTGATTAGGTATATCATGGTTGTCATCAGCAAACAGAGCAGAGGCGTGCATCCAGCGCGCGGCACAGCCCGACCAACCAACCACCACCTCGGCTCTAAGGGTTGCCCGATCAATAAACACCCCTTTCTGCTCTTCTGTTTGCGTGCTGGTTGCTGCATGGTGACTCGATTTGCTACTCCAGGGGGTGCCGTGCTGCGTGGTGCTCATTGTCAGCAGTTTCGCACGAGAGAGCCACCACCGAATTCAAACCTCGGATAATCGGGCCAATTTTCTATGTGGTGCGGCTTTCGTTTTGCCTGGCGGTCAACACAATACCAATACGCTCCATGAAAGGAGGGATGACACATAGAGAACTTCCAAATGGAGCCTTTTATTTCTTGAATAAAATCTTTTCCTGATCACTCTTGCTATGCGTTTATGATTATTATTTTTTTTAAATCTTCAAATAATCAAAAGATTTACTTTTAGCCCAATTAAAAGTTAGTATTTCACAGGAAATCTTAAGATTTCCTACAAATTTCAAGATGAAATTTGTCGTTTCCTTAAGGAGAGGGTTACCAAACGCATGATAATTATTAAATATTGATAACGAAAATAAATATTCTCCCTACTATACGCTAAGAAAAATTAAAGCGAAACACTGTTATGTGCCCAAAATCACGTTCCTGAGGACCCTGATGAAAAAGGGTCCGCCACTTTTGAAATGCGCAAAAATGCACCATTGGTTTTTTGCGCGAAAAAAACAGCTGGGAAAAACAACCAGTTTTGGGTTTTCCTTATTTTTCCAAAAAGGTCATATTTTGCGCCAAAATGTCAGAAGTTTTGGAAAATTACGATGAGAGTGAAATTTTTGGCCTGTTGCTAAAACAAGTGAATTTTATATTCTGATTTCGTAAAAATGCCTTTTTTGGTCATCCATTTAGAGAATTTTTTAGATCCGCAATAAAAATGCATGTGATTTGGAAAAATGCGCAAAATTGCATAAAATAACCCGTAAATAAAGTTTTTGGCAATGCAGTGGGTTTTTCTGGAAAATGCGCGTTTTTGCGAACCATGATTTCAAAGGATCAAAAAGAAAATGTTTCGAGAGCTCTTAACTTGGGGGTGGATTACGGCATCGCAACCTTGAAAGAAAATGTACAGTGTGTCAAGGTCAATCTAAAAAAGAGTGCCGTAATCCACCCCTTTGACGTGTTATATCGGTGTGCAGGTATATATATATATATATTATGCATATATCGAACCAATACAGAGCCCTCAGGGGGCTACACAAAGGGGCTACACATGGCATTATTTAATAATATTGATCGCTCGAGAGCTACCCTGACGTCAGGGTTCAATTTCTTACCTGAACTGATGGTATATATTATCTGCCCTCAAAGGGGTGACTACCATATGTAGCATGTATTGTTCTGAATCTACAAAGTGCAATTTTGTTTTCTTAAAAATTCACCCAAACTAAAATAATAACTGTTTTTAACCTTCGACCCTATTGATCTCGAACAGTAAAATAGAGGTTTTATAACCCTGAAATTTATAGGCGTGTTAATGCATACACTTAGGGCAGCATTTTTTATTGCATGCTAAAGGTGCGTAAACTTATTCCATATTGGAAAGGTAAATGATTTTTTTAAGTGTGCAAAAGTAATACGATTTTCATTATCTGAACGAATAACAATTATATAATAATATAATTTATTTGAACCAAAACAAAGATAGGTCTAAAAATAGCAACAAAATTAATCAATATCAGATGTGGAAAACTGACTGAAAAACTGACCTAAATGTAGTTTTTGGCTGAAAAACTGGACGAAATTTGAAATCTTGAGATTTTTAACACTTTTTATGTAATTATGGCTGTTTATTCTCACAAATTTTCATGTTATCACAGGTCAGTTTACAAATGGGGGAAAAGCATGTGAGAAAGGGTGACACTTCTGGAAAACAAGTTGCTTTTAAGACTCTGTCCAGTCGGACAAAGCCAAAGTGAGTAAGTGAAGTAAATCATAAAAGACATCACACATTAAAATCTTGCTGTTACATACGCCTTACAGAGGGAAGGAAACTGTGCCGCAGAGCAGTCATTTTTATGCTCTTTTTATCCCTGTCCTCAGACCGGGAAGGGCGCGCACTGCACTAGCACGAATGCTGAAACCCGGGTCCCAATAACATACCGCGAACGGATAACATGGACGCACCAGGCCGCACAGGGACCCAGCCTACTGAAGGGCCACTTGCCTCCGCACCGAGGACTGCATTGAAACGCTAGACATTCATCCCGTGAAGCCAAATCACGCATGCTGGAAAGGTGCAAAGCAGCAAGTAGCGAGTCGGCGCCGGTGCGCCTCCCAGCCCGTTGAGCAATTTGAGCATTTCGAGTCACTAAACTAACCACTTTTTGCCATCTCTGACTTTGGGTAGGCAGTATTAGATCTCCGAACTGCCCAAATACCTCCCATTGCTTTGACACTCCTGAGAATGCCTTAACCATGCGAGCCAATGAGTGCGGGTGGCATATATTTTTGTTCCACTCTGTTTCATGCATTATGCTGACTTGGTAAATTTAATTTTTATTTAAAGATTTTTCTTAGAATTGCGTCAAAACAAGACACTTTCAGCAATTATTACATAACACACCGTCGCTAATTTCTAGCAAAGAAAACTAATTAACTTTGTGTTGATACAAGCAAAGGAGCTTATTTGTGTGTGTCTCTTTCATCCTTTGTGATGTCAAGGCAGCAGCTCCAGCTTTTGATGTGTAGTGTCTCCTTATTAATAATAGAGCCGCGCGCTTGGCCTGGCTGCAATCATGTTTAGAGCCGATAATTTAGGGCTTCATCAGCTCTCGTCTGCTGCCGCCGCCGCTGTTGCTGATGCTGCGCTCAAATCACAATCAGCAGCTTCTGTGCCGTCGTCTCAGCGTCTGATGTTTTTACCAACACACTGAAAACTGCTTGGGCAAAAGAGGCCTCACTCTGGTGAGAGTACAAACGCAAAGGACTCGTCATACATATATACAAGAAATAATTACACCAGCTAGATACCGTACATTGGGCAAACGGCTAGTAAATCCGCACAAGCGGTTCTCTCGCGTAAAAAGATTTTGCACAATAATCGGCCAGGCTTTCACATAAAAAAAAATAAAAAAAGGAAGTGTGTAGTTTTTTTCCCAAACGTTAGCTAATTTATGAGATTTATTTTTAAAAATTATACCGAAACTTGCAAGCAAAGCGCTCAGAGGAGAATAAATCTTTACCAGAAGGGAAAAAAGTAAATTTTAATTCCTTTCAAACAGGAAATGACTGGTTTGAACCATTGAAAATTATATAACGATTGATTTTGAAAGTTGAACTTTGTTAGAATTAATTTAAATTTCTTAAATATAGTGAATTAAATATTAAAACTATAGAAAAATCTTTAGCTAGGAAGCTGCGGGAAGATCAATTCTTGTAAAAGACGAATTTATTAAGAAACAATGATGAAATAAACCGAGATCTTACGTTGCTCAATATTTGTTACAACGCAAGATAAATGTTTTTTAACATTAAAATATTTCCTTTATGCAATACTCGTGTTTTGACAAGTATTGTATACATTTAGTGTGTAATTTGGGGGAGAGTTATTCTTTTGAGGCAGTTGTTCAAACAAATGCGCTGAAAAACAAAGTGACAAATCGTCCGATTGCAAGGTGGCTTTTTGGGTTGGTTAAAAGCAAATAACTTATCCTTCTTCACACTTCAAACCACCTGCTTTAACACCTGGAAATAATATATATAAGTGTGCCATTTCACAACACTCCCTTTCAAATAAAAAGGTTCAAAACCAATAATATCGTATTTTTCTCTCGCGCTCAAAATAAATGTTTGCGGAGGTTCTATATTTGGCGACAGACATGGGTGGCCAGCGCAGTATCTGATAATGCTTGCAATATGTGACCACAAAGGCTTTTCAATGGCGGTTAACAAAAATAAAATCATGAATTCCTGCTGAAAAGAAAACCTTTTTTCCGGCACTTACAATAAACAAAGTGATTACAAAGTCACTATTGAAAGTGGGGAGCTATAAAACTTTTAAGTCATGTTGAAGCCCCTCTTAATATACACCTGTGCGTGTGAAATGGATCACGATTGTTTGTCGTGGGTGTTTACTTTTGTCATTCAGTTAATAGCATCCTTCCTGCTTGGACTCAAGCACCTGAAAATTATCCACACAAATTACAATGTGAAGAAGACAAACAGTGATTTTGTTGATTATTCGGCTTCACACAGGCTAAAAGGAAAGGGAAATCATTTGGAGAGTTAAAAATAAATTTTAAAGTGAACCTGTTTGGAAAAATCCCTTTCTTTCTCCAGAAGGTAAATGGTAAGGAGCTAAAATGTAATCATTATCGCCCTGTAAATTAGACATTTAAAATTATTTGTTAGTTATGGCTTTGAAAAATTGCAAAATTCTTTATAAATGTAATTTTCCCCCGCGAACATACTTCTTCCGCCAGTCGAGACCCAAAGGGCCACATGTGTATGTGTATCCTAATGCACAGCCGTCTGGCAAATTATTCATGGCGGTGGAAATGCTTTGTACTTCAAACACACACGAAACACCCTGAACACACAACATGCACGTGCGGTGGAGGCGAAGTTTTGAGTAATTAAATGCTAACGAGAAGAGCGCGGCAGCTATTTAGCGCAATACACAGAGAGTGTGTGTGTATATGGGCGCTGTAGCCGTGCTGCTGATGCAAAATTTATATACCAACTCCATCATAAACGTCTCTCTCCGTCGCTACACAGCTCGGCTTCAAAGCCGCAACGGAGAGAGAAGAGCTTATTTGTTTAGATGCCGTGCTAATTTAAGCTCCGCGCATTATTTCGGTAAAACAAGCCTAAACTTTTGGCTCAACACTGTAATTACAAGAAACTGGATCTAACTCTCGCTGGCTGTTTTTGTTCATCAAGCTGGAAAAGAGCATGATGCATAAAGAGCAAGTTGCTGAAAAGCAAAACATCATACCAAGGCTGTTTGCATAATTAAAACTGCCGTACATTCTACAAGGAGGATTTCCCTGATGAAGAATTTCCTGAAACTTCGGAATTTAAATATTACAAAAAAAAACTTTCCTTGAGGTTATTCAAATGATAAAACTGCGCTTATAGGATTTTACGTTTTAGTTTTTGGTGACATTATTAAATTCGTGGAGGCTTTATGATGTGAATTAGGTCGAAAATTTTGGATCTAAAAATTTTAGCGATCTACAGAACTTTAAAAAAATGATTAAATATGTATTAATCAATTTAAAGATACAGTTTTTACCCAATTTGGATTAAATTTGGTAAATGTTGATTAAACAAATTATCGCCGGTGGTTCATTTTTGTCATTCCAAGAAAATCTTAATTTTGGTCCCGGGCTTTCCAAGTTTTACCTGTTAGTCTTAGATTAAAAAATATACATATTTGAAATTTGATGAAATTTCCTATATATTTTCATATATTGAACACCATCTGCGCAAGACTTTATTACAATATTTTTTCTTATAAAGGCAGCTTGCGATAATGGTAAATTAAAAGGTTTTTCGATACCTTCAAATAAATAATACAATCGCTTTTAAGGGAAAACATTTATAAGATCAGATATAAAGAAATGATAGCCATAAAAGTAATATCATGTCAACACAGTCCTATCTGTACAATCTGGGTATTAGTCCAATCAGATTTAAACAGCGAGTGAGTATTTGGATTTCAGGTCATTCACAAAAAATTCGGTCTGGAGTAATTCAATAGACGAATCAAGATTTCATTCATTTGTCTACACAAAGGTCTTTTTTAAAGAATCTATATATGTATGTAGACTTGGACCATTCTAATTTTTTACTAAAATACTTTATTTGTGAAGCAAATTTAGATTGTTGATAATCCAAAATTTAAGAAAATTAATTTTTTTTTTCCTGATTGATTTAGGGATTGCTTTAAGAAATCGATTTTAATTCTTGAAATTCAAGAAGACTAAAATACAGGAGAAAAACCATACAAAAAATTATAGTTTAAAAAATAAATGAGGTGCAAGGGAAAATTAAAACTAACAGGTAATTTTAATCATAAAATTAAATTATGCTTGCCTTGATAAGATTATTTAGTTAATATGTTTCATAAAAATACAGTTTTCTAGCAGCTCTCCAGAGAAGGCGAGATTTGCAGCAGAAATTTCAATTGCTACAACATGTAGTCAATAATAATAACTTCTCGGTGCGCCAACAGAGGTGGAAAAATAATTTTCCTTGCTATCGACTCCATTGTGGAGGCACAGAGTTGTGTGTGTGTATTTGCTCTGATTCGTTACACTCGATTCTTGCTTGGCGCGTATTTGAACGCCACACCAAAGCACAGGGATGAACACTGCTCCAAGTCAAGAGAGAGAGAGAACGGAAGCAATTAAATGTTTGTGCTTGACTACAGCAGGCAACCCTTATTGCAGTGCACTCACCCTCTTTCACCCCGCCGCCGCCAGGGTTTTGATCCAACTGCGCCGCACTGCTCTCCCGCGCGCCCCTAATTGCTCGCAGCCAGACTTTTGAAATGGGTACCGCGCGCTCCATCGTCGCCACTTTTGCACAACAGGGAAGTGTAACATGCGATTAGATTCCAAAGGACAAGTGATTGAGATGAGAGCAGATTTTGAAATTCGTGTGAAAATTTAATTCAAAAGTAGCACTTTTTTGCTTCTTATATTATAGTATTTCAAATTGAATATGTGAAAAAACTTACGAAATAAAAGATATATTACTAACACCGATTTTTCTTTGATATGGTTAACAACAACTCTTAATTTCAAAAGCAATTATAACAGAGGATTAGTGTCAAAGGAAAAATCTTGTTGTTATAGTTTGCGTTATTTTAGTTGGTTCTTTAATTGACAACGAGGATGAAGCCTGGTTTTAATTATATTCAACATGAAAACAACCTCGAGTGGTCGCACTTTTCAAATATTAGTTGGTAAAGTTTAGGCAATTTCTGAATTTTATCAAGTAGTAAACGCTCAACTGCTACCATGCAGTGTTCCTTTCCACTTAAAACGTTAAATCGATATCCACAAGTTGCAAACCATTGGAACTTAATTTTGAAATTTTTAATCGCGGAAAACATGTTTCCATTGGGCTCTTTGTAAACTGCGAACGGTATATAGAATTGGACAAAAATTTCAAGAATTTAAAAATGGGGGCGTGGTTGCTCGGAAAATTGAAAAATCATGGCAAGTGTCACAAATCACGGGGAAATCGTAAAATATAACGATTTAACTAAGAAATAGCAAGATTTTTGAAATGGGGTGTGATTCCCCGGAAAATTAGTAAAATAAGGCGTAAGGCACACGTGTCGTAAAGCGCATTTTTACTGAGATTTTCAGCTAAAATCCTGATTGAGTAGTCGATTTTGCAGGAAAATTAGCAAATAAATGACTGCGTCAATATGCGATAAATAGGCTTCCTGATTTATGCTTATTTAATGGTCTGATCATAACAGTGATCACAAACTCAATTCAAAGCATTTTTGTCACTTCCCCGTTGGATATTTCTTTGCGACACAAAAGCATTCTGCGCACGAATGGACCGTTCTCACTGAGTGCACACACAAATCGTCACATTTGTTGTGTTTTTGTAAATGCATGTAGAAACGCTTTTACAAAATCACAAACTCGCGTCCACTGCTCCCTAGCGTCAGCACGCAGCATCCCGGCGTGAATTTGAAATGCGTGTGCCCCCTTTTTGTTTGTGCACTTGAGCGAACCACGTGCTGAATGCGCCGCTGGACGCCAATTTGAATAACCAAAACACACGCAAATGGTTTTCTAAAGCTGCTTCATTTGAAACCGTTCAACACTGGATTTTTTTTATAATTGCAAACATATGAAAAAAAATTTGACTTTTTTTAGCTATAAATAGCTTTGTTTAATACTTTTGCTTATGATATTTATTTCTCTAAGGTTGTGAAAGTAATTGTTCTTCATCGCATGATATCAATTAATTGTGCTGATCTTTTAAATATGCAACGAAGAGAGAAATCATTGAAAAAGATGCACTTGAATTTTCCTTTCCAAAAAAGTTATGTCTATATAATCAGAGCAAAAAATTCTCATTCATTGCGCAGGCTGAGAGCGTAAAACAAAAACCAAATTATTAGCTCAAATTTAGAACATCCGCAATTGGACAACCTTTTCACTATTACGAAGGGGTCTTGCCGCGACAGCTGCTATTATTTTCCTCCATTTGGTAATAAATTATGCTCTTCACTTTGAGGCCATTCCTAATATAACAACAAGGAGGAAACAATAATAATAAGTGACCGGCAATGATGCCCAAACTGACTTCCCTGAGTTTAAGCGTTTTTTATTAGCTAGAAGAATCAAAAGCCCAAGTCCGCTCTGTGGAAATTAAAGTGCACGCCGGCGTGGAGATTGTTACAGAGCATGAGAAGGCATACTCGTATTATTTTTGTCTTCCATAAATGTGAATGAAGACTCTCGAGTAACCAAAAACACACAGCTTGCTCTACATTTCTAACACTTACAATTCAAAAACGAGTGTCGATTTTCAACGAGTGAGATTTGAGCTGTCCCTGCGCGCGAAATAGCCACCTCTCCCTCTCGAGAATAATAGAATAAAGCACTTAATTTCCTCGGTTCATTCGTCTCTTGACAAATCCCACGCGAACCACTCAATTCGTCAACGCGCGCCTTATTATGCGTTATTGAATGCGCGCCCCGCGTGAATGAACAGCAGCTCGTATTCACGCGGGGCAGCTTCCCACTTGAATAACGTTTTTTCGATACACACACGTTCAATCAAAACATTATTTCTCGACGCAAATCTGCAGATTTCAACGCACGTGCTGACAGGAGATAATCCGCAATTATTGACGGTGAAATGACAGCAGATGTTATTTCACATAAAACAGAACGGATTTTGTTGTATATATTTCCTTTTGCATAAACAAACTCACTGACGTAATCCTTTGTGTCAATTCAAGTGCAAAAATATTGATATAGTTTTATGTCTACAGTACTGCAGATACGAGAGTAGTGTCTAGGGCTGTGAAGATTAGACGGTTGACTTTTTTCTGAGCTTCTAAACGTCGAGGACCGCATAATATCGAATGAGCACGAATAACACAGCGTAGTATATGTAGGATATTGTTATCACGGTTTCATTTTAACCGATATATTTGATCTACAATTATTATATCTTTTGATAATATTTTAGTAAAATAATATTTTTTCATATTATACCTTTAGACCTGTTAAAAACCAGGCACCGTTTTTGTTAAAAGATATATTTCGACCTATATTTTGACTGCTTCAATACCCAGGTAGGTAAAATTTCAACAAAGAATGCTATAGATTTCTACATATTTTCAGTATTTAAAAAGTCTAAATTAAGGTTCCAGTTTGATTTTTTAACAAGCCTTAAAATTTTAGAAGTGTTTAGAAGAGAGGGAAAATCGCGATCTATTTGACCAATAAAAGCGCCAAACACACTCGCGACACCACAGATTCGCACCGAGGGGCTATGTCTTAAAAATTAGCGGAGAGTAGTCATCGCAACTTTATCCGGAGAATGCGCCTCTTCTTTCAAGAAACCGGCATCTGCAATGACCATTGAGGGATCTCAGCTTGGGACGATCCAGAGTCGACTCCACCGTGCCGAACTCCACCGTTGCCGAACCTGAAAAAAACAGTCCACGCTGACGTCGAAGTTCCTGGTTCCTGGTCATCCTCCTGATCAGTCGTGGCTCCTGATGGGTGACTGTGCAGTAGAGACCGCGGTGCCCTGAACTCGCCTATACGGAGACGACTCCAGCTAATCTAATTTGTCCAGGCGCTATTTACCGACTTGGCCACATCTTGTAGGAAGGTTGTGTGTACAATTCTTTACAAAGAATAAATAACCAGCCAGTAATTTGAACAGAAAAAAGATTTCGTGCTGCATGTGTCAACTCTGAATGCAGCATTATTCTCATGATTGAAAGGTGCCGGCGGCGCGACAAAATGCGCGTGTTTTCGGTTCAGCGAGCTGCGAATCGCATCTGCCACACAGCAGCTAGCCGCTATTAATGCGACTGATGTATTTGCTTGTACAACAACTTGAATGGCCACTGAATAATCTCGGGTAAATGATTTCGAATTTATTGTTCCGCAGATATAAAAAAGGAAACAAATTGATATAATATGAAGTGCGATAGGAATTGTTGTGACCGTTGAATATGTATGTTTGCGCTAATGATTGTGAAATTCTTCTTCCCTCTCAAGGAGCTGACAGGAAGCTGTTAGTGTTATAACGTGACAAATAAAGAAATAGCAGGTAGTAAATTCCTGGCAGACCCATTGAAGAGGCGAATATGTCACAACGCCCAAAAAATAGCAACAGCCCCCAAGTCACTAAACAAGTATATGAAAACACAAAGATTGATTTTGGGCATGATAAGGAATATATTATTATATAACTTATGCTTTTATCATTCGCAGGCATGAGAAAATGTAGGAGAGACGGAACCCAAAACCTAAGATAACAAAATACACATCCATTGTCGGATTTCGACTCACGGTCAGCTAAAAATGTCAATCATAAAAATTGATCATTTTTGATAAGAATAATATTTATGAAATCCGCACAACAACTCTCAGCGGGAAGGTTGTTTACTTACAATCCGAAGAATTGAATGACTATTAGTTTTGAATGGCTTATTTTGCTTATTCTCTGTATACGAATGGAACTTTTATGAAAGTTTTAATTCAATTTATTTATTCAAATTAAATTGGACAGATACAGACCAACAATCGAATTAAATTTTAATTGTTGATGAATTGATTGAATGATATTCTGCAACGTGCAATAGCTAAATTTCAGATTTTAGGCTTATTTTTCGAAAAATGAATGAACAATTTTTCACTTGATTTAATTATTTTCCTCTTCTCGTGATTTATTGAATGGTGTGCGAATTATAAGCTAAATTTCTCTCCAAGTGAAATAAATTTGATTTTCTATCCGATTTTCTTAGAACTTTAATCTGCAAACCTATATTTTTATTATTTTTCATGATCTTCCAGAACAAAATATCCACCTTAATCTGCAACAATACAATAGGATTTACTCTCCAACCGCATTTCAATTAAAGTTTATTAATAAAACAGACTACTGACAAAATGTACCTGCATATTGCTGAAAAATTATGAAGAATGTAACAACTGGAGTTCCACTTCATTTGGTGCGAAAATAAAATAAAGATCAGCCACGTGTACTTTGTAAATTGCGTTATTTTGAAACTTAAGCCGTCGTATATTTTCTGCGTCGTCTGCGCTTGACACTATTTTTACTCCTCTCCTCCGCGTTTGATCAACCCGCCAGACGCATCCATTCATCCTGCAAGCGGCGGTGTTGGATTATGTTATTCCAACGCACCTTATATCAAATACCCTGGACGCGCAGACAGCGTGGGCTTTTTGTTTGCAGTTGAGCGACACGCATCAGGCATTAAAAGGTGTTTGGTTTCTTTATATGCGAATAGAAGCAAGTATTTAATTGTTTTTAAGTTCTCAAATGCAAAATTAAACTTTAGTGTTTATTTGCAGACAGATAAATGGACTCACGAAAGCTATACACCAAAGAAAACTTCACAATAATCAATTGTGTCCGAGAATGTAAATAATATGGAAAATAATTTGCACCCAAATAAATATTCTAGGAAAATTGGGAAAGAGTTAAAAGCTAAAATGTTTAAAATCAAATGGTGAGCACTGTCTGCTTTTAAAATCACGATTATTATGTCACCAAAATATAATTTACCTCACAATTCGCACACTATTGGACAGATCACAATGAGAGGAATAAAAATAGAGCAAAAAACTGTTTCATACACATCACGAAATTTGTTAAAATCTTCGCTGACCTTATTGCAATTCATCGAATTGTTCAAAGGCTTCAAATAAAAAAGCCAATTTACAAGTTACGATCTAGGAAACTGAAGTAAGAAGTGGCTATAATATGAATCTACTTGAAATATATATCAAAAATTGAATATAAAGTGCGTGCCTGGCGCCATGTTCTTCCTTTTCTATCCGAATTCGTGCTCAAAGTTGCCGCATCATAATTTTTAAGTTGCTGGCTTACTTGTTTTAAAAAGCGGGGGGATGCTGCTGCTTATTATCGCATTATACGTGTCTCTAGTAATTTCTGAAAGCGCGCCTCGCTCGATCTCTCTCCTCGGGCGCGTTGAGTGCTCCTATTGCTGTAATGACCCTCACTTTATTAAACAACTGCTGCTCTCCGCTGCCAGCTTTAATTTAGAAAACAAAAATGACGCCCTCGGTCATTATCTCACACACTGCGCCTAATTAGTTTAATCAGCGCCTACAGAATAACCAAACTAATCGAACCAAAATCCAGCAGGTGATAAATGAACGAAGTTTACAGCGCAGCGTATTAATTTGATTTCTATTAATTTGAGTACAAGGTAAATATTGTTAATCACTATCCAATGTCTAATCTAATGTGTCTCATGTGTCTAATCCTCTAAGTCATTATTTTTCGTCACAAATAATGGCAACACTGATTTCAAACACCATTGAATCAAGCCCAGATTGAGAGAGAGAGAGAGAGAGAGAGAGAGAGAGAGAGAGAGAGAGAACCTATGTAACAATCATATAAACGTTATCCAAATTTAATGGTTAAAAAATGTTATTGAGACTTTAATGAAGAGGGTTTATGCAAAATTAAATTTATATTTGATATCCAGGTCCTCGGACATGTACAAAAAGAGCAAAATAAAAAAATACATAGGAATTAATACCAAAGGATCGGAAAAATTCATTACATTTCTGACAAAACCTCACCCCCTGAAGGTGGGGGTTATTTCCTCTAAAACTAAAAAAATCAGTCAAGGGTATTCAAATTGATACAAAATGTGGTTGAAAACTTTTGTGAAATCGGTTAATTTGTAATTTTGTATTTCATTATGTATGTACAAAATTTTTTAAAGTTAAATCTGGTTGTAGATAGTGGCCTTGACCTTTGACCTACGAAGCTAGTCAGCGTAGGTAAGTTTTTGGACCCGAGATTTGAATTATTTTAGTATATTTTCGATTTTTCTTCATCATTTCTTACAAAATTATTGCATAGCAAATTGATCCCATAATGATCAATTTTTTAATTTTAAACTGAAAATTCCAGGTTGGCCGAAGGTTCATTAAGGCAACACACCCATCAAAAGGACCCACATATAGTCTGCCCCTGTCTATGATACCGTAGCTGCGTGCCAGCTTCGGTGAGAAAACTGTTGGCTAAATTCAAGTGTAAATAGATTCCCTACATCGGTTCACAGTTAAGTTAAATTAATTCATTTGTTTATCCCTTCAATTAATTGAATAAAAAACTATCATTTTGAAGCTTTCCAATTCGCAATAGAATGTGGAGCCGTTATGTTATCTCTCTATAATGCGCGACTAATGTCGTTTTCCTTGCGGTTAATCTGCTAACAAGTTGATTCAGAGCGATCCCCCTTCTCTATTATGGGATATTGCTGTACAGCTGAATGCTCCCTTGCCAGAAAAACGCGTTGGCAGAACAAGCTGCTGCTGCTGTGTTCATCCTCGTCAAATAATCATTTACTCTCATGGACCAACTATATATAGTTGCAGGGTTGAAAAGCTATGCAAGCGAGAGAGATTTGGTTATGGGAGAGAATATCCTATCTCCATGGGGTGTTACCCCTACCCTGATAACAGAACTTTGAATAAGAAAATGACCAAAAATATCAAAATTGTTTGAGAAATAAAGTTTTTGCTCTATTTAGATTAAATTGTATTTCTGTAAATATCATTATAATTGAATGATTTATTTGGCACTGCGCTTGCGTCCCTTTTCTGATTGAATGGCGGATTGCGAAGAATGACGCATGCGCAGTGCCGAAAAATGGTTCAAACGTTGCACGCGCCAAAGCCACGCTTCTATCTGCTTTATATGTGTCGTGGAAATCTTTTTATCGGAAAAACTGGTTACCACACCTTTTTCGACCCTTAGGGGATGGATTGGAATATACAGAATCAACGTGCCAGAGGGTTGTGTTGAAAAAATTGAAACCTAAAAGGGGTTCCTTGTAAGAATATAGTGATTTGACTTTTAACTAAATCCGTTCAGGTATTTAAGATATTTTTTTTTTGTTAACAAATTATAAAATTTTATAATCCGAGTGCGCCTTTTCAAGACCGTTGTGAAAGAGAGTGCCTTACTTGCTTGAATGAATTCTCGGAAATCATGGGACAAAAAACGCTGAGAACCGCAAGATCAGAACGCAATATGTATAAGTTGCTAATAAATTTTGCAATACGTGCAGTGCGGAGAGAGCAGAGCGAGAGCACACAATAGAGGAGCTACATTTCATCGCAGGAGCTGCAGCAGCACTTTGGGATACAATGAACGCAGGCGGAATATAATTGAAACCCGCGGCGTGACTCGGCAGAAACAATGGCCGCAGAACCGGCAGCAGCTTGTTTTTGTTAATATTCTTAGATGGCGGGCGGCAAAGAGAGCCGCGGCCGGCCGGCGAGTGAGCGGCACGAATAAAAGTGTAAATAATAGTGTTTGGCTGTGGTGCTTTCGCTATTTGGCTACTCGCTTGAGAGAGCCCGCGTGAGGCCATTAGACGAACATTTTAATAGCCGCGCCTGCTCTCTCATTAGCCGTCGTGCCGCCTTATTATATATTGTGTGCTTGGGCCGACCTGCGCGCTGTGTACAAAAATTTATTCACCACTGTTTCTCAATGCATTACTGATACCGATCAAACAAATATAATAACGCCGGACCAACTGAACGACCGCTCAAGCCGCACGCACCGCACGTCCATATGTCTGCTCCGGCCGGCCTTATTTATTTGCTGCTTTTACTCACGAGTAAGGCTGGGAAATTTAGACAATCGGCTGTTTTTTCCTTAGCTTCCAATCGTCAAATTAACACGAATAAATGTATACCAATAATAAACAATCTAAGAATGCTGAAAGAGCAAAAAAATATGAAAATAATCTAAAGGATCCTTTAGAGCGCACGAAACGCGGAATGAAATTTTAGTTTAATGATCCAATAGAGTGATATACGATGAAAATGGATTTATATTTGAATTTTTCGTGGCGAAAAATATATGAATTGACGTACACCAAGAACGCCCCATATATAACCGCAAAAGTTAATTTAATCCAAAAATGTCACCCCCAAGGACAAGGGGTTGGGTCTAAACTCTGGAGCATGATTTATAAAAGTCATAATTAGTCATTTTCAATTAAATTTGGGTCAAATTCGCTCGAAATCTGATCAAAAATCGCCATGGTTCCAAAGATCTCGATTTAAAAAAAAACGGGGTTTTCAACTTTGACTTTCTCAAAAAGGAGCAAAAAACTATTACAATTTTTGCTATTCTGAAGCACATGAAAAAATGGTTTGAACGACTCACATATTTAAAAATCAACATGCAGACTAAAAATAGTCCTGATCAAAATTCACACCACGAGCTCTTTGTCCATTTTTACATTGATCCTGCAAAGAATTCCTTTCAAGATTGAAAACAAATATTTCATGTATTCATTTCACGCCCGAAAAAGACAGAGCTTAGATAAAATCCATCTTAAATTATGTATTGGGAATACCAAAAAAACGCCAAAAACCAACTAGCGATATTTTCGTATGCGATTAGTGGCCATCGTAAATTTTGTTGCCTTCTCTTTGTTATCTTAGAGAATACACTATATTGAATTCCTGTTTGTACACCGGTAAAGAGGGAAATCGACAATCTATTTGTTTGCATACCAGGTACAATGCATCACGCGTTTAGTATAGCCCGCAAGTACCAAGGTCACACCAGACAATGTGCGACTCCTTAACTTCATTCAGAAAATTTTAACAAAAGAACATGTGGGGGGCAAGAGAAACGCATCCCCGAAAATCCTTTTTGTTTGGAGGCAGTTTTGCGCACCCATTATGAAAGTGGTGTTCGCTGTTCCCTTTTGTTAAAAAAGGGAATCCGTTCATAAAACTTTATAACGCGTCGCACACCTTTGAAGTGCCAGGAAATTGTCTCTTCCAGGTAAACATAACTCACATCTTAGAACTAGGGCATGAGGAAAATGAGCTCGTATAAAGTGAAAATGATTTGTTTGAAAACAGCGTAGTGGAATTTTTCATAAAACTGGTTGAACATGATTTAAAACACGTTCCTACAGAATTAAATGATGTTTTATTTAGTTTCAGGAACAACTTTCTCCTTTCTCCTTTCTTGAATAGACTTTGAAGAGATCTAGTCTTTGGCACGCGTCTTTATTGCAGTGTGGAAAGATAAAAATGTCAGGCTTATTAGACATTCCACACTACTTGTCCTTCTAAATTTGATATATTGGTCCAGAATACTTAAAAAGTCAGTATAATAATAACCTATAGAGCATCCAAAATATTAGGTTAATCACAAATTAGCCGATTAATAAAATTTTTTAGAAGATTAAATTGGTTTTGGCAGTTTGAGACGGTTTAAAATTGGCTAATTGCCGAATTCTTATCAGAACTCCAACTTTTCGATACCACTGCGGCTTGGTTCTTTGATTCATCGAGCGTTAATGACGACTAAAAGGTGCTGGCCGATTAATAATAGGTTTCGGACGAGAGGAATGCGCACTTTATTGGGCCTGATGCGCGCGCCGAGAACGGCAGCAAAAGCGACACGCGGGATTCGTTGCTTTGCTTCAATTCCCATGGATGCATAAGGAGCATTACTCACTAATTGCTAGGTTAGCCGAAAAGCTTGCGAGCGCCTTCTCATTTGCCCGTTGACTCAGCAGAAAGCCTCGACGGCAACAATATGATCTCTCACTCGAAAAAAGCACAATCGATGCAGGCATGCTCCATCACGCATTTTGCTTTTCAGTAGCCAAGCCACTCGAACACGAGCACATACAAATTAATAATTAAGAAGCCGCGGCAAACGCACTTTGTTTGATAAAGACCGCGTCGATGGAGGCTAAATCAGTTTGTTGTCGGAACTCATCGTGTATAGAGTGATTTACAGAGATAGGGAAAAATAGTGATAAAATAAATAAATTTAAATATAAAAACAAATACAAATACACAGGAAATTAAAAAATATCGTCTATAAAATCAGTTTTGACAAAATTTCATGAGAGGGAGGCCAAAATTGACAATTAACCCGCGTGCAAGAAGTGTAAACTATTAATGAGCTGGAACTTTTTGTTCTTATACGCCTTACATTTTAAAATTAATTAAAGAAGTATCTGCATTGGTAGTTAAGAGTGAGAGGTTTGGATGGTTTGAAATATTTAGTGCGTGTGAGAATGCTTCGTAGGGCGTTTTTGTTTTTAGTATTGTAGCAAGGGGCTTAAATGGGGTGGGGGTTAGCACCCTCTAAACCCATCTGCTGGTCAGAGGAGGTCGAGGCGAGTATGCAACGGTGTGCAATTTTTGCAATTCTGACAGTTAGAACCTGAGATTTCGAGTTGCAAAAATAACAAAATTTGAAAATTTTCATATTTTGAGCTCTTGGGTTCTTTGCACCTCCAAATCTCGGTTTCTAACCATCAGAACTGCAAAAACTACCCACCGTTCGGCTTGCCTCAATCTCCACTAAGCAGCTAAAGTATTTATGGGTGCTTACCTCCACCCCCTTTCAACCCCATTTTTACAATTTTGATAAAAAAAATTGTTTCTTGCTTGAAAACTCAAAAATCAACTACAAATATCAATAATTACATAAATTTAATCTGTTTCATCTACCATCGCATACTATCTCAAAGTTTTTGTGTTGTATAAGGAGACTCAAGTGTGAAATTTTGTGTTAGAGCTTTGAGAAATCGATGATGACGGCCGCCTTTTCGCGTAGCTATAGCTGCAAATAAAGCACGTTTGGGACGTGTTTCTGTTTGGATGTTGCCAGTGTCGGTCGGGCATGAGCATTTCTACTTGATGGGAGGAGCTGGCAAAATGCTGCAAACATTTTTCATACTTTGTGATTACCAGAGGGAAATAACGCCGACGGCAAAAGGGATGAGGCGGAACGTTTGCAGCTCGCGCATCTGAGACGCCGTGGAAAATTGAGCGATTCAAGGCATAAAAAGATGAAAAGGGTTATACAAAGGGGCGTCATTTTGATAAACTGCATTTTTTTCTTTTAGCCATAAAGGTGATTTTCAAGCATGTGTCTGGATATTACTAAAAGATAATACAAAATTTATGATCTTTTTGTGCCTTCAGACAAAAGTATCACATTTTATTTATATTTTGCCGTGGAACCCGTGGAATCAAGCCGCCATTGCAACTCTTGCAAATTAAATCCTCGATCTTCCATTCGCTTTTCTTATGGAATCCGGTGAAAATTGATTATTTATCGTTTTAACTGGGAAATAAACACATGCCATGGCATTTGGCAAAAAAAATAAAATGTTGAACATTCAGAAACCGATATATCAACTGTCCTTATACATCACATTATTTTGTTCTGAGACACCATGTCAGTTAAAACAATCAAATATTTTCCCTGAAAATCATTTGATGTAGAGTGTTGTTTATATCGTCCTGGTCTCGCAAATATTGCCCAACCTATTTTGGTCCACGCGTTAAAATTGCGCAAAACGTAAAACTAAAATTTTCAGGATGAACAAAAAACTATCTTATCACTAGCATTTTTAAAGCACAGAATAACTGTGAGCATTTTGCAACTTAAAGTGCTCTTTAATTTTAAGGTCGACATAACGTAACACCTAAAAGAGAAACCCTTATTTGATGGAGGATGGAGCCCCACATAATGCATGCATGTTTGGTATAAAGGATTTTTTTCTTAAGGACACCGGCTATACATTTTAGGGGTTAAATATGGCAACATGCTAGAGAATAGAATTATCCACTTATTATGAAATCATGTTACATCGTTTCTTGACCTCTACTATTTTTATACGTGGAATGTTAGTCAATTTTTACGGTATGAGCAAACAGATTGGTTTGAAGCAATTATTAGAATATCCAGAATGTAATAATTCCAATGTTATGGTTTAAATTATTTCAAAGTTTCGAAAGTTGTATTTGTATGTGGCAACCATATTAATACTATAAAAGGACCGCTGTGCAGGTTGCATACTTTGCACGGCGGTCCCCATAATACCCTTTCATGCTTTAAAACTTAAACACAATTAGAAAAAATGACATAATACGCATAAAAATATTCCAAACATTTTTAATATATCAAACTGACATTTATTCGACTTTAAGCTAAATTCTTTCGATTTTATAATATTTCTGCCACAGTGGGCAGGATGCAAGTGAATTTGACGCAACCAGAAGGGTCTGACGAGAATCGTGTCTCTAATGGTGTGAGAATTTGTAGTCTAAGCATGCCCGTGATGTTTCTGCAACCAACTTTATTCAAAATGGGAGAGTTGTTACTTTTATACAGAGAAAGCGGCGAGGAGAGTGAGCGAGCGATAGAGAGGAAGAGCGTCAGCACAGCATCCTAACCAGAGGCAGGCTCCTTTCAGCCCCAGCAGCCAGCCAGCGGTTTGGTTGTGTGTACGTCTGTGGATACACGCCATGGCTGGATGGAAATGTGTGTACCATCATCAATGCCGACCAAGCACAACTTCTGCCAACACCGCAAACCAATCCAAAAGTTTTATCAACATTTCTCAAGGAGTGTGATTGAGTTTTTATTCTTGAGAAAGAAAACCGGTCATATTATGTTAAAATGATTTATTGAAATAAGTGTCTCACTAAAAAGTATTATTTACATTTTCCTGTGACCACTTAGACGTTCTAACAATCAAATGAACACGGACCATGAGTTTTTAAGCATTCTGAAGAAATCAGGATTATACATCAAAATGTCACAAAAACGCTAAAATTTATCCCTTTCCCGCTCATTGCGATACTTATCACGCCTCTTTTCTAATGTCCCTTAGAATCGCACCCCCATTTCGAAATTCCCGTGAGCTACACCCTCTTTTAGTGGCCGCTATTCGCTCAGAATTATGGTAAACGTGTTTTTCGACATAAAAATTGCAAAATTGTCAAAAAAATCAGTCGTTTATCCTACGGCTAACCCGTAGAAATGGATTATTTGTCCATTATTGAATGAGAAAAAAACTCAGATATATTACTGATGGCATAATTGACAAAAGTTTAAAATTTTGAGTGTTACAAAACCAATTATTTTCTGAATGTCCTCCTCAAAATTAATTTATTATTCATAGGTAACTGTTTGCTAAAAACACCAGATTAAAAAGATTTTCTCTGCTTAGCAAAATAACATTAGTTTTGCACATCCTAAACGTTGAAAACCGCATCAATTTGTGAAATAAATAGCTATATACTCTGGAATTTAAATTTGTTATTTACTTTCGTTTTGCAACCCAAAATTAACTGTATCTTTAACAATATGTACAAATGCAAATGTTTCGAAAAAATGCAATGCTTTAATATTCTACCGTGAAAATGCGGATCAACGCATAAAAGAAGCGGATTTAGTTTGTTCTACAATTGCAAAATATGCATATATATTTGTACGAAGACGAACACCCTCATTTTCAGTTGAATGCATGAAATCATTTCCGCTAAAAATGGCAGAGAAAAGCATATTGATCATTTCGCAGAGAAAAGAGCAGGGGAATTTCCACGCGAGCAGTTCCGAGCCGATCTTTTTCGCATCAAAATCCAACACGAAGCTGACGAGGCTGCGGCAGTCTCTCTCTCTCTCTCTCTCTCTCTCTCTCTCTCTCTCTCTCTCTCTCTCTCTCTCTCTCTCTCTCTCTCTCTCTCTCTCTCTCTCTCTCTCTCTCTCTCTCTCTCTCGCTGTGCTGCAGGCAAAACATCATAAAGATAGCGAGAAATAAAGCATGCAAATGAACCGCACAACACGGCGGAGCAGCAGCAGCAGCAGCGGAGAAAATCTCCCAGGCGGCGGGCGACACTGTCTCTCTCTCGCTTTCACCCCCGCGCGCGCCGCTCCTCCCCCCGCACCTTGCGGCAAAATTCGCTCTCGTTCGCCATCCAACTGCGGCAACCCCCAAGAGATTTTTCCTCCCGAGCAAACCGTGTACAAAATACCACTGCCGCGATTACTCAGCTCAAATATAAGGAAGAGAAATTATTTAAATCCCGCGCGCCGCGCTCGCACAAACGTGCTGTTTTGCATCCACGATTAAATATTTATTATTCAAATTGGGGCGTTTTATTTCGTCTAAATATTCATCAACAGACTCCACGGAGCGAGATAATGTGAGTTAACGTGTATCAGCGCCTGCCTGCTTTGTTACTCAAACGTTGTCACAGTTTGGTTATGCAGCACGCAGTGCATCCACGCTCCGTTTGCTGCCTATACCATAGCTTTGGCAGGCACTTTCACGTTAGCAATGAAAATAAAATTAAAATGGAACTTCTGAGGTGGATTATTATGGTTGAGGGCTCGTGGGATATTTTTCAAGTTGTCCCTTAGCAATTTCATCCCTTACCTAACCATCCACAGTTAAAAATAAATAATTAAAATATTTATTCCTCCATTTTGTAAGAAAGCTATTATTAATTAAAAAAAATCAATATTTATTATTATTTAAAAAAAACAATCCGTTAGCACGGATTATTGAGCTCATGCTTTGCGTGCACTTGAAATGTGAGAATCTCATTGATGTTTTGGGTCGAGTGCGGGCTGATGTGCGCCTCTAATCAACTCTTTTGCATTGTAATGACGAGTCCATTTGGATTTGGGATAATTACGAAAGCTTTTCGACTCACTACTTGCTGTATTGCATAATATCCCAGCACGTGTGAATCAAATTTAAGGGACAAAAATGTATTGCGTTTCAATAAAAGACAAAAAAAGCATTTTGATTTTACAAACTGTTACATTTTTAATGAAATCAAAATTAATTTGAAAAAATGAAACCCCTTTTTTAAAATTTGCTGGTTAATTTGAGGAAATATGGAAAAATAAAGAAAATTAATACATTATGCTGTCGTTCATTTAGACAAAATTGTAAGTTTTTCAGAACACCTTACTGTGAATGAAAATAAGACTCGCACTATTTTTACGCTTACCAGATTTCAATTTTGCGGATTTAGAGCTTTCGCAAATTTTCAGTGTAACAGATTGTCAATTTAAAGACATATTTAGGTGCCAAAGTTTCGACAGATGTGACAGGCGCGCAAAGACGTGATTTTTTTAGAAACGTCAGATGCAAATTTGCGTACTCAAACAGTCGAACAGTACGTGAGAGTGGCCATCAGGAGATGGGCTGACGCGTCATTTGCCTGTCAAATTACGCTCGAAACTTTTGCTACGCTCAGAAATAAAAACGGAATAAAGGATCTCGACCGCTGCCGAATAATGTCCCTTTGCTGAATTTTTTCCTCATAAAGCGTCTATACCAGTGGGTTAAATTTAAGAAAAATGAAATTCATTCAAGTGGATTGATTCAAATTCAGTTTGGTTTTTCAATTGTTTTATTGCTTGATTTTTATTTTTCTCGTCAACTATGTGCAAATTAGGAGGTAAATTTACTGTAGTAAATAAATCATGGATTTTAAACAGGATAGACAGTGTTTGCCGCTTGATTGTCTTGCAAACTGTAGAACTCATTTTCTCAAAAATTTAACTGGGAAAAATTGAGTCCAATCCCAATTTACAGAGAATAGTTAAGAAGTAGGAAAGTATAATTTTCCGTATTTTTGCTTTCTGAAACATTTTAATTTTAAAATTAGGAAAATAGCTTAGTCTTAAAATCCATCAGCACTGTTTAATTAAAACTCAATAATTGTTAATTTCAAAGAACAAGCATAATGAAAATTTAGTATTTTGCATTCTTTGCTTCTGGTCATTATCTGACAAGAGTTAGTTGGCAGACAAAACTCTTCCCTTGGAATTTACAAGCATTTATTAGTTATTAGGGTTGCTCTTTTAACGCACACGCCTGCTTTCATCTCGAGTCTGCCCGCTCTGATTGGATTACGCCGCTCAAAGTGCCAAAAATTGATTCCTGCTTCCTGTTGACGCCATCAAATATGTATTTTATATAATATATATCACACGCACTCGGCGCAGTACTCGCTCTCGGACGGATAGCTGTGTATGTACTCTCCATTTATTATTTCGCACCCTCTAAAAGCACGTTGGCTCTCTCTCTATGTTGGCGTGTCCAAATATGATCAAATATGAAGCGGCGGCACGAGCGAAATTCGATTTTAACTCGAGCAGCGCATCACAAATTGTGTCAAAACGTCCTTTTTGCAGTGCCTGCTGATGTGAAAATATATACCTACCAACATAGACATATACAAAGAGAAAAGCGCCTCTCTTTTGCCTGCGCCTGCCAACCAGGGCTGAAAAATGGCCGATATTCGCAGGAAATCCATGTCAATTTTTAAAATATAGAAAGCACAAATCATTAAAAAATACGGTTCTAGTTCTGCAAAATAGAAAAGATCTTGTAATTGCTTTCAAATTAAATTATTTTTAAAGAATTTCACGATTGGCCCATTATTTAGGAAAGTGTTTTAAATGTCGACTAAATTTCCGCCATCAAAGTCGGAATAAAAATTACAGCGAAAAGAGCCGCACACTCCGGCGTGTATTTTTATTTTGTGTTGCTGCTGCGCTTGTAATATTTTTTATTCCCTTTTGAGCGACGGCAGCGTCAGTCGGTTGGTTTTTTTTATGGGAAAGAGCTTTTTCAGGTACAAATTGCACATGAAAGACTTCACTGCTTCAATTACGCGTCAATTACAACTTTATCGAGTCCATTTGGTAACATTTTTGTCATCTCCCATGTAGGATTGGCGCCGTCGACAGCGCAATTATTGTGTCTCTCGTCGTCGTTGCTGTGTGCGAGTGTGCGCGCACGACGTCCCGTTCAAACCGCACACACATCAAATTAGCAGTCAATGCGCTCTGAAGAATATAGCCATATTTTATTTCTAAAAGCCGACTTTTGTGGCTAGAAAGTTGACGTATCGTAATTGTTGGAGGATATTAGGTTTGAGAAACTGTACCGTGAGAGTACTGGTGATCAATCCAATAATAATTATTTTAGGGCTGTGCGAAACTAATTTTCGATTGAATCGGTTCCTTGGCATTTTTACGCATTTTGAAAATCGATTTTATCTGCACAATCAGATAAAATCAACCAGGATTATAATTGAAATAATCTCAAGAAAAAGGTTAAATTTATCGACTTGCACTTATTGATACGTGTCACGCCTCTTTTTAAATATTTCCCGGACCCCCATTTCAAAATTCCCACTAGTGTTGAGTAAAAACGTCACATTTTACGATTTCTCTGCACTGTCCTTCACCTTTAATTTTCCAGGGAATCAAGCCCCCAGTTTCAAAATTCCCACGAGTTATGCACTCTTCTAGTGGCACCTGTACACAGAGAATCCGGTTGACGTGTTATTTAACATTGCAAAATTTTCAACAAATTCAGCCAATTTTCCAATGATCAACTCATGAAAATCGACTGTTATATATCGTTTCAAGTTGAATTTCAAGTGGAAAATAAACAAACGGCTATTTCACTGATGACTTGGCAAAATAAATTAAAATTTTAAGCACTATTAACACCCGATTAAGATTTTTGCTCCCCTAATATTTAAAACCACCCCACAATCCGCAACTTTCAACACTATTCAATAGAGCAGCTCGTCCTATAGTTTCAAAACCCAGCACGAATTTATATTTTGCCAATTTCTTACGCATAGCAACCTGCGTTAAACGTGGAAGGGCGTCTCATCTAGTTGAAGTTTGGCCATCAGAAGCTTCTAAATTACCAATTTAGACAGGGTCAGTATAGTTAACCAACTGAGTCCATCCCTCGAGAATAGGCGCAGTAAATAATATTAAGAAAGTGAAGAGATTAACGGGAACGTGTGCGCGCTTTCAAAGAAAGATCAGGGGAAACCAATACGCAGCTTCTCATAAAAGAGGTCTGCACGGGTTTTATTTCTTTGCAGAGAAAATATATAAATTATTAGGGCCGTGAATTTTCGAGATTTTTTGCTATAAAAAAATTGTCGGAAGATTGCTGTTTTTTTTGCTGCAATTCGATAGTGTTTGATAAAAGATGATAATTTACCAGAGGAAACGTTCCTGATATTTATGGTTCGCTAAGTAACTCCACACCTCCAATAAGAAAGAATGAATTCTAGATTTTTTTTAAATCCAATGGAAATGCGTATTTTTGGCTATTTCAATTTTGTGGAGTGCAAAACTGGCTGGTAAAATTTGAATAAATTTCCAAACGGTTTTTCCATGGTAATTGAAGATAAAAATATATTTTTAAGTTACAAAAAAGAGTTTTCATGGCTGTCCTGTGCAGGTCTTTCCTGGAACTGGCTCTTTGCTCAGTCTGCACATATAGCGTGCCGGCGGATCATGTTGTGCGCGCGGTAAATGAGATTATCAGCAGCGCGGAGAGGCAGGCGAGTGAGTTGTAGAGTTGCAAAGCCAACCAAAGAAGCAAAAGCGGCACGAACAAATGTTGTGCGCAAAGTTGTGCGGGTTGCTGCTGCTCGCCCGCCCGCCCGCTGTTTCCAAGATACATCCCGCCATACCGACCAGCAGAGGGAAATAATCGGGCATGGCGGGCCGCCGGGCGAGGGATGGCTGGCTGTTGGCTAATTGCATTTGTCAGCCAATTACTCGCAGGCTGATTCGATAAAAGTGTGACAGAGTGGCACGCTAATTAGGTTCACTCTCGAGATGTTTAAAAATATTATCACAGCTTTTCTGCAGAGTCAATTTTGCAATTTGCTTTGTGCAACAGAGAAATTTTCTTTTGACGCCGGAATAATATAATTATTAGGGCTTTTAGCAGGAGAGGATACATCGTCCATTTGTGGAATTTAGCAACAATTCATTCATCAGTACCGAGTATAACAGTTAAATTTTAGATTTCTTGAAAATGTAAATGGTTTGTCAGTGATTGTTCGCTTGATTCCAATTAATTCCTCTATCTCTTGTCGTGATCTTTCAAATGGTGCGCAAATCATGAAGTAAATTTCCCTTTTGGGGAAATTAAACCTGATTTTCAATAAGGAAACGGAGCTCACCACCTGATTATAGCATGCAAACCTTTTGGAGTCGACTTTCTCAGACATTTAAACGGCAACCTGGTGAAATGTAAGCCCGGTTCTATTTTTTAGGCAAAGAATTTATCACAGATCCACTTTTCTAAAAAGCACGAAGCAAACAGCATCGAGGTGGAAAAAAGGAGCAGATTGTGATTCGAGATACGCGCCAGCTTTTGCTGATGAAATGATCCAGGGCTCATCCCCGATTCCGGGCACGCCGCACCGAGTGGACTTTGAGCTAGAGTTTGGAAAACCTGCTGAATGATTGCTCCAGACTGGCCGTTAAAGTTGATTTCGCACGAGTTGTCTTTTCTACCCTTGGGGGAGGGTTGATCGGTACAATGGATACTCTTGATATAGAGAATAACAAATCGTGCTCTCAACCCAACCGCACCAAGCAACCCGAAAAATAACTGACGCAACTATTGGATTACATACAAAAAATCCCTTAAAAAAGGGGTGAATGGCAGACTTTATTTTCCAAATGAAAATCTAAATGGGCTAAACACAAAGGTTAAATGTATGAAACGACTAAATTTACACGAAGAAAAATCCTGTCCAGTCCGATTATACTGGTTTATTTTTGTTTACCACGTAAATACTACAATGCCCAAAACTACTCCTGGAAAAACAAGTAAAAGACAGGATCCCTATTTCCCATTTAAAATTTCTGAGTAAATCTATTTAAATTTAATGCCACGTAAAAGGTAAATTAATTAATATCACAAAGTTTTAGAAGAATATCAAAATAAGGTGTATATTTCCACTTTTGCTACAAAATTAAAATCCATCATATCTCCGTCTCTTCTTCCCAACATTCGAATACTTAGAAAAGAGTTTCATCTTTAACACATCTTTGTCAGTGGCTGCTTCCTGGCCAATTTCCTCAGGTAACTGGCTACTCTCAACCAGATATTCTTCCTGACTGGCAGACACAAGATCTTGAGAAAATATTTGCGAGTCAAACTCGTCAACGTCTTGAGATTCTTGAGTCATTCTTCTTGGAGTTTCACAAGTGTGTGACGGATTAGCGGCCAGCCAATCAGAAACCAAATCGATTTTAGCTGTCGACTCCACCACGCCGCCCAAGGCTTCAACCTTCTTTGTTTCCCAGTCTTGCTGCGAGTAAATTCCCCATTGCTCCAGAATTTTTGAATTTAGTGGATTCTCCACTCCCTCAAAAAGGTCCAGCTGCTTCAGCATGAACGGCAACTCGGGCCTAACTCCTGGCTCTTCCGTTCCTTGAGACGCATAAGGTTGGCTTACGTTGCAAGTCGTCACTAAAAATCAATAATATTCAGAAATTAGAAAAAAAGATTCAAATAGTACGATAAAAACGTTTAAAAAGAAAGAAATCGGGTAAAAATGGTAAATTCCATGCATATTTCTGGCATACAGCTGCAAAAATATAGAAAATTGTGTTCTACAAAATTCTTCATATTTTTTTTGTAAAAAATTGAAAAGGATTATCGTGAAATGTCTATGTATATAGATTTTACTAAATAAAATTAAACTCATCGAAAACTACAGGTTTGGCCGTAATTTTAAGCTAAAAAAAGGTAAAAAATGTAACAAAGCCTGATATATTCAACTGATCATTATTGGAAGAACTCTTTTATTGGTACAGGTCCAGGAAAATCCTGAATAAGTCTTAAATTTCAGGTAAATAATAATAATAAAACTAGTAAGGAAATACAAACCTTTTTGAGCAAGATCTGATGGATCGACGACAGCATGGCTCTTGGATTTGCTCGATGGGACTTTCCAGTCTAACTTCTCCACAGCATCGCTCCAGGAACTCATGACATTCTTTAAGTCAATATTTGGCTTTGCAGCATCATGAATGCCGTCCAGACTTTGAAAGAAAACATCTCCACACGCGTTCACCGAAAACACAGTTGGCTTCTTTGAGTCGGTGCAGCAAATCCCGATGCGACTCGACTGCAGTCTATTTTTCAAATTTGGCTTCAAGCAGCACCCGAGTTTGTTGGCTTCCAACAAGGTGTTATTTGCGCTGGGCAGAAGGAATGGCTGCACCCTGGAATAAAGTTAATTTTAATGAATTCTACATTTTTTTTACGAGCAAAACAAATTGAATGATGTGCCATACTTTAGCTAAACTTATGAACTTAAAAAAAATAATCCAATAGAACAGTTTTGAGAAAATCATGCTTGTAGCAGTTTTAAATTTTTTCTAACATCGTTTTTCTATGAGTCAAGCCATATTGTTATTGTTATTTTTGAGGGTTGCATAACTTACTGGTAAATAGGAGTCAATTTTCAAATTCTGGGAAAATAGGGACAATCTACCAAGGTTTTCTAGATACTTCATAAAAAAATTACCTGCTGATAGGTTCTTCTCCAATTGAATTCCACTCATTAGTGATGCCGACAATTTCCTTTTGACAACTCGAACAGAGCAGCAGCAACTCTCGATTTTCGGCATAGCAGCTCTGGCTAATGAAAACTGGAGGTGAAGAGAGGCAGTGACTCCAGCACTGCGCTGGCTGGTTTGGCTTTCTCAGATCCACGCTGAATAGGTTGTGCGTTGTGGCCACGTAAAGCATTTGAGCGTCAACGACACTACTGCAGCTCAGGGTAATTGCTTCGCATGGCATCAAATCGTTGAATAAGCTGACGTTGTTTCGAATGTCGAGAACCACTGTCGGTTTAGACTGAAAATGTTATTTTTTATTAAAAGTTATTACAATAGAATAAAAAAATGAGCAAAAATCAAGAAATTTGAGCTTGGAAAAAAGTGGAAAATTGACATTAGTGAAGCAAGTTTTTTTAATTTTGCAGTTAAATAGTTTTTCACGCTTTTCCTGTAAAGCTAAAATTCAAATGATATGATTTGCCACCCAAGGTGTTTGCTTGAGGAAAACTTTCTTCATATTCCCAACTGTTTAATTAATTTTTTAATTTTAATAAGTCTAAAAAACAATTGTTGAACAGGCAGTTTTTTCCGGACCCCAAATGGACACTTTTTTGTCAATTCTCCATAATATCTTCATATCCTTTATTTTAATTTCAGGAAAAGAGAACAATAGACCGAATAAACCTATTTTATGATTCTAAAACGATTTAAAAAAAATAAGCTTTCCGAAATCAATTTTTTTTCGTTTGATAATGATTTTAGACCCTCATGTCAAGCAAAAGATGATAAAATTAAATTGTAAGAGTCAAGTTTCTCTCAGATATATGATCAAGGTAAACTTCACAGTCATTAAAGAAGAAAATACCTCAGTGCGACGGTCAATCAAAACTGCTGAAGATTCGTCTGTGAAGAAAATTTCATCTTGCGAGTTGAGGCTGAAATGTGATTTGTTCCACTGCCACAGACGCATGATTTGGCCCCAGTTCTCAGCGTCATTAGTGTATATGGCCATTTCAGGAAGCTCCTGTTTCTTCGGAGTTTTGATGTTCATCACGCTCCTGCAATAGAAAGTTAATATCTTTCCTAAAATTCGTTTGGGTTTTACTCCGAATTCACATCATAGAGATTGAGGACCCTGCTGTTTGTGCAAGTCATGTATTCTGCACAATTCCACGGATTGAGCTCCACGCTGGTGAAGGTGTCGTTGCACAAGGCGGGGCTTTCGTGCACACTTTCTATCTTCAGGCTACTTTGGCGAGAACATTTGAAGAACTGGCAACACCTCTGCTGTCTGGTGACAATGAATGCTGAAATTTGAAGAAAAACTTTACCGAAAATTTGTTAAAAAAATCCTTTTTACCTTTACATGAAATACTCTCTAAATATGAGGAAAAAGCCTACTGAATTAAACAGTGTGTGGAATTTGTTACTGTTTTCTAATAAAAAAACAGCGATGGAAAACCAGATGGAAAATTGTGTATTGCATCTCACTCACCTTCATCTCCAAACTCTAAACTCTTGATCTGATAAATCTGACCTCCCAAGGACCGGAATTCACATTTCTGGTCTTTTTGAACGGAAAATCTAATTGGCAACGACTTCTTCCTCTTTAAAGGTGTGGCAGCTGTAACATAAAATTTAATCAACATATATTTAAACTAAAATTCACAAACCTAAACTACTGAGATCACTTGAGCCAGGTGAGAACAAGACATTTCTGCCTGCAATGGATGAGATCGACAAGGCACCTCCAGTTACATACCAATTGTACTCCTGAAATTGAGAATCATTAATTAAGAATTCTTATTGCTTAAATTAAAAACCCACGGCACAAAATGACGGATCAGGATCCAACTCCACAGCCTCGGCAAGGTAAACCATTTCCTTTGGCACCCGCACCATTTTTTCAGGACAGCTTTTTGTTTTTCTCAAAAGATCCAAAGTAGCTCTGGCTCCTATAAACAATATCAAAGTGGATTGAAACCAATTTAAATAAAATTAGGACCAAATAGCAGTAAAATTTAAGAATAATCAAAATTTCAAAAATAAATAAATAAATAAAATAAAAAATAAACGGTCTATCAATGATTTTTAGCTTCATTTCGATTTCTTTCATCGCGATCAATTCAGAAGATGAGCTGAATTTCCCTTCTGGAGAATTACATAATTATAATTTTCAAAATGCACAGTGTGCTTAGGGTGCAATCTTTGGAGCTGATTTTCTCAGAAATTTCCATGGAAGGTATAGGAAAACGTTAACTTTCAGAAAATTTGACTCCACTTTACCTGAAACCACTTACCCTTTTCATAGGCGTATTTGATGCTGACAAAAGGCTTGTACTGGTTCAGTCTATGGTATGCATATTTCTTCTTTTCAAGAAGGTCAAAAGTGGGGTCTCCGCCTCTCAACACTAACATTCAGATATTAATTACATAAACATTTTACCAAGTATGTATGTATGAATTACCTGTCAGCGGAGTGGCAGCAGTTGGAGCAAGAATTGGAACAGGAAAATCCGACTTGAATGGGAAAACTCCGAATCGGTTCATGTAATCCTCGACAGATGCTCCTTCCTCGAAAAAGTCCCCTTCAGGTTCAGTTGTGCTGCGATTGAGTTTGCCATAGGCGTGGTGAGGGTCTTCATCAAATGTTTTGGACGAAATGTATTCAGCCAAGTTGAAAATTGGTGCATTAGCGACTAATCTGTTCCGAGGTGGACCAGTTTCCTCTGACTCTTCAGAAACTTTAACTTTCTTGGTGGCCTGAGCATTGCTCGCCTGAGAATGATTTAAGTCATCTTCTGATGGTGGATTATAATCAGACTCGTATTCAGAGTTGTAGTGGCATGTTTCGACAAACTGCGAGGGCCAGAACATTGTCTTAATAATTCCTGTAATAACACAAACATAAATGAATGTAAGTCATCCTAAAACCACTTGAAATGAAGAATAGTACTTTTATGAACATTAAATGTCAAACGCCAAGCATGTCTTCCGGAATTGAATTCATTTTCTCAACAACAACAGCAGCAAGAAAAGCGAAAACAAGCAACCACTGCGTGTGCGAGGAGCGCGGTGCAAAAGTGGGCAGGGTTTGTTTACATTTATTCCAGTGTGACGTCAGGAGACTCGAGAGCTTCGAGAGCAAAGGCGCGAGGGGAAATTCTTTATTTTTTAGTACAAAGTCCAGAACAGGGCAAGACAATAAGGATTTTTTGGATTTTCCTTATTTGCAGAGTTCAGAGCTCTAATTCTTGACACCTCTTTTAATATTTCGACTATTTCAAATAATTTTTGGTTAAAATATTCACAAAACATTGATAGATTTTTCCGATTTTTCCCATACTTATATTTTATCAAATGAAATTAAGCTCGCTACACACCGAGTAAGCTGCATTTGATTTATCGTGACAAACTTGAGTGCTTCTATGCCTTCATTATATTTGTGTTCGAAACCAAAAAGGGGTAAAACTTTGAGCAGATAAATTTGAGTTGAGTGTGAGTGAAATGTTTTCCAACAGGAAATCACACTGAACTGCACAACATCCTACTACTTCCACTCGTTCCACTAGCGATGTGCGTCACATTGTTTTGAAAAACACAAAAAAACCAAGAGCATATATAGATGGAATGAAACCTGGTGGAGGAAGGTTGCAGAATGAAACGCAGCGCTCTAATTGCTATTTTTCTCTTAACAGCAATTTATTTTTACGTATGTATTTTAAAATTGTTATTTTCGTTATTTTAAAAATAGTAAATGAATAAATTTGTAAGGCTCTGGATGCTCGCAAAGACAACAGAAGGCTCAAAACAGCTATTTCGAAGCTTCATTTGTTGCTGAAAAAATTGCGAAGCAACGCGGGAATAGGAGAGTGTAAAGGGAATCTCGCTTCAGAAGGACCACCTCAAGGTGTTTACTCTAATTTTTTTAGTTAATAGACGGAGGAATGAAATTATAAAAACAGGGCAAAGCTGTGAAAATGTTTTGACAAATTCACCGAATCAACCAAGCTACAAGCAGTGTGTTGCCAAATGTCTTTTTCATACAAAACGTCCTGAAATCCCGAAAAATTATCTGCCTGTTTTCGATGCAGACTTCCGAAAGGAGCCAATAAATTGTAATTTACGGGTGAGAATGAACAATTTTTGATTTATAAATTTACTAATGGGAAATAAAGAAAAAACGACTTTCGAAGGAGTGCAAGAATAGAAGTAAGGACGAGAAATAAGTTAATTATTCAGTATTTCATCTTAAATTTAATCTGAATTCAATAGTTTTTGTTAATTTGGAGTCGATGGGACCATTTTGGATTCATCTTCCAGCAGGAAGCAGAAAAGTATGCAGTTAGAGTAAATAATTTCAAATAAAAACTGTGTTTTGCAGTATTCATGGTTTGCAGCAGAAAAATTCTGCAGATCAAAAGGTCTTGTTCTACCTGCGTTCGATTCCAAACTGAAAATGACTCAGCTGCTGCTGTATGTGAACTTACTTGGTATATACACAATTTGCAAAGTTTTCATTTCTGAAGTTTTATATATGTAAAAGTCGCTTCAAATCGAATCATGATCATGACGGCAAATTCCCCTTTCCGCGTTTGGGCAGGAGGGATGAGTGTCAACGACAGCAGCTACTTTTGGATTGACACTGGCGAGCAGATTGACCGAGATTATTTTTCTGGTCTGAATGCAGCAACTGGAAACAACCAGAAATGCATTTTTATTGAAATCATAGGGTATCTGAAGCCATATATTTGCATATAATTACGTTTCATTGGTGCAAATTACTCAGGGAAAACAGCGAGAATAGCACAAATTATACGTGGATGAAAGGAAACTGCGATTCAACCAACAGTTTCCTCTGTGAAGTTCCCAAGTTGTGCTTCTTTGAAAAATGCAAGACAAAATCTCAAATGAGGACACTCATGAGCAAGGAGAGGTTTATGGCGCAGTGCGTACCTAAATCCTGTCCGGTTTGCACAAAAGTTAGTTAGAAAATATTTATCTTTTAATCCAATTAATCGACAATTATCGACAAGAAATCATCCTTGGTGGATAAAAAAAGTTGGTTTATCTGTTCAAATACAATATAAGCTAAATTAGATGTGTTTTAGAGGCCATAACAGACAATATTGGAAGATTTTTTAATTTAAATGGAACACTCTATTTTGTCAGCGACATAATTGTATGAATTTCCATATTATTTCGCCGTTTTGGTCCAGAAATTATATAATTTTTTTTAATCAGATGGCCAACGATGCTGCTTTTTCATATTGCTGTAAAATTCAAATGGATTTGTGGTCTTTGAACTCACCAGCAGATGGGAAAGTTATTGCGGCAATGCTTCCTTTGCTAGGTTGAACATAAAGAAATGGCGATTCGGCCGTATGTAATTTTATTGAATAACCAGGATCTTATCCTAACCGGACATACATCCTTGTGAACGCAAGGGATGAGAAGTGCGATGAAAACTTCGTCTGGTGTGATACAAAAAAACGAATACTAGGAGCGGAATATGGTTGGATGGAGGACGAACCTGTTGATATATCGGGAAATGAGGTTTGCGTCAAATTTTCAATCTTGGACGGTCAACCTGTTGGGTTCTTGGATACACAATGTTCTGATAAGCAATACTTCATTTGTGAGGTAGTTTATGACGCTTATTAGACCGTCCATTTCTAAATTTTACTTTTGGTTTAGAGCCAGGAACCAACCGATATTGCCAAGTAATCTTTAAATTGGTTACTAGACCTAATTAAATACGAGTTTAATTTTTATATAGCACTTACAAGAAAATACAACGGATACCTCCAGTGTTTCAGATGAAAATCGAATGCAGAGAAAATAAGCGATGTGTTAAGGTATCAGTTTTACAGTCTAAAATTAATCCTTATTCAACACTTCTATTTTCCAAATTTTCAGCCTAGTAAAAAAATGATTCCTGACTGTAATAAATAATAAAGATTTTGGTTGTTTAACTCTATAGTAATCAATTCCATGTATCGCCTTCAGTAAAAGCTGGATTCGTTTTTCAAGATTTCAACAGAACTTATTTTTTTAGCAGCTTTCCGGTAGGCCCACAACAGGCTGAATAATTAAATTCGATATTTAAGAGTGATTTGCAACTTTTAGAAAATGTACTGGGATGCTTTTGAGCACTGCTGCTCCATGGGGATGCACATGGTTACAATTGACACAAGGGAGGAACTGTTGAATATTGAAAGCATTCATTACAGAAGTAAAACATTTTATCTTCAAAGAGTAAAAACACTAATTTAATGCACATTTGCAGATATAACTTTCAAGGAATTTATCAATCATAGGATTATGTTCATATCAACATTCTACACCACAAAAAATGGCAGTTTTTGGTGTTCGAATGACAAGCCTATTGACTTGAACTCAATACCTCTGTGTTTGAACGAGCCAGACAATGCCTTTCCTCCAGAAACTGTGATGAGCTTTTTCAGTTTGCGTTATGACACATGTATTGGAGATAGCAATGCATTGACACCATGGCACTACGTCTGTCAATCACCGTGAAAAGCTCTTCTGATATTAAGAGAATGGAGAGTTAAGACGAACTACAATAATACCATTTTATACTATTTAATCATTCATCATGGAGGATGGATTTGACTGAATAATTATTGCTAAATTAAGTCACTACAATAACTTCTTAATACTCTGATTCCAGTTGAAACTCGTTTTACATAGCATACTTACCGCATATTCAGCTATTCAGAAAATTAAGTTGGATATATATATTATATACTTCAACATTCTGAAACATTCTTTAACTGTAAACCTGAAATATTTTCTAAAAATTAGGAACGCTCTCAAATTTTCCAGGTAACCGTTAACATGTCTGAGAAAATTAGCTGAAAATACCAATCAAGTGGTGAACACAGCCCACCTTATTCAAAATCATGTTTTATTTCGCCAGGAATTAATAATTTACTTCATATGTAATAAATAAGTCTCAACCGCGTGATTTTTGGCGGCGTCTGATTGCTCAGCCCCGTCAAAACCCGCCAAATTGGTGTTTTAATTTTCAAGGCAATATAGAAAATATTTTATAAACAGGAAAAACTGGAATTTTTTAGAGCAGGAAAATTAAAATATTTTTTCATTTAATTATGGGACAATCGAGGAAAATGTGTGTTTTTTATCAGTTGGGACAGGAATGAAAAATCCTTCCCTGAATTTGCTCTATTAAAAAAACATCTAAAGCAGAATTTCTTTTACTTCTTTTACCTTGAAATTCATCAGGAAAACCATTCATAATCGGGGCCTACTTGATTTCCAAAGTTTAAAATTTTCCCCTTATAGCTGATCATTTCCAAAATTGTTACAAAGTAAAACGAACATTGTGTTTCTACTCGTTGATAAGATCAATAATGTATTATTCCAGTTAAGTTTCGGTTTATACATATTTCATGGAAGCTGCTTGCTCTCTTTAAGAGAAACTATATTTTTGGAAATGTTTAGTTAAGAATTATACTGCGTTAAAAAATTTGCTGAGCAAAATAATTCATAAGATAAAGTGTTTAAAAATTGCTTGATTATTTTCAAGCTATATTTTCATTTTAAACAAACTGGGGAAAACTCGCGCAGATAGCTGGGAGTTGCGTGTGTCAATATTTTTCTGACAGGAAATAATACTGGTCACTCGTTCCACTAGCAACGCATCCGTCACGCTTTTTAAAAATTCAATATAATTTTTTAATGAAACCTAGTGGAGAAGGAGTCAGGATGAAATGCAGAGCTCTACTTGTTATCTTCCTCTTAACAGCAAATAATTTTAGAGTAGATATCTATTAAAAACTGCTATAGAGTTTTCGTTTCAATGTAATGTTTTAGGCTCTGGATGCTCAAAAAGACAATAGAAAACTCAAAACAGCTATTTCGAAGCTTAAATTATTTTTAACAAAGCTGCGCAGCAACGCGGGAATAGGACAGTGCAAAAAGAATGCCGCTTCAGAAGGAGCAACTCAAGGTATTTATTTGAAATTTTTGGCCATCCTGTTTAAAATTTATGGAGAAATGAAATTTAAAACAGGGCAAAGCTGTGAAAATCTTTTGACGAATTCACCGAATCAACCAAGCTACAAGCAATGTGTTGCCAAATGTCTTTTTAATAGGCTACGACCTGAAATCCCGAAAAATGACCTGCCAGTTTTCGATGCAGACTTCCGAAAAGAGGCAATAAATTGTAATATACGGGTATTAAGAATGCAAAATGTTTGTTTTTAAATTAACTGATGCAAATTAAAGAAAAAACGACTTTCGATGGAGTGCAAGAATAGAAGTGAGGAGATATAAGTTAATTATAAATGTATCTAAACTTCGATCTTAATTCTAGTTCTAGTTGATTTGGAGTTAATGGGACCTTTTTGGATTCTTCTCCCAGGAAGCAGAAAAGTAAGCAGTTAAGAGTAAAGAACGTCAAATAAAAACTGTTTTGCAGAACTCATGGTTTGAAGCAGAAAAATTCTGCAGATCAAAAGGTCTCGTTCTGCTTGCGCTCGATTCAAAACTGAAAATAACTCAGCTGCTGCTGTTTGTCGACTCACTTGGTAAACCTACAAAAATTGCAGTTTTATTTCTGAAATTTGATGATATATTTAAAAGTCGCTTCAAATCGAATCATGATCATGACAGCAAATTCCCCTTTCCGCGTTTGGGCTGGAGGGATGAGTGTCAACGACAACAGCTACTTTTGGACTGACACTGGCGAGCAGATTGACCGAGATTATTTTTCTGGTCTGAACGCAGCAACTGGAAACAACCAGAAATGCATTTTTATTGAAATCAAAGGGTAACTGAAGCCATATATTTGCATATAATTACGTTTCATTGGTGCATATTACTCAGGGAAAATAGCGAGAATATCACAAATTATACGTGGAAACAAGGAGACTGCGATTCAACCAACAGGTTCATTTGTGAGGTTCCCAATTTGTGCTACTTTGAAAAATGCAAGACAAAATCTCAAATGAGGAGACTCATGAACAAGGAGAGGTTTATAACGCAGTGCATACCTAAATCATGTCCGGTATGCACAAAAGTGAGTCCAAAAATGTTTCCCTTTTAATTCATTTAACACAAATTAATTACAGCAATCATCTTTGGTGCTTAAAAAAAGTCGGTTAATTTATTCATTTATAAATGTGAGCTAAATTCAATGTGTTTTAGAGGCCATAGAAGATAATATAGGAAGATTTTTTAATTTAAATGGAATACTTTACTTTGCAAGCAATTTAATTGTATGGATGTTAATGACACGCAGTTTGGTCCTGAAAATATTTCTCATTATAATCCAGATGACCATGGACGCTGCTTTTTCTTATTGCTGCAAAATTCAAATGAATTTGTGGACTTGGAAATCACCAACGGATGGCTCACAAATGGTCCAAATTCTTCAATCGATAGGTTGGATTGCGGCATAGCAAAAGAAATGACAATATACGTAGCCGTAATTTTTTGGAATCAGGATACAACACTAACCGAACATCTGTTTTTGTGAACGCAAAGGATGAGAAATGTGATGAAAATTATGTTTGGTGTGATAAACAGAAGCGAGTACTTGGAGCAGAATATGGTTGGATTGAGGACGAACCTGTTGATATTTTCGGTAACGAAGTTTGCATTAAATTTTTGATCTTGAACGGTCGACCTGCTGGATTCTCGGACATACAATGCACCGCTAAACAATACTTTATTTGTGAGGTATAGTCTTGATTTCTTATTTTCTAAGCTTATTTTCTTTAATTTATTACAAATTTTGCTTTTTAGAGCCAGGAACCCACCAATATAGTCAAGTAAACTATGTATTTTAGAATTCGACCTAATTTGATACGTTTTTAACTCTTAGCACTTACCTAAAAGTGCAGAGGGATCCACCAGTGTTTGAGTTAAAAATTGAATGCAGAGAAAACAAGCGATGCGTAAAAGTAACAGTTATATTGAGTAAAAAACTAACATCCTCATTTAACAAACTTTCCCAATTTTTAGCCAAGTACCAAGATGATTCCTGACTGTGCGTAAAAATTTGATTGTTCAAGTGTAGTAATCAAGTCCCTGTATCCCCTTCAGTAAAAGCTGGATTCGTTTTTCAAGATTTCAACAGAACCTATTTTTATAGTAGCGTTCCGGTAGGCCAACACATGTCAAGAAAATCAATTTCGGGTTTTAAGATTGATTTCTAACTCTTAGAAAATGTACTGGGATGCTTTTGCGCACTGCTGCTCCATGGGAATGCACATGGCTACAATTGACACAAGGGAGGAACTGTTGAATATTGAAAGCATTCAATACAGAAGTAAAATAATATCTTCGATCAAGTAAAACCATTAATTTAAAACGCATGCACAATTGCAGATTTAACCTTCAAGGAATTTATCAATCGAAGGATTATGTTCATATCAACATTCTACACGACAAAAAATGGCAGTTTTTGGTGTTCGAATGACAAGCCTATTGACTTGAACTCAATACCTCTGTGTGTGAACGATCCAGACAATGCCTTTCCCCCAGAAACAGTGATTAGTTATTTCAATTTGCGTTCAGACACATGTTTGGGAGATAGCAATGCATTGACACCATGGCACTACGTCTGTCAATCACCTTGAAAAGCTCTTCTGATATTAAGAGAATGGAGAGTTAAGATGAACTACTACTTTTATGCAATTAAATCATTCATCAAGGAGGATGGATTTGACTGAATCATTGATATAATATAAATAAAGCCACTACAATATCTTAATACTCTGATTGCAGTTGGAACCCGTCGTACATAGCATACTTTTCGCCTATTCAGCCAATAAAAAATTAAAGGTACTTCGATTGTACTGGAATGTTCTGAAAAAATAATCTTTAATTTTAAACTTTAATTATTTTCAAAAGATTTTAGGGTAGAGCTAAAATTTCCTAGGTATAACAGTAAAATTCCTGAAAGTTGGCTGCAAATGCTAATCAAGTGGTGAGCACTGTCTGCGTTATTGAAAATCATGTTTTACGTATATTTACTCGTTGCGAAGAGCGTCAGTTTATCATTCCAGCTAGTTTCAGTTAAACATCTGAAGCTATATATACATATTTCATGGAAGCTGCTTGCTCTCTTAAGAGCAAGACAAAATTTATTCTTAAAAATGCATCAGGAATTACGACTTTGTTGAAAAATTGATAGGCAAAAGAACTCATAAGTTTTATTGTGTTTAAATATTGATTAATAATTTTCAAGTAATATTTTCATTTTAATCAAAGAGGGGAAACTCGCGCAGATATTAGCTGTGAGCGTGTGTCAGACAGGAAATCATACTGGATACTCGTTCCACCAGTAACGTGCGTCACGTTTTCAGTAAATGAAATTTTATTATATAAATCAAACCTTGAGTGGAGAAGGTTCCAGGATGAAATGCAGCGCTCTACTTGTTATTTTTCTCTTAACAGCAAATAATTTTAATGTAGATTATATATAAATATTGCTTTGGAATTGTCGTTTTAATAATGTTTCAGGCTCTGGATGCTAAAAGAGAGAAAAGAAAACTCAAAACATCCCTTTCAAAGCTTAAAATACTTTTGAAAAAACTGCGTAGCAACGTGAGCATAGGAGAGTGCAAAAGCAGGAATCTCGCTTCAGAAGGAGCAACTCTAGGTATTATTTTAAATTTGGAACTATCCTATTTAAAATAGAAGTTGAAATTTAAAACAGGGAACTACTTTGAATATGTTTTAAAAAAGCCACCGAACCAACTAAGCTACAAGCAGTGTATTGCCAAATGTCTTTTTAATAGGCTACGACCTGAAATCCCGAAAAATTATCTGCCTGTTTTCGATGCAGACTTCCGAAAAGAGCCAATAAATTGTAATTTACGGGTAAGAATGCACAATTTTTGTTTATAAATTTTCTAATGGGAAATAAAGAAAAAACGACTTTCGATGGAGTGCAAAAATAGAAGTGAGGACGAGAAATATGTTAATAATTAATGCATCTTAACTTCGATCTTAATCCTAATATAGTTTTTGTTGATTTGGAGTCGATGGGACCATTTTGGATTCTTCTCCCAGGAAGCAGAAAAGTATGCAGTTAGAGTAAATAATTTCAAATAAAAACTGTGTTTTGCAGTATACATGGTTTGCAGCAGAAAAATTCTGCAGATCAAAAGGTCTCGTTCTACCTGCGTTCGATTCCAAACTGAAAATAACTCAGCTGCTGCTGTTTGTCAACTCACTTGGTATATACACAATTTGCAAAGTTTTTATTTCTAAAGTTTTTTAAATATTTAAAAGTTGCTTCAAGTCGAATCATGAGCATGACAGCAAATTCCCCTTTCCGCGTTTGGGCAGGAGGGATGAGTGTCAACGACAACAGCTACTCTTGGACTGACACTGGCGAGCAGATTGAAAGTGACATTTTTTCAGCTGTGAATACAACTACTGGAAGCAACCAGAAATGCATTTTTGTTGAAATCAAAGGGTAGCTGAAGCCAAATGTTGCATATATACATATTACCCTCACTGGTGCATATTACTCAGGGAAAATAGCGAGAATAACACAAATTATACGTGGAAAAAAGGAGACTGTGATTCCACCAACAGGTTCATTTGTGAGGTTCCAAAATTGTGCTTTTTTGAAAAATGCAAGACTAAATCTCAAATGAGGTCACTCATGAGCAAGGAGAAGTTTATTGTGAAGTGCGTACCTAATCCCTGTCCGGTTTGCACAAAAGTGAGTTAAAAAAGTTTATCTTTTAATCCAATCATTAACATTTATTTTTACGAAAAGAAAGCATCTTTGGTGGATAAAAAAAGTTGAAATTGATTGGTTCCATTTACAATGAGCTTACTCAAAGTGTTTTAGAAGCCATGGAGGACAATATAAGAAGATTTTTTAATTTAAATGGATTGCTTTACTTTGCAAGTGATGAAACTGTATGGATGTTAAAGAGGCGCCGTTTTGGTCCTGAAAATATTTCTCATTATAATCCAGATGACCATGGACGCTGCCTTTTCTTATTGCTGCAAAATTCAAATGAATTTGTGGACTTGGAAATCACCAACGGATGGCTCACAAATGGTCCAAATTCTTCAATCAATAGGTTGGTTTGCGGCATAGCAAAAGAAATGACAATATACGTAGCCGTAATTTTTTTGGAATCAGGATACAACACTAACCGAACATCTGTTTTTGTGAACGCAAGGGATGAGAAATGCGATGAGAATTTCGTCTGGTGTGATAAACAAAAGCGAGCATTTGGTGCGGAATATGGTTGGATTGAGGACGAACCTACTGATATTTTCGGTAATGAGGTTTGCGTCAAATTTGTGATCTTGGACGGTCGACCTGCTGGATTCTCGGACGAACGATGCAATGTTAAGCAATACTTTATTTGTGAGGTTTAGTGTTTTCTTCTTATTTTCTAAGCTTTTTTAGCTCATTAAAACTTTTGCTTTTGGGTTAGAGCCAGGAACCAACCGACTTAGTGAAGTAAACTCTATTTTAAAATTTGACAAATTTTGATACGATTTTAACTTTTAACTCTTAGCACTTATCAAAAGGTGCAGAAGGATCCACCAGTGTTTCAGTTGAAAATCGAATGCAAAGAAAAAAGTCGATGTGTTAAGGTATCATTAATATTGACTAAAATTAACATCCTCATTCAACGCACTTCCCAATTTTCAGCCTAGAGAACAGATGATTCCTGACTGTACGTAAAACTTTTATTGCTCTCAGGTGTAATAATCAATTCTGTGTATCCCCTGCAGTAAAAGCTGGATCCGTTTATCAAGATTTCAACAAAACTTATTTTTTTAGTAGCTTTCCGGTAACTTGCAAGAAAATTAAATTATATATTTAAGAATGACTTCTAACTCTTAGAAAGCGTACTGGGATGCTTTTGAGCACTGCTGCTCCATGGGGATGCACATGGCTACAATTGACACAAGGGAGGAACTGGTGAATGTTGAGAGCATGCACTACAGAAGTAAAATGCTTATATATTTAAGTAAAATTGCTAATTTAAAATGCACACATTTGCAGATTTAACCTTTAAGGAATTTATCAATCAAAGAATAATGCTTATATCATCATTCTACACCACAAAAAATGGTAGTTTTTGGTGTTCGAATGACAGGCCTATTGACTTGAACTCAATACCTATGTGTTTGAACGAGCCAGACAATGCCTTTCCCCCAGAAACTGTGTTGTGTTATTTCAATTTGCGTTCAGACATATGTTTGGGAGATTTCAATACTTTGACACCTTGGCACTACGTCTGTCAATCACCGTGAAAAGCTCGTCTGACAATGAGAGAATGGAGAGTTAAGACGAATTTCAATTATATATTTCTGAGAAAATCGGCTTTCAATGTTTGAATGCTATTAAAAGGGGCGAGCACTGTTTCATCCTTGAAATTCGTTATTTATTTTTGGTATATTTTTGAAACAATGTATCTTACAAATGGCATTCATAAAGTTAAGCAAAAAATTTAGGGTTAAACTGCAAAGGTTCACCTTAAGCTTTAAATAAAAATCTTTTAGAGTTTGATTCGAAAATTAAATTAAATCAATCGTGTTAAATCAAACCACCTCAGTCCCTGCTCATGGGACTGCATGGAATGTCCATGATTTCAAAACAGAAAGTGGTTGTTTCCACGGATTCCACATTTGCGTGGCGCGTTTCGATTTCATGCCAATTCTTATGAAATTGCAGCGCTCTACTGTTCATTTTTCTTCTTGCGGAAAATAATTGATTTTTATTGCATCGACTGTATCATGCTATTTCAATTAACAGCAGTTTCTAATTATGTTTACATTTTGCTAGGTCTTAAACGCTAAAAAGATTGCAAAATTCTAAAACCAGCTTAAACTGTTTTTCATAAATTTTCGCGGAATAAATGGAAGCTATAAGAGACTGCGAATCCACCTCAGTTTCAGAATTTAAATAAAACTATCTGTTAAAATTAAAATATTCTGCAGTGAAATACCCATCAGATATTTAACCCCAGCATAAGCAAAGCGCTGTGAAATGTCTTTTCAACTTGTCACAAGTGGAAATCCCAAAAGGTCATCAAGGATACAGACAGATTCTCCTCCTCGTACGCGCACTGACCTCGGATTGTATTCAAATTCTTTCCGAATCGCGCAACAGTGGAATTCTTTCCCATCCGCAATTAAATTGGTTCCCAGTTTCCCAAATATTGCAAAATGTATATGACATAAAATGCTGCATAGTATTTATTGTATAGGCTGTAGTGTGGCGAGTATTTGGAGTAGTGGTAAATTTTGCCCCTATTTTATTCACGAGTTTCAGCAGGTTGTTTGCTAATACCATTAATACCTGATTTGCTTGATTTTCAAATATTAATATAAGCATGATATGCTGACTTGTTTTTGAGAAATAAACCGAACTGAATTGAATTATAGTTTGGTTGGTTCTTATATCAAACATTAACTAACGATTGTTATTTTCTTCTTATGGTGTGAAACAGATTGATTAAATAATGTATTTAATGTAGAGTGTGATGCCTTTAATAAACATTCACTCTCCATAGTGTAAAAGATGATTATAATAAAATTTAATCGCAACAAATTGAAAATTTTGATTTCATTCAGCAAGTTCAAACCTAATCACTATTGCAGTGATCTTGATCTAATATCCGTACAAATATTTTCTACCTTTGCGGCTAATTTTCCAGACACAAAAGTTAACTGGAATTAAGGGCAGATTCCAATATTGGTCCTGAGTGGAAAAAATGAAGAGTTTAACCAAAGATGCGTTCCTATCACCACAATAAGAGTCCGCATTTACGATCAGTGCCGTGGACTGGAGCTTTCTTTTGCACCTTGTCCGCCGGCTTTAAGAAGGAAATATAATTTTTTCGCAAATATTCTATTTAAATTTTCTCTTTGTGGGCTACCGTTTTACCATCACAGCAGGAAGCAAAGAGCAAGGAGAAAATACTGCATTTTAAATAAAAAACTCACACAAATCAGTTTTTAAGAATTATACTTTTGAATCTGTATTTAATGGAGTAAATTTGGCATAAATATTTTATTTTATCCACAACTACCAGCCCGTTGGCTCGCATTGTTAAGGCATTCTCAGGAGTGTGAAAGCAATGGGAGGTATATTTGAGTAGGTCGGAGATCTAATACTGGCTACCCAATGTCAGAGATGGCAAAAAGTGGTAAGTTTAGTGACTCGAAATGCTCAAATTGCTCAACGGGCTGGGAGGCGCACCGGCGCCGACTCGCTACTTGCTGGTTTGCACCTTTCCAGCATGCGTGATTTGGCTTCACGGGACGAATGTCTAGCGTTTCAATGCAGTCCTCGGTGCGGAGGCAAGTGGCCCTTGAGTGGGCTGGGTCCCTGGTGCGGCCTGATGTTATCCGTTCGCGGTGTTATTGGGACCCGGGTTTCAGCATTCGTGCTAGTGCAGTGCGCGCCCTTCACGGTCCTCGGACAGGGATAAAAAGAGCAAAAAAAAGTGTTGGATAATGAAAATGTTGTTACGAGAGCACAGTTAACTTTGTTTAAAAAGAAATAATTATATGAATTTGCAAATTTTATCACAAGAAAAAATACCACATTCTAACGTTCAGCGATCTTTTATCGGTTCTCCAGCTCTGTCAGAAAACTGACAGAATTTAAAATGAAGCTTATGTTTCTAGTTGTTGTTGAACAAATAGGCCGATATTGGTCCATCAAGATTTTATTGCCCTGCGTTACCATGGTGATCAGGACTGAATCATAGGTATTTCGTAGAAATGTTCAGAGGAAGTACAAGCTGTGACAGCAAATATAACACTTTTGCCTGGTGTGGAATTGTTTCAGTTTTGTTTGATGTGTTTCCCATAAAATGCTTCTTTTTAAAAATTGGATCACCAAAGGCTTGTTAATTATCGTCATTTGTGCATATTTATGTTGGGCAAGTAGAGTGCATTTGATCTGGAAATTATTTTTTAGTTTTAACGTTCTGTTTACAATTTTAAATGTTTTTTAAACTTCGTCAGTTCGCAGAGGCTCAAAAACGCAGCAAATTACTCAAGTCAGCTATAGCAAAATTGAAGAAATGTGCTGCTAAAATTAAAAAAAGTTCGTGTCAACCGTTTAAAAATTCAAAGCAACGACCGAATAATCTTGATAATGGAAGTAAGTTTTTAGCTTTTAATTTAGTTTTTTGTTGACAATAAATTTTAGTTGACAGTTACGGAAGTCTACTTATCAACCTCAGAACTCTTCAGAATTATAAAAAATGCCTCCTTGATTGCTCATTCTCCACACGTCCGAAAGCCAAATTGCCTAAGAAGTTTGAGCCCGTCTTCAAAGCAGATATTTATGAAAAATCCATCAATTGCAATCTTCAAGTATTAAATTCGAGATTTTTATTCCAATAACTTATATTTATTTTGCACAGCTCAAGAGATTATCTACTGAGTGTAACAATTCTCGTAAATAAATTTTAATTTGATTTTATTGTCTGTTTTACCAAACATTTTATAGTTCCAATACCTGACCTGGAAAGGATGGGCATAGTGCATGTTTTGTTTTCTGGATACTGCAAAAGGGTAAAACTGCTATTTGATGGAATATTCAGAAAAATAAACGGGTGAAATAGATTTCCTGGTACGCCGCCGACAAATTTTGCCGCTCGAAAGGGCTGGTTTTGGCCAGAATGGACTCGAAAGTAAAAGTCGATCAACTTCTTTTTTACATTGGCTCGTTAGGTAATTATCTACATATACACTCCAAAGAATATTTTACCAACAAAAGTTTTAATTAAAGTGAACGCAAATAAGCTGCCAAAAATGAGTGCGAGAAATCCTCTGAATATTTGGGTTGGAGCAACCAGCGCAAGTCAAAATAATTTCTTTTGGGTGGACACTGGCCAACCAATAGACGCCGATTTTTTGTCTGCTCCTTTTGAGCCCGACACTGATCAGTCAGCAAAGTGTCTCTACGCGAATATGTGAGGACATTAGATATTTTTTTACTGTTTAGGAAACGCATATTTTCCTATAGCACCTCAAATCAGAATGTAACTTGGCGAGAGTCTAGCTGCAGTTCAACCTTCTCTTTCTTATGTGAAGTGCCCCAATTGTGCTACTTCGAGAAATGCAAATCGAAGTTACAGATAAAGGCAACGGACAAAAATGCCAAGTTGGTGGGCAATTGCATTTCCCAGAAGTGTCCAACGTGTGAAGTATGAGCATGAACTTTTTGAACTTTTTAGGAAATTTTACCTTTAATCTGTATAGGATCTTACAATAATTTCCAAAACCGAGAAGATCAAAAGTATAATTATAAAATATAAATAAAACATTGTCAGCTATTTTATAAAGCAGATGATTCCACCGGTAGATTCTTCACATTTAATGAAAGAAAGTTCTTCATCAGCGTAGTAAAAGTAATAAATATTTTGAGAGTTGAATTTATTTTAATCATTTACATTTACAGAGGTCATTTGACGATGCAGTTGCATTTTGCTGCAGTCTTCAGATGAGTCTCCTCGCTTTTAAATCACGAGATGAAGGAGTTGAAATGATGAGTGTTTTAAAATCAATTGGTACATGTTATTTTTCTTCAATAGACTCCGTCGATTTTAATCGTGCTTTGATTTCAAAGGTTTTGATTTGAGTTTCAGATTCGAAATGTATCTTTACGCAAAAGATGAAGCATGCAATGAAAATTTTGTGTGGTGCGATAAGCAAAGAAGAACCATTGGGGCAGAGTATTTCTGGGATGATAACGAGCCAAATGATTGCACGGGAAATGAAGTATGCGTTACCCTGGCGATGGTTAAGGATGTTCCAGTCATCAGAGACGTGGCCTGTTTCTTCAAATACCTATTCATTTGCGAAGTATACACATTTTTCGATTTTTTTTTGCTAATTTAAATGATTTTTAGAGCCAGGAATCTAGCAATGAGACAAAGTAACTGAAATTTAGCTAATATTTTTATTCAGTATGAGTATTAATAAAAATAAATTAGTACTTTCATCAAAATGACGGCAAGACCAATGTATTTGGAAAACAAATTGGAGTGTAGGGAAAAGGGCCGCTGCGTCTTTGTACGAATTTAAATTGGTATTATTAGTGAGCGACTTTAACAAAAATTTAATTTTATATAGCCCTATAAAGAAACTGCACCAGATGGTACAAATTTAAAATTGATTTTATGATTTCCAATTTTGTCTGTTTTCAGCAAAGGCAGGAATTGTTTTCAAAGCACTTGGAAGAACATATTTTGTTAGTAAAGAAAGGGTATGATTTTGAAAGAAAGGCCTTCTGTGTGTGTAATCTAAATTTTACCAACATAGAGAGACTATTGGAATGCGTTTAATCATTGCTGTTCTATGGGAATGCATTTGGCCACTTTCGATTCGTGGGAGGAAATTTTGGCAATCATCACCAACTACCAAGACAGTAAATTTTTTGAAATATTTATTGCGCAGCAGAAACTCCCTGAACCTTCTTTAGAAATTACATTTCGCGAATTCCAGAACGCCAGGATGATGTTCATTTCAACCTTTTACGTCAACAGTAACAAAGAGACGGTTTGGTGTTCTTCAGATCAAAAAATGAACGCGAGCGCCTTACCTTATGGATATAATGAACCAAATAACGTGTATCCTCCAGAAAATGTTCTGGCGCTTTTCTCTGCAGCAACAAACAGCTACGGTTTGGGAGACGCAAACTCGTTTATGCCGTGGCAGTACATTTGTCAATCACCAAATAATTAAGATTTGAGAAAAAAATCAAAAAATCAATTTCTTCCTATTCTACGAAGATACACAAACTTAATTGATCGTCTTAAAATACAATAAAAATGCATTATTATAATTGTACTTCCACGTTGCTCTATTTTATTCACAAATTAATTCATATTTGAGCGGTATAAAATTTATGTTGCGGCCTCCTTGAATGCTGTAAAAAATTGTTTATATTTGTTTTATGTATTGTTGCCTGAAGTAATGCATATAAAGTCAAACAAATTAAAACAGGTTTTTTATTATGTAGGCTCCTGATTTCTAAAGGAAAAATAATTAAAAATACATCTCAATGGTGTGATCGCTTTGAAACCAATATGGGTTTGTCGCTAAGTGATGGAGTGGAATCCACTGTCACGTCATGGCTGTGGCGCAACCTCCCTGTTTTATGTGACACCCTACCTTTTTAAGAGTAGAGATTTCGTCTTGTCAGTGCATGGCTCAGCAATACCACGATTACACCTCATTCTCAGTGGACAGCAGCTTGTTCTTCAATTTTCTGAGGTGTTTATTCTTTCAAACGGCGCCCAGGACGAATTATCCCTTCTCTTTGCCTCTAATCTAGCAATATTTTAACTATTTTACTTATTGTTAGTAAAGAGCAAAATTTTTATTTTTAAATTTCGATTGAAGCATAGGCAAAAGAAATAAACCTAGTTTTCGTGAAGCACTTGGATTTTTTTAAAGCATTTCTTTGTTCTTTGAGATTTTTTTGAAATTTCTTCGAATGCAAATCATCTGGTGTCACAATTCGCATTGTTGAGTGCATGCTTTGTGTGCACTTGCAGTGCTTATAATCGGAGCGATGTTTAGGGGTCGAGTGAGTGCTGATATGCGCCTACATGATTCTCTTCCATTGCAATGATAAGCCCGCTCGAAAGTGGGAGGTTTCACAAAAAATTGTCAATTTAAAATTCTGCAATGTTCAAGGTTTTGAAAGTCAATTGTTTTGCTTTGAACATGCCTTGTAACAATAATGACGTCAAAAAAATTTTGATCCGCTTTCCGGATGAATAATCGACTTTGCCGTATGTTTTGATAACCCTCTCGTGTTTTTATAGTATAGTGACGAGTTGCCCTTTCACCTTGTGATAAGCTTCGCTCAGTCCTGAAATGGCTGCTGCACGGACAGTTGCGTTACTTTTGTCCCTCTTCCATCTAGGCACGTGTTTATCCTTCAACGTAACAACCTGCGATTCAGGTAACCAATAAAACATTTCTAAAGAGGAATTATTCGGTCAAACGTAGGTCAAAAAACTAATTTAAAAACGCACTGTTGCTTTTCAGTGGTTAAATATTGATGTCAGGACTAGATATTAAAAGAAGATGTTAATTAGTAATAATATAAAATGTCTAGAGAGAGTGGTTGAGTCGGTTTGCTGATGAGCGATTGGCCGAAATTGCAATACAAACTATTGTGCTAATTCAGATCAATTTTGTTTTACTAATTTTCTCTATTATTTTGATGAAACGTCACGGGTCGGAGGACAAAATTGGCATGACGTCAAACACTCTCAGGGAAATAATTTTTTCTAGTAGATCAGCTGCATCTTAAAAAGTTTTTGACAAAATACTACTAATTTTCACAAGCTTGACGGGGCATTTTTGGAAACCTTTAAAATCTCGGTATCTCACACCGTGGTGAATTGTTTGAGAAAAAATAGGTATGCAGTGTGTAGTTTTCTCTCGCACCATTGAAATGACACTAAATTTGATGCCCTAGGTCAATTGCGAAGTTTAAATTCTTAATTTTGGATTCTACTTTAAATTTTGGATATCACCTCAGGATTTTTAAGTTTTCGAATGTACTCAACAGTATCCCATGCCATTTGAGAACTTGTGCGATAATTTCAGAGTGGTATTGTCTTTTTTGTTTTCGAGAAATTCCTCTTCAAAACTCGAAAAATACGAATTTCTAACCTTTTCGTGTTTTTTATAGTTTGTCACCTCCAGATCTCGGGTTCAAACCATCAGAATTGAAAAAAATTACCCCCCCCCCCAACAGACTCATCTCAATCTCATTTGGCCAGCTAAAGGGTTTAGGAATAGTTACCCTCCACCCCTCTCAACCTCCTAATTGTAATCACAAAAATGATTTATAGTCGAATAAAACGCAATCCACTCGATTAACAAAGATTTATTTCTAGCGTAAGTTTCGTTGAGTTGTCTCGACCTTAAAAATTAAATATTAATGTGTGAAAACCCGAATATATTTACAGGATGTGTGAGAGCGCGCAGGGAGGCTGAGGCTGCTGGCGAAAAAGACATAGCGTCGCAACTGCGCTCAATAGTGGAGCACTACAAAAATGAGGACCCAGTCGGCCTCCCTGGTGCCCCGATCCCTGACCCAGTCGACGTGCCTGAGTTCAAGTTCAAGGTTCTTACCATCACCCTGGAATGCAAAAAGGTAGGTGCAAATAAATCGAACCCTAAATTTTTGCTGCAATAACTGATCTCGTTTTCAGGTCAAATGTTATGGATTATCTAAGTTCCGTTTTCAACGCATCAAACTTGACTTGACTGCCCTGCAAGCAGAAGTTGGCGTGAAAATTGCCGCGCTGGTGATGAACGGCGATTACACCACCAAAGGGTTCTTGGCCAACAACCAAGGCCCCTTTACAGTCACGGTGAAAGGGGCGCAAGTCGAGGGCATTGCGTCCCTTGAGGTCGACCGCCAGGGCCACCTTGAAGCGCAAAATATTGATTTGAACATGAAATTTGACTCCATCAACATGAATTTCGAAAATCTCCGAGGGCCAGTCTTTTACGCTCAGGTATGTTGCAAACGGAGTTGTAAAATTTAGACGGTTTCGGAAATAGATAAAAAAATCTCATTATATTTTATTTTCTGGAGGAAAATAATACATTTATAAAACTTAGAAAAATATTCCTAAAAACCGTCAGAATTTCACAGCTCTATTATGTACATTTTTTTAGCAATTTTATTAAACTTGCAGGGAATTCTCAACATGATCAGTAACATGGTTTTTGAATCCGTGAAACCTTACATCTTTTCTGCAATGAAGGAGAAAATCCTAGCTGCGATCAATCAAAATATCGGAAAGCTCCCGCAGACATTCCCCAATTCGGTGCCTCCCTTGGACATTGCCATCGCGGAAGTGCGTCGGGAAATCCGGCTTCGCGGCCTTGACCCCTACATCGTGCAAAACCAAAGCTTGGATTATGGTGGAGCCGCTCTCGCCGTCACCCACTTGCAGCTCACAGGTCTTGCGTCCTTCTACAGGGTTGGCGATGTGTCCATTGAAGTTGTGAACCACACTGCCAACGCCACCCTCCAGGTAACAAATTAATAGACAAAAATCCACATTGAGCACAATTTCCTTCTGATTTTTTCCTCGGCCGGGGAAAAAATGGCAAGAAATGTCAGGTATTTTCCAGACGATTACAATTTTGTCTGAAAATCAAGAAAAAATCATAGAATAGTGCAGGTCAAACACTCAGTGGGGAACAAATCTTCCCAATTGATCACATTTTGAATTTTTATTTCTTCTTGACAGGAAAAATACTTATTTTTAATATTGAAAATTGAACGGTGCCTTATATTTTGGGTGAGACCTTTCAGAAGTAAATTAAATTTCTTATTTAGCTTCTTTAAATTTTCGATTATAATAAATCTTGATCTGGATATAGCACATTTTGCATCTATAAAAGCAATTTCTCAACGTTAATTAATTTAAAATAAAACCATTGAGTAAAATCAAAGCAAACATCTGGAGCGTTTTATTCCTTTGAATTCGGTATTTGCATGTGCTTAGTGGTTGTAAAGGGGGGTTTAATGGCCGGAATAAGAACAAATCTTGATTTTGAATCAAATGAACTAATTTCACGTTTAAAACTTAAATAAAAAGGAAATTCAATGAGGGGTGAAAGGTAAATTGAATTTTAATTTTATTACGGATATTACGCGCACTTATTTACACTTTATTCCTAATTTTTGTATAATTTGCAGGTTGCAACTCAGCGCCTAAAGGGTGAATGCAACTGGCAGGCGAGTCTGGGGTGGCTTTCTCGCACTGGTCGAGCCGAGTTCTGGATCGACTATCTTCAAGTCAGGGCGAGACTGCTGCAGCCGCTAAACGTGCAGCGCCGCCCGCGGATAGAGCGCCTGCAAATGACGGTAGGCAACCTGCAGACCAGGGTCCAAGGCTCCGGCACGCTCGACTACTTGGCTGAATTCGTGCTGAACGTGTTGCCCAACGTAATCAGGTGCAGTAAATCAAATCGAAAGTTATAGACCTGGGCTATTTGAGTGAAAAAGTTTCGTATTTTTAATGGAGCAAATCCATTAAATGTATGTTCAATCACACATTTTGGGGCGAAATAAAACTGTAATTGTGGCATAATAAAACGAGATGTTTATCAAGTGGAAACGCGTTAATGGATTTTCTGCAACAGGTACCAGTTGGTGAGTCTGGCCGAAGAGCCCCTGCGGCAGAAGATCCAGGATTATCTAGACAAAGTGGACGTCGAGGATCTCATCTTGCAGCAAATCGCGGAGATGGAGAAGGAGCAGTTGGATCAAAACCAGACGGAGAGCGTGCCTCCGGAAAAAAGCGAAACCATTGACAAGATTGAGTATGACGACTAGCCATGAGAGCGTGTGTTTCGCGACAGACAGACACGATGCACTCGACGAGATCGACCGTCTTCACAGCTCATACACATAATAATTAATCCTGTCACACTTTTGTCTCTATTTATACAAGCGTTAATAATTACACAACTGCAGTAATCGGTCATGCGGATCAAACGCGGCACCATGTTCAGCGTGCGCAAGAGAGATTGCGGGCATATTATTAATTGCATTAATTGTTAAAGTCACAATTCAAAATTAAACTATTTAAAATAAAACGATTGATCTAATTATAATTGGTGGACTTTTATTTCCGAAACAAACTTTAAGAGAGACTAAAAAATGAGTCCCTGATTTTTATTGCTACTCCACCGATCGATTTGTCTCATCAAATATTGTCTATGTAGCAAATTTGATCTAGATTGAGTATAAAACATTAATATTCAATCAAATTGGAAATGTTTTTTTTTTCATATTTTCAAATCCCATAAATAACTTAAATTGCGAAATCGGAATACTTCAACCTAATTCGCATCATGAAGTCATACACGAATTTAACAATTTCGCTATAATTTATATCTTTGAATTATAAGAGTTTCCTTGTTAGCCACCGACACATAAGCATTCCCTTATATTTTAAATTAGTCCCCTCTATAATTTGGGTTTTTATTTTGTTCTTGAAGACATTGAAGACGCAAAAAAGTAAACTGATCCGCTCAATTTAGCTGGAAGGTAATCACTGAGATGAAGACGTTGAGAGTCCTGCGACAAGATTGATCTCTTGATTGCTTTAGCCGTTGCTGCGAGCAAAACAATCCTGCTGATCGATTTCTCGTCCAACTTCTCCCGCCTGAGAGTTAAAAAAGCAGCAGCAGCAGCGTCTGCAATGTTTCAAGCAGCGAATGACAAAGCGGCCGCCGGTGGATGCAAAAACAAAGCTCAAGTCGGTCAGCAGCCATTGCACTCGCGCCGCGAAGAATGCCTCCACTTCTCCCGAGGGCCATAAATTATTTGGCCAAAGTGGAGACTTTTCTTTCAGCGACGTCGTTTCGTCGATCTGATAGCGCGCGACTAACAAAGCTGCTGAAAAAGCTTTCAAACGATGAATTCCTGCCATTCGATGGAAGGTGCGGTGTTTCAAAGTGCGGCCGTGTCTCTGAAAATTATGGCACTTGTAAAACAATAAAAATGCGTGCTATGTGTGAATGAAGAGATCTGGCCGGGACAAAGAATGACCCTTGGGCACTTCCATTGTTCCTCTTTGGCCTGTCCTCGCGCGACCAGCCGCAAAGTCTGAATTTTAATGAATTCGTATCTCAGCAGCTAAGTTCATTAAAGTAATTTTAATAGTCCAACGAAACCACTTCCCCAAACAGGGCGCTGATTGGGTTTTGAGTAGTTAAATTTTATGTCGACTCTCTGCTCGAGCAGATAGATTTTAGAGCAGTGCGAGCGTAAAAGGCAAAAATTCTCGGCGCTGCGACGCTCTCATCAATCAAAAGTGTAAGCGTCGCCGCAGCGGAAAAAGTGCGAAAATTAAAAGGGGCTGGGGCACAAGACGAGGGCAATCAAAGACACTTTTTGTCCAGATCGGTGCGGATTTATTGGCTGGTACATTAAAGTGCGTGGGCTTTTATCGCGTGAGATGCTTTTAAGCTAAGCAAGCTTCGATCGGTAATGGCCCCCGATGATAAGCACGGCTAATGCGAAATAAATGGACACGCGAGATTGTAAATTACGCTGATCAGTCTGCTTTATTACACGAATATACGTGATTATATTATTATGCGTGTGTTTCTTTCTTTCTCGGTCTGTTTTAAATATTAGCATTATTTATTTTACGCTTTAAATTAGACATACACTGTAATTATTAATAATTATATACTGCGGAATTCACCATTTAACGGAAGAACTTTAGTGCACTAAGCTGCCAATACATGGCGCCACCGTATTTTTATGATTTTAAAAATGGCTGTAAAACCTAAAAACTTCCAGCGGATTATCTGTGAACAGCAACCACTAGATGAGAGCGAAACTCGCGAGAATTTTGAACCAGGGACGTTGTTCAACAGAAAGAATTAAAAGGAGGCGTGACACAAGTCGCAAATCAAATTTTTATGTAATTATCGATTTACTGGTTTTGCGGAATCAATAAACAGCCCTCTTTTAGTGCATTATTTAGGATTGAGTCCTAAATCGCAACAAAACTGCCTTAAAATCGTAAGTAACCGGTGGTGCCATCTTTTGGTGGCTTCGAAACTAACAGCTTTCGCACGCAAAAGGCGAATTTAAGGAGACAATTCTTGCAGAATCACGCTCTCTGTCGCGCACTTTTCGCACTCGCATTCAGAACTCAATCTCTTCCTTCCTCCGTCTGTCGAGTCAGTCTGTCTGCCACCTTCAGGTCAGGGTGTCACCTTGGAGCAGGTCACGCAGCAGCGCGTGCGGTAGTAGCGGTTGGTGCAGAGGCGCGCGCGTAAGACCAGCCCGCAGTCGCGCAGCGAGTCCCTGCAATTCTCTACCTCGTGGTCCTGCCGCGCCAGCAGCTGCGCGCGTGGCAACTCGCTCCCCACGACATTCTGCTCCAACGCTGCTGCAACGAAATCCAAATGGCACATTAGTAGCAGTTTCTATTATATATTTTTCCATATTTTTTAATTAAAGAATATAAAAGATCAATTAAAAAATTTAATATAAAAATTTTGAGCCAAAATCTTTGTACGCAACAAAATTTCTGACTTGGGTTATATTCCTGATATTTTCTTAATTAATACTAGGTGACCAGCAATCCAGTTGAGAGGTCCCTGAAATGCCATTTTTTTTGCGGATTTTACGGGCGCTAAAATATCAAATCCCGGGAATTTCGAGTATACATTTTATTTTTTTCTGGTTGGTTAAAGAATAAAAATTTGGACTCCTTTGAACTCGACGTCAATCCAAAGTTCAATCATCAATTAAAAGTGATTGAAATCATTTAAATAAATAACGCAAAAACGTCTTTAATTTAACAGTCTAAGATAAAGAAGAGCTTCTTCATATAGCACATTTAATTTTTTTTCAAAATTCCATTGTGATGAATCAAAACTAGATCGCACACAGTTATTTTAAAAAGCTTGTTGATTTTATTTGAGCTAGAAAATGAACCTTTTTTGTTGTTGAATCAGTCGACCCGCAAAATTTTGTATAAATGCTGACGTTATGAGCAAACGTGTGTCAATTTCCGCGAAATTTGAGCCTGTGCTTCAGCGAGAAATGTTGGCCAAGTGAGAGCGTCATTATTTTTCTGCCACACCAGAGATTCTTTGGCGCAGGAATTAATTTGCCGTGATGCGGTTAACCCATAAGAATAAGTATCAAAAATCGCAGCATGAAAACTAATAATAGATGGTTCAGTTCACGTTACACAAGATTTGAAAGATTTTTGTGTTCGTGTATCTTTGATGTTGGATATGCTATTTAGCTTTCTAACTAGGAAGCTTTTCAATTGGCACTTTTTGTAAAAAATAAAAAAGGTATAAAATGTTAAAAAAAGATAAAGGGGGGCAGCACTTGACTTTTTATGACTTTGATTCTATTACCTAGGCATTTAACAACCTGACGATTATTGATTTTTTTATTATCTTTATTTATAACAGCTGGATGATATTTTAAGAACACCAATGAGCACTATTGACTCTTTTCGATTCTCTATGTTATCTAGCAACATTTTATCACTATAATAAACCCAAGAATAGAAGCAGAACCAAGCGTAACTCGCATTTTTTTAAACTTGTGTGCTTTTTGCAGGGCTGTGAAATTTTAGCCAATCTTGGGACAGTTTTTAATTTATTTGAAAGTGTAACATAAAGTTTAATTTAAAAGAAAACTGAAATGAAGACTACTCACATTTGGAGCAGGAGGAGCAGGGCCGCCTGGCCACCGGCTTCTCGTCCTTGGCGCAGTCTTCTGCTGGTCTGTTCTTCTCGTCGAGACACCTGACCTGCCTGCTCTGCGGGCCGCATTCCTCCTCGCAGGCGCCCCACTCGCTGGAGAACCACTGGCCGCCGCACGGCCGCTCCTCGCAGGCCCTCTCAGCGAGGGGCCGCTCGTGGTCGGCGCAGTGGTGGTCGTCGACGGCCGCCTTGGCCCTCAGGCACAGCACCGGCCTCGTCTGCCGGCCCGGCCCGCACCGCGTCGAGCACGGACTCCACGGTCCTGAGAACCAGTGCGCCTCGCGGCACACCCTGGCGCACGGCCGCGACTCGGCGGGCCGTTGGCCGCCGTCGCAGCTCGCAGCCGAGCAGGCCACTCGCCGAGTCTGCACGCCAGAGCCGCACGCGCAGCCCTCGGTCCACGCGGTGGTCAGCCAGTGGCCCTGGGCACCTCCCTGGGGGCCATCCTGCGGCAGCTCGCCGACGCGGGCCGCACTGCACGAGCCCTGGTTGCACGGCTGGGTGCGGGCACCCCGTTGCCCCAGGCAGGCAGCGTCATTGACCTAACGATAGCGAAATATATGCGTTAAAACTTTAGAAAATATTTTAAAATTTTAACTAATGAGAGTTGAAAGGCTTAAAATAATATTTGTTTATCAAATGTCCTATAAAATACAAAATCCTCGATTTTCATAGACCCTAAATACCTTTAAAAATCCATTTTCTTCTGCTGCTTTTGCCAGAATATTCGTACTAGTTTTTACACTGAATTTCAAGAGCCAAAAATTAATTCTTATCGAAACTCCAATAAGCCAAAGGAGTTTTCAAAATCGTCGGATAAGAGTTTGGCAATTTTAAAACGTTTGTTTTTCTAATGAAATAGTTGGCTGAGTCTTCGTTGAAATAACTCTTTAAAAGGTAAAACTACGCTGCAGTGGGCATAGTAACAAATGAATGGATAAGAAATATTGCTAAAGCTCAATTCAATGGTCATGAGATTTATTCAAAAATTCACTTTGATTCTTGAACAGAGAGGTAGGTTTATTCATCTTCAAATCCTCAAATACCCCACGGCGATGAGGTTGAAAAATGCCATGAAAATAAATTTTTGACGCCTTTGTTTATTTTCCTAGAAGCTTTCGGTGCGTTATGCGAGTTTTAAAGAAACGACCGAACGTATATTATTACAGTACGTGGGATAAGTCGTCGCAGATAGAGGATGTATGCAAATTTTTGACGGAGAAATTCGCTGATGCAGATCAGATTACTGCCATTCAAGTGATAATTTTATTTCATGCGGATTCTATTTATAATATTTTATGACGCAGACATGCGAGTCTCCTCTCTTTGATGTTTGAGGCCTTTCAAAGCGCTAGACTCGTCTCCTTCTCACAAATCGAGAGCGAATTCGTATTTACCAATATCTCTTCCACACGCTGACGCTAATCCTACGTTTATTGCGTTAAAAATAATCTCTTATTGCCTCGCAAAAGGAGAAATCGCTTTATCTGGACGGGTAATGTAATAAATGTATGAAATCGCCTCATATTTCGTTCGGGTGTCGTTTAAATTATCATTTTTATTTTAGACACTTAGACGCCTGCCTGAACTAGAATATCGTTTAGGTGCGAACGAGCCAAGAGAATTCTATTTATTCAAAGCCATCTGGAAGCCGAGTATGTAAAAAAGTCACACGAATTCTAATTCCCTTTTAGCATTACTCATACCGGTGTTGATTTCTTGGTGGCAAATTTTTAGACACGCTTTTTTAACATCTGCTCAGCACATCTCGCGGACTATGAGCGGATAACATGGTGCCTGATTGGCTGCAGAGGAGCTTTGGCCAAATGTGGCCATCATTTCGCCTCCTCGCACCGAGGTCTTTAATCGAAACGCCAGACATTTGTCCCTATAGCCACTGGAAAGGTGCGCAAACCAGCAAGTGCGGCGTGTCTAAGCAGCCCGTTAAATTATTTGATCATTTTGAGACACTTAACTAACCACTTTTTACCATCTCTGACATTGGCTGGTCAGTAATAGATCCCCAAACTGCTCAAATGTCTCCCATTGCTTAGACACTCTTGAGAATTCATTAACAATGCGAGCCAACGGGCTAGTTGCAAATGAAAAAGAAGGGGAAAACAGGGAAAGCCTTACCTTCATGTTTGTCATGGTTGCTGAAATATGCTGCCTGCAGGCGACGGTTCTAGCCTGGGTTCCCGGGCCGCAGGTGGCCGAGCAAGGGCCCCAGGGTCCGTACTCCCACTCCGCAGGGCAGGGCCGCACGTTGCACCTCATGCTCCTGGCCGTTGGTTTCTCCAGGTGGTTGCACCTCTTCTCGGGCACGTGGCCGCCGCCCTCCCGCGTGCACACGGCTTTGGCCGCCTGCAGGCCGCCTCCGCACGACTTGGAGCACTCCGAGGCGGCCAGCATGTGCCAGGAAAACTTGGTGCGCGACCTGCGACGAGGGCGAAGGGCGGTCGAGTCGTCCTGCTGCACGGCCTCGCCGGTTGGCAGGCCGAACTGGTAGCGCACGCCAAGCGGACCGCCACCGTAGTTGAGGGCGAGGTCCACGGCCTCTGGCAGCGGGCCGCGGTATGAGAGGGATTCGCCCTTGTTGCTCTCTTCGGACTGGTGGTAGAACAATGTCCGGTCGAAGGGTATTTTCTGCCCAGTGGTCGAATTTAGCAGCACTGACGGATTTTTTCATGGAATTAAAAAGGAAATTCATTTGTTAATTTTATGAAATTTAAATTGTCGATTAGAAAAAGGATGACAGCCAGCGATTCCTCATTCAGGGTCAAATTAGGTTATTATGCAGCCATCGGTCCACAATTTGACACGAAATTTGAGCTGAAAATCGACGGAAACGTCAAAACCATTATGTACTTTTGTGGTTTAGTAACGCAGCAAAGAGTTCTTCAAGAACGTCAGCGACCAACCAGAGCAGAGAGCGGTTCCCTGATTGGACGTAACGCTGGCCTTAAGAGCGAAACAGCAGCGCCACAGCGACAGCCAGCGCATGTACAAAACTGGTCAGCCAGCATCTAGACTCGCCACTGGCAGTCCCTGTGGCACTTCCAGACCAAATACCGTCAGAGTAACATTTTTAACGTTCCTGCCGATTTTATACATGTCGTGTCGACCGATTGATTCGGCTGCACAACCAAATTCAACCCTTTTGAATTTATTAGCACTGTCCAAAATGAAATTTCAGTGCTACTTTAAAATTCCCTGCGAGTGTGCAATTCTTTTTTTCCTGCTTTTTTAATTTATTAATTTGTTTATTTTAAAATACAACCATAACAACAGAGATTACCCTTAACAAATTGATACAGGGAGAAAATAGGGTATTGTAAAAATAAATCATTTTCTCTGATTGGTGTTTTCTTCTTATATTTTAAATTTAAATGTTAAAAATTTGTATTACTTATATGACCAATATTTTTGTGAAATTTTAATTTGAAAGTAAAAACTTTTCCTCACCTAATTCACTTGCTGAAGGTGCCACCTGGACAGCGCTGATGTTGCACGCACCACGCGGCAGGGTGGTGATGGTGCTGATGGCTCCGACCTGCAGGCCGGCGTGGTTGGAGAAGAGACCAGAAATGATTTGGCAAGAGGTGTTGCGACCGCCGCACACGCCGCAAGCGTCCAGGCGCCGGTCGGAGCCGACCACCCCATCGCAGCCCACGTGCTGTGTACATAAATAATTAATTAGACTATATGTTCTAGAATTTGGCAAAAAAAAATATTTAAATAAATAATAACGATTTTTTTTAAAAACCTTATGATAGCTATCCTAGGAATTTAAAGGTGTTTATATACAAGCCTTTTCTGCACGTGATTGCCTTAGAACATTTTGCTATTGGACATTTTTGGAAAGATCATATGAACATATATAGCACATCAATTGATTTTTCTTGCTGCAGATTGAAAAATATGAAGTTTTTAATTTTTAAACCCATTTTCAGGAAATTACGGCAGTTTGAAGTTTTAAATTACAAAAGGCGTAGATCTAGCGAACCATAAATAACAGGAACTATTCATTCATATGGCAAATTGTCATCTTTTTCTAGCAATTGCTAAGCGAAAAAACACAATAAATTTCGATTAAAAGCCCTTCTTGTAAGAACGCGAGTAAAATAATAATTCATATACGTATTATTTCATCTGTAAAAATGAGTGAGGAAAAACCAGACGGTCAAAACTGCAAACCCTAAATTAGACCAGAGCAAACGCGAATTCGACGCGGGCACACACGCGCGCGCTGTCATTATCGCGCGGTGGATTAATTAAAGTTAGCGACAATGCACGCATAGTTGAGAGATAAAGAGGAAGCAAAGAGAGATAATCCGCGCGCAAACACCAATATAGCAATTATTTTTTCGGCAAAGAAATTTTTATCTGCCTGTGAGACGGGGATTAACCGCGAGTGCGAGGCTCCGCGCGCACAAGAGAATTATGTATTGAAAAGAAATAGCGCCGCGCGCGCACGCCCGCTTCTTAAAATTCAATCCGAGCCGCGCGTATACAGCGCTGGCGTGCTTTATGTTTTTTACATTCGCAAGATTGCACAATTCATCCACTTGATACAGATTGAATGGAATGTGCGAAATCATCACGAAATGAAACGTATGATCTGCTGCGGCGGCCAGAATTAAATTCGCAGGGCCTGCTGGTGTGGGCGCATTTGTGCAAAATTTTAGGTCATATGCTTATCTAGCTCATTTGATACACACACGCGGCGTTTTATGATTCAGAAGATGCGTTTTTATTTTCAACTCAAGCGGCGCGCAGAGAGTGTCTGCTGCTCGGCGTCGTAAAATATATGTTAACCCCCTGCAGCAGACAGCAGTTGAAACGCCAATTCGGCTAACTGCGCATTGACGAACATGAAGCAAGCGCAGCATAAAAAACCGTGTCCAGATTGATGTTATTTTTCCATTAGGCTCGTTCATGCGTCAAAACAGCCCGCAGTTAGTGCAAGAGCAGAGCTTAATTTGTAACGAACGACGAGCGACATCTCTGCTCAGACGACACCAAAAATGGAGCTGAATTTTATATCCTTCTTTAGCACGAACGCCGTAAGAAGGATTTATGTATTCTACCCTGGCAGTAAATCTCACTCTGAATGATACAATGTTTTGAATTTTTCATAGGAACAAATAAAATAATTGTTCCAATCTCGAGACGGCAACAAAGTGCTACAATTGTGGTATCAGGCAGCTTTTAAGGTATTTAATTTTAAACGATAGCAAAGTTTCGCCATAAATCATCAATTGGAATTGTATTCTCAAGATGCGATAAAGCAAAATGCTTTTATTGCAGTAGCATTTTGCAACTGGAATAATTAATCACCGCAACAACAAAAAACACCCGGACCTCCATCTCAGGTTAACTTCTTTTCAAAGGCTTTTAAGCGTAAGCTCGAGTGAAAGAATAAAAGCACGTTCCTCTGGAAGCCGTGCACAATATGGTCAACCGGTGTTTTTCTTTGAGAAAAAAAATAAAGCCATTTATTTGGCTCTTAAGCCTCTTTCCAGAAAGAGATTTCTTTCTTTTCAAAGCGGCCCGGGAACAATAATAAAAGGCCGCCGATATATTCGCGGATTAACGGCCGGCTGGTATTGAATTTCCTGCTTTAATTGACGCTGGGGAAAAGCGAGGCGAAGGTAGAGGCTAAGCAAACATAAACAACTGGTGCTAATCAGTCGACGGATTTTAGCACCGAGACGCGGCAGCTCCCCCCGCGCGCGTTTTCTGCTGTCTGAGAGCCGCAGTCGACATGGGTCAGGGGTCGAAACCGCGTACCATTTGGCACCTGCCGCGGCAGCCGGTGCTCCTCGACGGGCCCCAGAAGCCCCAATTCGATTTCCGTCTGCTGCATTCATCAGGCAGGCATAGTCATTCCGAGGAGGAAGTCGAAACGACCTGGGTGCACAATTGGCACGGTGACCGAGGAGCGGATTAATTATGGCTTTTCGGGCCACCCTGACACTTTCAATGAATGACTCGCTGCCTTGAATGGGACTGCGTTTGTTTTGCGTGATTCATTGAAAAAAAAAATAACAAAATAGGCGTCAGTTGGCCAGATTTAGAATTTCTCTCAGATTTTCCTCAAGGAAGTCTCGCGCGAAAGTGACGAGGTTTAGAGGAATTTCAATTAAATCACCAGACTCCTTTGATGCAAGATCCAACAGTGCTTACTTTGTCTTTACGGGAATTAGCATACTACACTCTGGCTGTGCAAATAACATGTAATGATTAAATAAAGAAAGTGCGTTTTTCGCGAATATATTTGCGAGGCATTTTTTAGCATAAATTTAAAGGCTGCGGGCTAAACACGTTTCTTTTAGCGAAAAAACATGTTTGTGCAATGAAAAGAAAGTGCATCGTCACTTAATGAGCGACTTTTAGGGATGTGCAAAACATATTGTCGATTATTTTTTCTGCCGCCATCAAATGAGCACAAATAATGAGTTACTGACGCTTGAATTTTTTTTACATTTTGAGCAAAATCAGGAAATTTATATTTTGATCAGGATTTTAGCTGAAAATCTCTCTCGCAAAATTTTACAATTTTTCTGCTCTATGCGACACGTGCCACACCTTAATTTTTAATTTTTCGAGGAACTCCGAGCCCGTTTCAAAATTTTCGCAAACTTTTCTCTCTTCAGCGATCGCTTTTCTCAGAAAAAGAAACTCCAGTGGCCGTTTTTTCGATTTAAAAGAAATGCAAATTTTTCAAAAATTAGCCAATGAATTTTAAAACAATTCACTCGTGATAAATAGATTTCATTTACTGTTTTTTTTTCAAGAAAATAAACATGTGGATAATTTGCTGTTGGCATTATATAAGTAAATAAATTATATAACATCTTGAGAAACCAATTTTTTCCTGGAATTCAATTTTTAAATTTTTAAAAAGACGCACCATTCAAAATAAATCGATTTTTTGCACATCTAGAAGTTTTAGAATATACAAGTTGATTTAAAATACTTTAAAATTAAAATATTCCTTTTCCGATAAGTAGAACTTTATGCACAGAAAATTTCACAACAGTTGTTAACTTCGTGGGAAGGAAATAAGCGCGAAAATTTGAATTTGACGGTATATCCCTGAATCGGAAATAAGAAAAGGGAAAAGTTAGCAAAATCAGCTCGGGAAAAAACTAAATTGCGCCAGTTAAATGGCAGGCAATTTGGCCAAAATTCACTCACCGCTAGGAGCAAGGAGGCGAGGAGGAGGGCCGGTGCGTTGTCGTGCATGCTGCGCGAGTGACTGAGGCCCCCGAGGGTTCATTCAGGTGATGCGCCGGCGCCCGTCGCTAGATGGCCACTCTTGGGCGTTGGCCGCCCACGCGATTCGGCCGCCCCGCCGGGCAAACGCGCGAATTATTCGCTCGGCGCTTTTATGGCCGAGATAAGTCAGCCGGCTAGCCCACGGGCCCGGCCCAATAAACCGACCGACCGATGTTATCTCGCAATCAAAATCGGAGCAATTTGTTCGCAGGTTCAAGAGGCGCGCGCGCATGTACTACAGCAGTGCGCCACTGGCCAAAATGTGTCCGAAAAGGGTGCGTCGTGACTGCTAGAGGTTTTAAATGCACAGGGTGGTCCCGAACTGCTTTCTCGGCTCAGAAATGTGAGGACCTGCAGCGATTCTGTGGCGATGAGAGCGAGAGCGTGATACTAAAATTATTTTGATAGTTTATTGCAAAAAGTATTGAAGATACCTCGTGATCTGTTGCAAAAATCTAAATTTTCATCGGAAAAATTAGAAATTTGCAAGTGAAGAAATTTTCCCTACAACCTGTTTTATAAATAAAATAAATCAATATCTATATCTACAAAAAATAAAACACACGCAGGTAATTTTACGAAAGTTATCTCAGAATTTTTGTGTTGGAAGAAGCAGATTTCCCCTCTTTTATTTAGCTTTTTATTTCAAAAGATGGCATTTTAAGGGGAGGGTAAGTTACAGGGTTGACAAGATTTCCTCACTTTCCTCTTTTCAATTGTTGCTCAGCAATGAATAAAGTCAGACGTTTTCAACGATTGCTGAATTCTCTGTGGTATGAATTTTGTTTTGAAGGTAAAGTATACTGCTGATCTGAGGTCTGGCATTTCATATTTAACTCTTAAAAAGCTCCATCCTGAGTAAATCCACGCAGAGCTGAGCCATTTCATGAATTTGATTTCATAAAATGACCTTGTGTGTGTTGTAATTTTTCTATTTTATTTTATTTGCGAGATAACTGCAAAATAAAAACACACAGGAACGACTTGTCTGGAAAAAGTATCATTTTTCGTTACTCTATGGGAGGCCCGCCCATGATTTATAATGGGCAAGAATTTAAGAAAACTATATTTTTCAGCATTTTATCTCAATCATAACTCGCAAAGGATTTTAACATCTATTTTCCATACCTTGGTTTGCAAATTTATTTTTTCCCTTTCATTCATTACAATTTAATAAGGCCCAGCTAAAATCCACCTAATTATATCTGCCACGCCTTGCTATCGGTTTTGTTTTTCTATCTGCATATTTTAACAGCGTCGCACTTTTTAATTGGACCGATTGATTTCCATTTTCAATTTACAACCCAGACACCTGCCAGCCTGTTTCGAGTTTCGAACCCCCGTCTGTGCAAATGCCGGCCAATTTTTCCTTTAAGCTGCGCCGCTCATTTCAGATCCCTTGGAGCACTGCTGGACCGCTCTTTTTTTAAAAGGATAACGAGCTGGCAAAGTAGACAAAGTAATTGCCAATTTCGCCTATTTGCTCTCGCGCGCCGCACGCATCTAACGATCATGATCTGCCGACTCGCTCTCGGCCTCATGTGCAAATGAGGTGTTATAATTCGCGCCTTGGGACTTAATTCGCTCTAGCAGCTTGTTTGGGTTCGATGCGGGCCTTATCAAAGGAGCTCGCTTCATTATGCAGCGCGCAGATCGAACGAGATTCATAATTCAAGAAGCTACCGGTTCGAATATAATCGGATTGAGAGAGAAATAACAAACAGGTGCGGAGCAAATTTTTTTATTCTGCGAGACAGCCAGAATAATTTGAAACCAACGTTAATGCATTCACCGCATTACTAGGGATGTGTAAAACCGTTCATCAAATTTTTTCTTTGGATGAGAGATACATTAAGCATGAAAATCTTAGAAATAAAACGTCAAATTTTACCATTTACCCGCTTTTTTTAATTACGTACCACGCTCATTTTTTATTTTCCGATAGTCACAACTAATTTAAAAATTCTCCCCAGTTTTAGGTAAAAGCGTCAAATTTCACAACTTTCCCACGCTTTGTAACACGTTCAACGCTCTTTTAATAATTTTCCTAGGATGCCACGCCCCCAATTTCAAAATTCCCACGAGTCACTCCCTCTTTCCAGTAGTCATTGTTCACAGAGATAACCTGGTGAACGTGTTTTACGATACAAAGCATTGCAGGTTTTTAAAAAATATCAGTCATTTTTCCTACGGATAACTCGTTGAAATCGATTATTTATCGTTTTAAGTGGAAAAGAATCGAAGCGACTATTTTACTGAAGGGACTTGGCATCACAAATAAATTATTGAGTTATCTTACGCCTCAAAATCGATTATTAAGACTTTATTTTAATTTCGTGTTAAAATCGTTTATTTTAGCACATCCCTAACGATTACACATGCATCCCGAATCGGACGAACAGAACGATTTAAATTTGCACGGTACTATTTATGGCCGGCAGAACGTTTATTTGGAAACAAGATTAGAAGATTACGCACGCCTCATTTGCTTGGTACTCAAAAGAGATGGATGTGTAAAATCTAAAATTGCCGCTCTCCTTTTTGGCTGCTCTTTCTCCAGCGCCGGGAACAACGACTGGCATTATTATTAAGTGTGGCAAGCCTGTAATTATGTCACTTGTAACATTTCCCCTGGACAACCGATGTTTTACAAAAGATAAATCTATTCGCTGCGCGCACCCTTTCCTACTTTGTTTCGATAATTGACTTGTAGAATGCGAACTTTTGCCAAGTGCTGCTGAAAAAACGGCTCGCCGCACGCACAATATTACAGAGGACGTCGGGAGCCAGACTAATTGCTATATTGGCAGTGAGAGCAAATATTATCCACCGGGACTTTGCAATTTTACCCTAATTTTCCTTCATTAAGAAATTAACAAGCCAATGATGAAACGGCCTGGCAACGACGGTTATTAGCATAATGTGACTTTATTACAGAATATACATGCCAGTATCAACCCATAATCAGGAGGCATTAGACACGTTCAATTGAATCGTGTTAAAAAGAGCCATGGAAGGAATTTTATCGGCTTTGTAAACATTAAACAACTCCCAGAACATTAGAACGGAATAAATATGATGTATTTTAAAGCTGATGGATGCGGAGATGGAGAACGAGTAGGATGCTTAATCTCGACAAGAGGATGTGAGGAAGGAATGCTCATATTTTTACAGATTTTCAGTCTACAGGCGAGTGTATTTCCGTGCAGCTACCTTCAAGATGTTTTTTTAGGCCTTTCTAATCAAGAATTACGTGAAAATATCTTGAGATCGACTAGAATGGGTTTCTGAACAACATTAAATATTTTGTTTATTTTGCCAACAAGGTGTTTGACGCTTATTTATTTAAATGACCTTTATTATAAACCCAAACGCACTCCAGTCCAGTCCGCTGAATGGGCGCCGTAAATTGAAATCGGCCTGTTTATTTTGGGCAGCAGTCTATTCCGCATGGGAAATTCCCACGGATTAGCTGGCTAAAGTGGATTGACATTAATTTGTTGACTACAATTGGCAGTTGATCAAATTGTTAGTTTGAATATTCATCTAAAAATAGAACAAAATTAAATTTCAGAATTTTCGAAATTTCTTTAAATATTAAACAGGTTTTGCCGATGATTTTATTTCGATTTTTACAATTCCTCTCTTGTCGTAATCTATCCAAAGATGTGCTAATGAAGGGGTAAAATTCCCTTCTGGCGAAATAAATCACGAGGATGGATCGTGCTCACCGCTTGATCAGCATGCAAACTTTAAAGCCGAGTTTCTCAGAAATTTATACTGCTATTGATCCACTTGAAGCTGCGATCGGCTGCGGTTTTCGGCATCCCAACAGGATGAGCCAGGGTGAATAGCCATGTTCTCGAACAACTCCACCACTATGCCAGACAAGGCAAGTGCAACTTGGAGAATTACGAGCAAGAGATTACAATTAATTCAAACTTACAATTGAATAGCCGCGTGTTTCTTTTCCCTTAAAACGATAAACAATCGATTCGCCCGAGTTAACCGTCGGAAAAACGAGTATTTTGGAAAATTTAAGCTTTTTATATTGAATAACATGTTTGTATTCCACATATATACTCTGTGAAAAATGACTATTGGAAAAGAGTGTGCAACTTGCGGGAATTTAAAAATGGGGGGCTGATTGCCAGGAAAATGTAAAAACGATGCGTGGAATGTGCTACAAAGCACGGGAAATCGTAAAATATGACATTTTTACTAAGATCTTCAGCTAAAGACCACCTGATTTTTACTATCGATTTTCTGTTTGCGTGAAAATGATAAAAAAAACTCTTGCTTTGCACTCATTTGATGGTCTGATCATAGCGACAAAATAAAAAATGATCGACAGTAGGTTTTGCACTTCCTTTATTACCAGTAAAAGTTAAAAGCTTGCGCAGAAACACATTGAAATCAAAAAAGCATTTTTAATCTCTCGGCTGGCAGTTTAGTAAAACCTCCGACGTGAGTGTGTCAATGGCAATTAGAAACAAAGGTTGAATAGCGTACAATAATATTTGTGCTTCATATTATTCACATTCAATTATACACGGACGCATCAAGCATAAAATATGAAAGAGGAGACGTGCCATGCTGCATCACAGCGCGCACGTATGTATTATAATAGACCGTCAGCCGTTCAATAAATATCCATTCTGCGGCGGCAACATCAATTCAAGCTTCATTTATAAAATAATTCCTAAATAAACAATCGACCGTCCGAAGGCCGCGTAATGAAATCGCATTTTTATTTGCTGGCAACTTTTTGATTTTTATTATTTGATATTTGCTCTGCGCGTCTGTGTGAGAAGATGGATTTCACTTCTCGCGGGCGCAATTAGCATGTTCCTCGCCCGGCGAGCAGGCGAGCACTCGGCGCGGCTCCACGAATAAAAAAGATTGGATTGATTTCTGCGTCCGACCATAAATCTGTTGATGCCCTGGTGGCCAGCCGGCTGCCCGAGTCACTGGCTCGCCTTTCAGCTATCATTCACTAGAGAAAAGTAACAGTCGGCAAACTTCATCGAGTTAATATCAAAGGGTGTCGATCGAAACATCGGCAGAGCACGGACTGCCTGATATGTAAAACTTGAAGTGGATATATGTATGCATATGAGAGGTGGGAAAAATCTAAAAATTTTCTAGGTGCCTTTTAAATTTATAAGAAAATCATTTTTAAAGTTTACGAGCACCATCTTCCTATAGAAATTATTTATTTATTTTTCGCCAGGAGGGAAATTTACCTCATAAAATAGCCGAAATCATTGATAGTGACCGTTAAATAATTTTGATAATATGGAAAAATCTTAAATTTCAATTTTATTTGATTTTGGTTTGATTATTTTACGTCAATGAGGTGAATTTGTAAGGTGTTAAAATATATAAATTGAATTCCAATAATGTAAGGTCCTGTAATGATTTTAAGTAAAAAAAATTCAAACGCAGAGAAGAGCTGCGTGCGCGATCAAAGTAACAACATCTCCGCTCGTCTCTAAGAGAGTGAGAACTGGTCCAGCAGCTTTCAAGATTTGGGCACAGTCCGCGCCTGCTGCCAAGAGAACTTCCAGAAGCGGCGGAGTGAATAAGTGATGCCATCTCGGGTGGCACACGTCACTCAATTGGCCATGGGAAAAACAAATATTTGCGCCGCGAGAGTTGCACGCGGCGTGCAGGAAAAAATTCCCATTCGATCGTGGGGCAATAAAAGGGGTAAACAAAAATAACAATACTCTTTTCCTCGAGACCAAGTAGACAGACAAACACGTGGGAAGCTGTGCATTCGTTGCGCATCCAAATCATCAATAATCATCGGGTATTTTCGTTTTTGAAAAATCGACTGTCCGCGGGGATAAATCAAAGGCCGTATCAGCGGCGGCTTAATGAGGCGTGCGTTCAATCATACGAACACGCCGCCGCCGCCGCCGCGAGTATTCAAATGAAATATCTCGACGTCCGAGCAGTTTAAATCATTTCACCGCGCGTTTCACGCCGACAAACTGACTGATTGACTGTGTGAGAGCAAAGGCTTGCGGCGCACAAACTGCTTTCAATATTTTCCCACAATATGCTGTCTTACAGGAATGATAAGGAAAAAGGAACGATATGACATGTAGAGTATTTTCACGCCTGAATTAATTCCAGAGTTACTACAAAACCGCAACATGTCTCTCATCAGAAAAATAGATTTAGATGCTTTGAACTTTTGATTCGTGTTAACGTTTTTATGCCTCACAGAGTTTACTAAAAAATTATTCAAAAATAGAAAAAAAATAAATTCGTAAGCAAATCTTGAAAATGAGCAAAATCAGCTATCGATTTTTTTTCTGTGAATAAACGATTAAACTATAAAATGAGTTTTTAAATTCTGCTGAGTTTGGAAATTTTCGGAAATTTGATTATTTAGCATTAGTTCTCTGCAAACTGATTAATTCAATGATTTAATCACAGCTCGATTGACAATCTAAAAACGTCAAATTTAACGATTTAACTGCCTTTTGCAACGCAACGCATTTTTTTAGTTTTACGGAAAATCACGCACTCTTTTTAACATTCCCGCGAAACACGCCTTTTCAAGTTGTCGCTGTTAACAGAGAATCAAGTGGACGTGTTGGATATCAAAATTGCAAAATTTTACTAAAAATTAGTTATTTTCTTAACGGTTAACTGAAGGAAATCGTTTGAAGAGGCAAAAAATAAAATATTTTACATTTAGAAACCAATTTCACCCAGTGATTTTCCTCAAAAATATTATTTAAGACTTTTTAGTGCTCACAATAAGACACCGATTAAAAGAAACGACTCGACTATTTTAAACAAACTTCGAATATTTTTGCACACCTCTAGAAAACCTAGAACAAACAAGTAATAAAATAAAATGGATTTGAAAGATACAAAATTAGACAAACGGGATGAGCAAACATCCAATCAGATAACAGTCATCAATCACCATTCAAAATTGGATTGGTCTTTTGCCAGAAGTACTGCTTCTTCCTGTTTAATGGAGAGCATTTGTACGGTGTCTGCACAAGTGCAAGGATGTCGCTATAGGCTTAATTGAAATGAAGGCGAGAAAAAACGGTCCGATGTGGCGTAGAATCAGTATAATTAAGACAAAATGAGTTGTCTTGCCGCTCGAGTGGGGCTGCTGATGGGAAACACAAATTAAGTCGCCGCCGAAGAAGAAATAAAACACACAGACACACACGCGCGCGCGCAGGCCCTTTTCGTGCATATATATGAAACGCGCTGCTCGTGCCATTCAAATTCACTGGCTTGTTTGCTCATTGTGCTCGGCCGGGCGTGCAGTACACAACGAATTACAATTAAGGTTTAGGGCTACAATTGAGATTTATTTGATCAACAATAATTCAATTATATCTCCCGAGGAGGATCTCGACTTGCGGCCAAAACAATTTATGACGCGCCGAAGAAAGGATGCACAGCAGAACACATTTATTAAAACCGGCTGAATAAATTTTATCGTGTAATGTAAATTCTTATCTTGGCCCTCGGCCGGCGTTGAAAGGCGAGCTAGCTGCGTTTCGTGTGCGTTTATTTATTTTTAAACTGCTCAATTTATGACCGCCGCGTTTTCTCTCTTCTTCAGGGAATGTCCGCCTGTGCAACATTGCATGTAATTGCCCGCGCGCGAGGCGCCACGTGATTCAGTCAAGAAATAATGCCGCCGTGTAATTTTCTCCTGCGCTTAAGTTTCATTATAATTAAGGTGTGGTAATTTTTGCATTTCTGTAAAATGATATAATAGACATTGGTAAATCTGCCTTGCAGCCTAATAATTAGATGCATAAATTTCATGCTGCGTTTTTAGTTGTCAAACCAGTAATTTAATTATCTGCATCGAAAGGAGAGGAATTTTCGCAAAATACTAAAAGAGAGGAACGCTTCTGCCAGATGCCAGGGATGTGTAAAATCAATCGATTTGGTTAAATAATTATTTTGAGATTAAAAGTTGGTAAATAATCAGTTTGCTAATGTTCAAAATGGTATTTATTTTGCCAATTGCCATTGGTAAAATAACCACGAGTTTCGTTTTTACTTAAAGGAGTAATTTTGGATTTAACCGTTGAAAAATGAAATTTAAAATTCAGCAGTTTTTTATTCTGAAAAAACACGTTCACAGGATTATCTGCGAACAGCGATCACTGGAAGAGAGCGTGGTTATTTTTAAATGGGGGGCGTGGTTCCCCGGAAATTAAAAATAAGGCGTGGCACGTGTCGGTAAGCGCGGGAAAATCGTAAAATTACTGCGAATCTAAGCTAAAAATCTGATTAAATTACCGATTTCTAGTTTTGCAAAAAATCAACATTCAAATTTCGTCAAAACTCGAGATTTGTGCTCATATAATGACCAGAACGTCATAGCAGCCATATAGAAGAAGAAAATAATCTATAGTCGTTTTTGCACATCCCTAGACATAAATGATTACGTCAGTGCTAAATTTGCATGTGGAAACTATTTGAAAAATGTGCGAATTCGTCCCAAATACCAAACATCCGATCACGCCGCTTCTGGTCGCACTTAATTCATAATTTATTGTCTCAGCACTCAGGCGGAATGAGTAGCATCAGGCGAAAATGCTAATGGAATTGGATCTGAGAAGTTCGACTGACAGATTCAAAAACAAACCGATGAGACGCGTCGCAGATAAAAATACACAAAAAGTGGAGAAAATGTGTGGTGCGTGTGAAATGCGGCGGGCGACTTTGACGCTTTTGGCGCTGAAAAAACAGGCTCTAAACATTTCACGACTAATTGACTAGAATTCTCATCTCTCTCTCTCTCGCTTTAAGAGTTCTCGGCTGCGTCACGGCGCAACAGCATCCGATCTGACAGCCTGAATTTTATATTGAGTGAGGCCACAACGGCGAACCTCCCAAGAAGAGGCGCGGGACGTGATGCAACCACATTAAATTAACTCCAAACTGCACTATCGCAAAGTGCATCGTTTTTTTCTGGGTTAGTCAGCTAAAGTGCGCTATCAGTAAAAGGAGATTCACGTCCTTTTCATTCGAAATTTTTTACTGGCTCTGATTGTGAGATATGAAATGTAATTTTTATGGCAGGGAAATTTAGACGATTGAATATTTTTTGCTCTTAAAATCAAATATAGCATGAATCATGCAATTCCAAGCCATTTGAGCCACATTTAAAATTGTTTCAAACCATCTGAAACTCTAAAATGGCTCATAAAACAGTTATTAAAAAATATAAACTGAAAAATTTGTGCTTTTTCGGGGTTTAAAAAATGTTTACATGGCCAAATCATAGCTCCTAGTGATCAGATTTTCTAAACCCACACCGCAAATTTTTTTATGTGCACCTCATAGCCCACCGGAATTTTATGCTCACCCTTAAACTACTTAAGTGCATCATGGGACGTGCAAACAACTCAAGCGGTATGCAGTTTTTGCAAATGCAACTCTTGGAACCCGAGATTTAGTTTTTACTATGCTGGTGGGCGAAAAAAACACGTTTTCCCTAACTCTTAGCTACTGCCATCTCAGATTTACAAAAACTGTACACCGTTCGACTAATCATGATCTCCTAGCTTGTATTGATATTATTTTCAGTAACAAAAATTCGATTCTATTGGAAATATTTAGACAGTTAGTTTATTTATACAAGATTGATCATGCAATAAAAATGTTAATCAAATTATGTTAATTTTATTATAAATTAAAGTAAGTTCTTAAATTTTATTCTCATTAAAAATCTTGTTCTGCGTTAAAGAATGTGCAAAATATTAAAAAAGATGGTCTAGCAGATTATCTAGCTGTCTCACAAGGTTAAAAAAATCCTGATTATTTTTAGCTCTAAAAATAAACTAAAAATACAAACAATGGACGCCTTTTTTGGTAAACAAACAAAAACCGTGAAATTCACATCCAAAGTAATTTTGTTGTTTAAATAAAAAACAGTCATGATGGAAGAAAAAAATTAAATACAGCATAAATTTCGTTAGGTGTGAAGAGAAATGTCTTAACCATCGTTGACCAATACATAACAAAAATAAATCAAGTATGTATTGTTTTTCATGCGAATTTATGCATTATAAAAGCAGCCTTATATATTTTTCTGTTATTTATTGCAAGCCAAGAACAACCATTATTATTGCTATATTTTGCAGGTTCTATCCAGCGAGGGTGTTTTTTGTATGCGAATCTACTCTGCCGCCTTTTCAATTTTTTATGGAGCGACCACATAAACCCCTCTGCTTTGTCCAATGAATAAATATAATAACACTAAAAAAGTTTGTTTTGCACCAAAATTTATATGGAGCTTATCATCCGATGTGCCAACTTTTGGAATACATAGAGCGAAAAATTTGCATACGGGCTATAAAAAGCGATAAAAAGTGTATCTTCTGTGGCGATAAAATGCGGCAAAAGAAAAGAAGCGAAAAAAAGCAGCTTGTCATACGAGAGAGAATATCAATAACACGTAAAGGGAGGCGAGGCTCCGAATAAAATCCCCCGCAGGGAAGATGATTAATTGGACGCACTATTAAAATGGAAATGACATGGTCGCTGACAAGGAAAAGCGTTTCCCACACCGTGTCGAGATAAAGGGCCGCGGTGTAAACAAGCAATATCAAACTACCACTTTTGCCCCCGAAAACTGACGCACACGGGCGTGTAATCTTTTTCGAGAGGGCCAGATTTATTTACTTGTTTGCTCCGTTCCCCGTGGCGTGTTTGACGAATTAATTGGCTCCACTCACCTTGCACTCGTTCGATACACACACCCACTGCTTGGCTGCGGCCGCCGGCCGCCCCAGCGGCCCCTGCGAAGGTCGGCAGGCGGTGCCATCCACCACACTTTGGTTTAGGGTTGCGTAGAAGCGTTGCCCATCGGCCCGGCAGTTCAGCTGACACTGGTTTGGAGCTGCGAAATTAACAATCATGGCCATTAAAGTAAGTTCTGTATTGAAAAATGTTATATATGATATTATGCTTAGCATAAAATATATTTTTTTAAATGGGGGAATGAGCTAACATTTTTCCAGCTTGCCGTTTCAAGTTCTGAGAAAATCGAATGAAAACGTTGCATGCTAAAATCAAGCGGCAAACACTGCCTCCTTATTGACAATCATGAATTATTTCTTTAAAAAGAAAATTTAGCTTATAATTCGCACACCGTTTGAGAGGCTTCGACAGCAAGCGAAAAATAATTGAAAAAGCCGTTTTGGCCAAGTTGAGAACTTTCAGAATACATGCAATTTGACCCTTTGAAAACCATCCGGGTGCTCAGTAACGTATCATGGTGTTTACTCAGCACCCAAATGGCTTTCAAAGGGTCAAATTGCACATATTCTGAAAGCTCTCGACTTAGCCTTTCCATCGGTGTGCAGAATCAAACCAATACAGATCCATCTGGCGTCGTTTATAAGCAATGCGAATTTATCAATAACGATCGCTCAAAGGCTCCCTTGACGCCAGGGTTCGATTTCTCACTTGTTCTAATGGTCTTGTCTGACCTCATCAGCGACCCTCGGCATGTTTACAGGGTAAAAATCAACCAATCAGGCAATTTTGATTTTATCTCACTAAATAACTGAACTCAAAAATATCCGTTTTTCAACAAAATGTTGAAAAATTGGAGATGATATCAAACCTCTGTTGAGAAAAGATCCAGATTTGATTTTTTCTTATTACAAATGGACAAATTTTCAGAGATAATTGATGCCCTGTAAAGTTCCGTTTTAAAAATGTCTGCGATAATGAGTCACGATTACAATAGCAATCTCTACCGACAGTTTTGTTCTTTTGTTTTTTCTCAGAAAAATATTAAGATTCTTATAACATCTGAAAGAAGTCACTGACACGTATAGCAGAGTAGCAAAATTGTTTTTTTAAGCGGATGTGAGCTGATTTAAAGCTTTTAAACACTTTTGCTCATCGAATAAAATTAAACTATAAAATCTGAATTCATTAATGCACCAAAGTAAACGAGGTTAATGTTCTGGTATAGTTACTTCAAAATAAAATTAATATTTTACTTCTATCTTATACTGATAGCAAGGCTTCTATCCACAATAAAATTTATGAGGTGTAATAAAAATAATTAAGCAATTAACGGGACGTCCGCAATGCCTACGAATAACTTTGAAAGCTCGAAGGATTTAACGTGTAGCAATAAAATATATTTTATACAACTTCCTCCGCTCTGATCCTGGTGAGTAACGACAAATGTAAAACAAATAAATAACCTCCGCGCATCGCAGAGTGTCAAAATCAGCCTACAGACATTGCTGCTTCTGTTCCAGTAGTTTCGCCAGGCTGACTAGGCGTCTAACTAAGCTGGACTATTGACACGGCTTCAAAGAGATAGAAATCAAGGCCATTAAAACTGACTTCAGACCAAATTTGTCGGCAGCTCCTACTGCTATAAACCTCCATGCAAGCGTTGTTCCTATTTAATATTATTAGCTATGGCGATCTGATTAATTGTATCGATGGATCTTTACAGGAATTTTGCATTTTAAGCTCTGAAAATTGGCTCGTTGAATTTATTGCTTGAGTAAATTAGAAAAAATTCAGCTATGCAATGTGCCATTATCAAATCAGGAACGAGTAACAGTTGAATTTCAGACTTTTCCAAATTCCTAGAATATATTATTGATTTGTCAGTAATTTTTTTGCTTGATTTCGATTACTCTAGTCACGATCTATCCAAAATGTGCGAATTTCTAGCTAAATTTCCCTAAATTGTGATTGTACAAAAGGGAGAAAATGCTCTCCACTTAATTTGCATGAAAACTTTGCAGTCAATTATCTCAGAAACCTGGAAAAGTTTGAAAAATTCCTAATGGCAGTGATAAACACAATATTTCACATTTTGTTTTCAGTATACAGATCCTTTATAGTGTAATTTCAGCCGAGTCAACTCTGTTTTCTCACTATAGCAGAGCATTGTTATGAAAAAGGTTGCTGCCATTAGCACATGAATCAAGTTTCTATAGAGGCTTTGTTGAGAGTGGCCAAGTTTCAATTCGTATTTATTTCTGCCAAACTATTATTCAAATGTGCGATGGCAGTCTGTCAGACTTGAACCGCGCGAGTAAATAAATAAAACACGTATAGCAGTCAACATCGTCTCGAAAAAGCAGTGTTCACGAATCAAGGTCACTCTCCTAATAATACAATCTGTCTCCCATTCAAATTTTGAAGCCAAATCGTGAGATGAATTTACAAGACGCTGCGGTCTCCTATGTTTATTGTTTTCTTACCGTCCAGAAACGGCTTCCAGTGGAAGTTGCGGCCGCTGAAAGGCTTCAGGTCAAAGGCGGCGCACTGGGCCTCCCTCAGGTCGCCGTTGGAGCAGAGCTGTGCGGCGGCATACAGAGAAAGAGAAATTAATTAATTGCAACGCCCCGGAACACGAGGGTGACGTCAGTGGGCGTCAATTAAGTTGAACGACGAGCACAAACCTGGGTGTTGCACACGTGGTAGCGCCGGTACAGACCCAGACAGCCGTGGTGCTTACTCCGTCGACGGCCCCTGTCAGAAATAACCAACACAGTGGGTAATCAAAAGGACGATTTGCGATAATTACGTTGTATTGTTTCGCGAATGAAACGCAAATAAAACGCACTACTCCACTAGCATGCAGCTTTTGCAGGCTGCTTTGTACTCACAGACAACAATTTAAAATTTAAAGCTAGAAATTTCATCTCGATATTAATTATAAATATGTATAATACGATGATCATACATTTTATTCGAAAAATGTTAACAATTCTTAAAGATGTGCAGAAATGATTAATAGGTTTGTATGTTTAGGCCTTCGAATTGAGCACGAATAATGAGTCAATAAGCATTTTTACGCTTACTAAAATCGAACTTTTCTGCAAAAGCAATAAATTGATGATTTAATTAGGATTTCAGCAGAAAATCTATATTTTCCCGCACTTTTTAGACACTTGGTCAGGCATTTTTTTAAATTTTCCAGAGAACCACAACCTATTTCCAAATTCACACGAGTTTCACCCTCTTCCAGTGAACTTCCAGTACATATAAAATAGGTTTTACTTGCTATTTTAATTAAAGATTGAAAAATTTACAAAAAAATAGCCATCTTTCCTACTATTGCGTGTGGGAATCAATTATTCATCGTTTTAGGGGGAAAATAAAACACGCGACTATTTCACTCTAAGCTTGTGAAAATAAATATAATTTTGAACGAAATCTTGACAATTCACCGATTGTTCGCCTGTTATTTAGGCAAAAATTCATTTTTTTCGCGCATCCCAAAAAATTATCTACAAAAAAAATAAAATAAAAAACACGGCTCATGGAAAAAATAACACATAAAAAATTGTTTGTTGGCTCCAAAGCAAACTCCCCAAAGCAAGTGACACAGAAGTAATGATTTTGTGCGGTGTGCGCATGCAATTAATTTTCCGCTCCCCTTTTATTTTCCCAGCGTCAGCAGTTGTTTGTGCTGCTAAATGATTTCGACGCGAGGGTGGCACGCAATTTCGCCATAATTTCTCATCCAATTTGCGGGGAGCGCATCATTTAGAAAGAAAAATTGCTACTTCCCCCATGGAAAACGGTCCGCAAAATCTCGCATGCAAATCGCGTGTTTGTTGGTGCGCGCAAACAAATAAATTTATCGCGCACCTCCGCCCGGCGTCAAATGAGGTAGAAACCATGGAAATGAGCTTGTCAAAAGACCGTTTGTCTTTTTACAATGTGCAAAAAAGGATGGCGCATTCCACCTTTCAACGCAAATAGCTTGTAAGCGACAAAATAAATTTTCTGCGAGCTAAAAAGTGAAACGCCTTTGCTGTTCTATCAAAGGATTGGCATGTAAATCAAAAAGCTCTTGCAGATTTCTAGTGTGAAGACACGCCTTTGAAGGGCAGGTGCCAATTTTTAATTAAATCTACGCCACTATGCTTTGTGCAAGGCTCTTTTACAAAAAAGCAATAATTTTTACAATACTTTTTTGCAAATTGAAAGAAAATATCTTAAATTTAACTGGGAAATTTAATAATGAAAAAATTAACAGCTTGAGAAAATACGCAGATAATTTAATTTAAATTAAATTAAGAAATAGCTGCTACTGGGATTAGGAAAAAATGAAATACCTGGCATTTTCAGCAATTCAAATTGATAAATTATGAGTCAGTGACCGTTGAAAACGTCTGACTATACTCATTGCTGAGCAACAATCGAAAAGAGGAAACGGGTGACGAAATCTTGTCAACCTCGCCACTCACCCATCCTGCGATTTAACTCTCCCTCACGAAAATTCCATGAATCTTACTGAAAGTTGCAACTGCTGCCCTATTCAGAAAGGATTTTGTTGGCAAAGTGCCCATTTGAGAAATCCTTAAATTAAAATGCACGAAATGGCTCAGCTCCCCGTGTATATTTAATCATTTGAAATCAATTCTCACAAAGAGGCAACCAGCTCATCTGCCCATTGTAGTCGGAGTGCTTTTCACAGTGAAAACATTTAAATATAATGAAACAGGAAGAGATTCTTTAGGGAAGGGTTAGACAGACGAGAGAGAGAGAGAGAGCGTGCATCAAAACAAAATCAATCCGGCGATTTTATCACCAACAAATGGGATCCAACTCTGCTGGTGGGATAAACTCTCGTCTAAAATTTTATTGATCGCACCAGTCTCATCAAACTGTCATTAGGATATAAAACGAAAAACCCACACACGAGAGCTGATAACGCGATGTGTCAGTTTTGAATGAAAGCCCTGTGTGAACCGTGGTGAGAATATAAATTATTGTGGAAAGTTTTGATCTCTCGCCGCTTGTCAAAACACTTCAAGCGCTCAAAAGAGATGCACTTCAGGTGCAGTTTAAGAGGTTTCAACTTTTTACGACACTTCGACTGTGTGTTTATCTTGCAACAGAATGGACCTAATTAAGATTAGTGGGAAAATTTCATTGAACTTTTAACCCATATCCAGGTTCAACAGTCGCACTGTCAGTTTTTATATAATGATCGGTATTCAAGATGGGCTACTCCCTGAATCGCGAAATCTCCGCGTTCCAATTACATCCCGAACGAATAACATGGGCCCACGGACCTCACGTCCCGTAAAATTAATTCACGCATGCTGGAAAGGTGCAAAGCAGCAAGTCGGAAAGCTTTCGCAATCCTCCCACATCCGAATGGACTCGTCAATGCAATTCAAGAGGGTCAAATTTAGGCGAATATCAGCACGCATTCGACCCCCAAACTTTCTCACATTGCAAGCACGGCTTCTAAGACAACAAAGAAATAAAAAAAAAAACCCGTGTCTCGTCTTTCAGAACACGATGATTTTTTGGTTTACGATTATGGCGAAAAAAAGTCAAATGAAAAAGGCATTTCAATCAATTATTAGCATACAAATCACCACAATCCTGAGGCTTAATAATAAAGATTATCACTCCACGCAATATTCTGCGCGCGTTCAAACCTACTTTAAATTCGTAAGTGCCGATGGCATCAGACTGACGCATTAATAAAAATAAAAAGCGAATTGAAATAGGCAAAAGTGCGTAGGAAAGGAGGAGATCAGCTACATTAGATTAGAGGAGCGTGCTTCAACCGGGAAAGAATTCCACTTGGCACACCTGCTAATTTGCCGAAAAGGAAATGAATATCGAGAGAGGAAGATACTCACGTCGTGGCTTGTTTGAGAGGACCTGGCAAGCACTGTCTAGTCTGCGACCTGACACCGCCCCCGCAGGATGAGGAGCACTCTGACCAGCCGGACCACGGGCCCCAGTGGCCTTTCGTCGTCCGCGAACGCCGGCTGGCCGCCAAGTGAGCTTTGACCATTTCATGAATCTGAAAATTTAACAGAACAATTTCAATTTAGATATTTGATTTTTATGCGCTTCCAATCGTCGCAAGACCATCAAATGAGCCTGTTCTAAATCGTTCAAATTGAGGAAGCACGTAATTTGTCCGAAATGGGTGATTCAGAATTTGTCAAAAGTATTCGGAAATTGCCGGTATGACTGGAGTTTTTCGGGTATGGGAATTTGTCCGAAAAATCAGGTTCTGCGTGCAAAACCACGAGAATACAAACTGGAAATGAATAAAAATCTCGTTTTTGTGCGAAAAGTTATTTAAAAGACCAAGCTGTGGAAACAAATCTGGATCTTGGACAATTAATGGTAAAATAGCCCCCGCATCGGATGCAAAACTTTGTCAATCGTGTTACTTTAGCGAACTATTTAAATAGTAACTGTGTTATCTCATCTTTAATCTCAACCTGTTAAGATTCGTCCTCTTGAATGAGGCAGTTCACTGACAATGAAGACTAAAAAATCAAGCAAAGTTAATTAGTCGGCGAGCTAGACATCTCGCGAACAAGGTCGACGACCCTTGGCGCTGATCTGGAAATAGCCTCCCAGTTCGATTCCTCCAGTGACATTTGCACGAGATCCCGACCTTTCTCGGTGTCTAGCGCTCTGCCGCCGCGGTTAAAAAGAGCAAGACTCGACATTTATAGAGCGAAATGCGAGCTGGATGGACTCGAACCGAAAGAATCAGCAGTGCAAATAACGCGAATTTAACGCCCAAGCGGACAACATTTGTGGGAACGTTCAGCTGACCGATCTGGACGTGGTATTTTTTTTCATGAGTCTCGCAAGCGTGATAAATTAGTACAAGGAAACGAGTGTGCGGCCGCGGCTACAAACGAATCTCTAGATACTATGGCACGATAGGTCTAAATGAGTCCATTTATAACTGAAAATTGTCAGTTGTCGTGCGGGTCATAGACACCATAATGGGCCTCGCGGGTAACTTTTGGAAACGCGCAATTGGAGCGGCAGATATGATGAATGCGAGGGATTAGTACAAACGACGCGTGTAAATGGAGGCAGAGAGATTTTGGTGATGCATCCCGCTGTCCCGAGGGCCAATCTGATTAATTCTGACACGGCACACACGCCTCTTCTGAAAATTTCGCACTCGCCATTAATCTGCACCCCCCGCGATCTGAATCTCATACCGATTACCAAAACTCACCGCGTGGAAAGCATTGTAATTTCAATTAGTTTTGACGTTTCTGACGTTTTGAGAAATCTACCGACTCATTAAACGCCACGCCGCGGCTCTGGTTGCTCGGGAATTAAAGCAGAGAGCAGCTCTCGCTCGTGACAAATTTCCCGAGCGCGCTCTCTCAGCATAAATATGAATGACACTAATAAATTTCGAGCACTCCGCTGATGACAGGAACGGATATTAATATCATTAAGTCGTCGCACAATGCGCAGCACGAAAACAATCAACCTGGAAGAGTAATCACTCGCTTATTATTCCAGCCCATAGACATTAAAATTATTAATAATCATTTCGCTGCGTTTAAAAAGATTGCTCGCATTGTTTCGAACGCGTTTATTTGCATGTCTACAGGCCGTTGACTCTCGCGTCGCGGCGGAAAAATCAGGCCAGAACATGTAATTGATTCAGGACCATATTCGTCTGATTACAGTAGAAATTGTTGTTTACTCAGCGCTCCGGGTTCTGCGGCTCCTTAGCGCAAACTGCTTTTGTAAATCTACTTTTAATGATAGTTTGCTCATGCTAATGCAAAAAAATTATAACTCCATCCAGTTACTGCTTGTTTTTCCCCCATGCCAACAGAACACTTCACACGCAAAATTATCGCGAGTTCGAGAGTTTCTTGACCGCTTACGCAGATCCAGAGACAATTTCCTTACTTGGAGGTGGAAATTTTGTATTTGCTTGTGCGGATAGGAAATAAAAACCCGAGGAAATTTTAGGCAAAGAAATAATTACTGGAAATGCGTAAAAATAATCAATTCATGCTTAAAATCGTCGGTTAGCTTAATTAAATTAAAAATAATCTGTTTTTAACCCTCGATTTTGAAGAGAATTATGGGTTTCAAGATTTTATTTATTTTGTTACACCATCAGTAAAATAGCTGCGCATTTTTTCCACTTGAAACGAACAATAATTGAACTACACGATAATTTTTTTTTAAATTTGAGATTTTTTACTATCAAAAACATAAATTCTCTGTTATCAACAACAATTACTAAAAGAGGTGTAAGCCGCGGGAGTTTTCAAATGGAATTTGATACCTTGAATATTTATAATAAGGCGTGGCTCGTGTCGGAGAGCGCAAAAATTGGTTAAATTTTACGTTTTTCCTAAAAATTTTAGCTAAAATCCAATTATTGCAGAATTAATTGAAGCACAAAATTCGTCAGAATGCTTAAAAACTCTTGATTTGTACTCATTTGATTGTTGGAACATCCTTACTGATAGAAGAGAGTCGAAGATATTTATTAAAAGAAATAATACGGTTCTCGTATGGACTGAAAATGTTGAAATTTATCACGTTGAAAAAATCTAAGTAATTGAACAAGGCATACAAGCCCATAACTTTCGTCAGGACATCTAAATTAGTCGCACTACAAGCCGAAATTACTGAATGAATTGGTTGTAGCAATCCCTCATATGTGTGTGTTTCTGTTTAGGCAGGCGGGCAGTGCGCGTGCATAAATCAAACCCTTCATGCCGCGCGGCACATATTTTACGCAGCAACAAACATTCTTCATTCTTGCATTACATAAAACGCCCTCAGCGAGAAATTTTCCTTCGTGCTGTGCAGTACTTGACATCATACTTCAGAGGCAAACACATACATTTGTTCAACTGCTTGGTCTCGAAAAACAACCAACGAGCGCGCCGTTCGGTGGGTGGGCATCAAATTAAAACGGCTGCTGCTCTTGGGACGGACGGCCAGAGAGAATAAGCGGCCAGCTCTCGTTGCCTTTTTTATCTAGCGCCACAAGAGTGCTCCATTCATGCCAGCAGGCGCTATATATTATTTGATAAACCAGCAATTTAATTGGATCATCTCTGCGTACCAGCATTCTGCACGCTTGCCCGTTTAATTATGCACGGCGAAGAGAATATAATCTCGCTTAAGCAATCCATCAAGCTTTGTTTTCGGTCCCAACCTGCTGGAAGACTCTATTTTTATAGTAGGCGCTAATGTGTTCCCATTATGCTTCAAAATTGTGGTGGACGCCGCCGCGGGCCTCAAGTATCTCGTTTTTGCCAGCCTCTAATAGGGCTGGAAAATTATGATGTTGTGGCTCGAATTTTAACAACGGACTACTACGTGGACTTTGACTGTAAACACTGCAGTTAACAGTTAAAAAGTTTTGTCTCACAAGTGCTGTTTTTCTCCTACCCAGCTGGCCGGACAGACAACTTATTACGCAAATAAATTGCTCCCTCCTTTATAAACGCAACAATGAACAACATTTTGCATTTTTAGCTCTGGATAAGGATGACAGAGACAGGATATCGACTATCGACTTGGATCTTACAAGTAGTTAGTTTGCTACATTTAGAAAATGGGATCATAATCCGCTGTCAAATCCATAATTACTCTGGCTTCAATTTAATTGTTCGTGGAATTTAGTAGAAATTCATCTCTTCAATTCGCGATAATCTCATCGGGACCAAGGAATAGGTTTCGCTTGATTTTGATTTCTCTCGTCGTAATAATCTATTCAATGGGTGTGCGAAATATTATTTAGCTAAACTGCCCTCCTGGCGAGATAAATCATGATTTTCAATGAGAAGACAAGTGTTCTGCTCCGCTTGATTAAAATGCAAACTTTGGCACCAATTTTCTCAGAAATTTAAATGGCATTCCTGAGGAAATTTTTAGGCAAAGATAGGAACGGCTAGTATCAGTCCTTATCGATTAAATGACGCAAAACAAAACGAATATCAGATGTAAAATAGCAGCTTCAATTATTTAGATTTGAAACAAAATTAAATGAACTGTAACTGATTGTGACGAGAGTCACAATAATTATGGTTGACAGCAATGCTGATTAATACTCTAGGTTTAATCTCTGGCACATTGTCAACACAGACTGATTCAAAAAGATAATTACAAGCAGCGCCAAACGACGACTTAAATCTTCTAAGACCTTCTTTCATTGTCACATTAGAATGAAAAAGCAGCCACGTGAGATAAAACTTATCTACCAGAGACGTGTAATTTGCAAATTGAAACGAAGCATGTGTTCATTATCTCGTCGCGTGGTGCCTAATATGGGGACTAAGATGATTACAAATTGAATTAAGAACCGTATAAATTCGGATTTAACCCCGCGGAACAAAGTTGTTTGAAACTACACGTCAGGGTCTTAGGAAACAGATTATTTTTTTATATGGCCGAGCAGAGTTTTCTCTGTGTACAAGCCTACTCATTGTTTCCTTGGCAGGAGTAAATCCCAAAACAAACGACGCACGCTCAAAAAGATATTCCTGAGAGGGAAAATCGCTAATCCAAATGTCATTACTCTTTTTTTTATCTCCTTTATGAGCGCGCTTTTATCATTTTCCTTTTTATTATGTTTCACCTCGAAGGAGCGCGGGCGCATTCTTCGCTTCACAAAAAATAAACACTTTTCCCTTCGTTTGGCCGTGCGGAGGCGCGACAACTTAATGGTAATGCCGAGTTTGAGTGACTTGTCACTTTTGTATCCGAACAGGACAGAGATGTTAGATGTTAGAGACGATTTCCATCTAATTCACCAACGAGGATATATCGCGGTGAACTTTGACACGACGTTTTCTGCGAGATGCATCAAGATAATTTCGGTTGTAGCAGGCAAGTTACGACTCTTTTGCCAATTGATAAGCAAAAATGTTTCCGCTGGCCGGGAAGTTTGTATTTCGTTTGAACAAATTTATCGCTTTCAATAACTACGGGGGGTCGTAAAAAAGTTTGGACAAAAGCGGAAGTTTTATACCTTTGCAGGATAGCAGTTTACGACAAAAGCTGAGCAGGGTGCAATAAAACGCATGTCACTCTGCCAATTCGCTCAGTATTTTCTCAAAATATTAGACGTGAGTTTCTATTACGTTCAAAAACTTAAATTTGTAAATAACCTCATGCCAAAAATTGAGAAAAGAGCAAAGAGAAATCAGAAAAATCGCAATCGTTCTAGGCCCCCTTTATTCCAGAAATTAGAATATTAACTTCAATTTAAATTCTCATTCCGCGAATTAATTGCGAATTGGAGTTGGTGGCTACAGAGCAGGAAAAAAGAAAACTCACCGAGGTAGGATATTTTGGCCGCTCGTCCGTGGCGGCCGCCGCGCAGCTAAGCACGCACCTGCAACAGAAATTGAGAGGTCATGTGTGAGGGCAGAGGCAGCCACCGGCGGCCAGTGGCGGCCAGGAGCACTCACAGCAGCAGCAACAGGCGCATTATTTCACTGCATGTCTGGCCTCGGCAGCGGCCTCCGCGCAACTGAACTGACTCACCGAATCGAGCCACTTTGAGGATCGCGTGCCGCAAAAGAGATCGAGCGCCGCCAGCGGCACCTCACGAGGGCGGCCGGCCGCTCTTCCCTGGCGGCCCAACGAACGGCGGCCGCATCTGGGTCGCTTTTCTTCACGCAGCCTCACACGCTGGTTGCTGCTGCTGCGCTTTGCCTTCTGCTCTTTGTGCTCCAGCCGAACAACAGACAGACTCTTTTGCATTTTGCTACTTCACTTCGCTCTGAGCTGTGCTTTTTGTCTATATTACGTGCAGGTCTCGGCATTATGCTGACTTTGAGCAAGTGGAATTGTGTGCTCTCTGCATTTCAATTAATGTTTTTATCGTGGCATCATGTTTTGTTTAGAACTATATTATAGACGTCTGCAACTATGAACTCCTACAAAAGCTAACAATAAGCAAGCTTTTAATGGGAATCGGTTAAAAATCAATTAATGGATTAAACATTGATATCTATTTAAAATCTAATTTCGGCGCCAAGTTTATATTCATTCGTAATGATATTCACTCAACTCGATCAATGTCAATTTTTTTGCTTTCCTTGAAAGTCCTTGAGTTTTGGCTTCAGGCTGAGAACATGGCAAAAATAGCTCATTAATAGTTTGAGCTAACCTAATTTTAGGGGAAATACTGTAAGAACATTTTAATCAGCATTTAAAAATAAAATTGTTTGTCAACTTTCAGAATATGAATAATTTTTTAAGAACAACCATAAAAAACTTGAACCTATTTTTTCAGCATTTATGCCTCCGTTTAGTATAATAGTAATGCAAACATACTTATTATTCTAAATCCCCAAATAATTAGAGTGATTAATATGTCATGCTTGCTTAGGAGATAAATGGTGGACGGACGCACCAAAAATAAGTACAGATTTGATTTTTTCATTGCGAAAAACTTCGACAGAAAAAACCTCATGTTGCGAGTAAGTTAAATTAAAGCCAAAATAAAGCCACTTCCAGAGGCAGGGGATGAGTTCCAACCCTCAACCATTGACACTGAAAAGTCTTAATTACTTCATGATTAATCATGCTAACATAAAATCTGCTCAAAATCAAAGTAAAATCAGGTAAATTTTTTAAGTTCAAAACATTTTGTCCTTTGATAAGTGCTGAATTGTATTTAACTTTGCAAATAATGTAATGTGACCTTGAACTTTGACTTCCAAGTGAGTCAACAACCACATATTGTTCAACATGATGTCATGAACTTGAATTTAGACACCAAAATAGTTATATCATCTCAACCAGAGCAAAATTTACGGCCGTTAGAAAAACTTGACTCTAAAAATAAAAATCCAAAAACTAAGCAAACTTTGAACCATACTTTAAAAATGGCATTTCAACCTAATATTTTAGGGTTCAACATAAATTTGACACCAGGGCAAGATTTCAAAAAAATTCGTTAAGATCTGAAGATACATGCCAAGGGGGGTCACTTTTATAGGGAACCGTTTGTAATTTATGTCATTTGTTCCATATTTATTTGATCAAGACTAAAATAATATAAATTGACCTTTAGTCCTCAAAACCATTCCAATTTCTGCATTAACTTACAACTAATTATTGTTTTTAAATAAGGCAAAAATTATTAAAAAAAAATAGCAAAATCAAATTATATGAATTGAAGAAATGGTTGGATGCATTTCCTTTATTTGATATTAGATTTCCGGAAAGTATAGACGGTTGATTATCAGTTTAAAATAAATATAGTAGCAACGAAAATACAAATAACTTCTGAATCATGTTTACTCTTAAATACGCCATAATTTCATAATTTATGTTTCAAGGAATCACCGCACTTGTTGTTCCTCTCATTACTTTGATTTACGATGGCTCTTTTTTACTTTTTATCTTCTCAAGATGCCAATGAATTTTTATAATTTTATGTGCTGTTCATAACGTGATCTCATACTTTGTGGAAATCGGACTATTATTCATCATTTTTCAATTCAGCAGTGATTTATTTTATTACTTTTCAGTAAAAATGTTGAAAATATGGCTTTATGGGGACATTGAAAGCAAATAGAATCATTTCTATTTAGACAAAATGACAGTAAATATATTAAATATTGAAACAATCTGCTTAGTGGTGCGACCAAATCAATGTGGCATTGAAAATCGAACTGTACTGGACAATGTAGAATAAAAGACGAAATTGACTTCGTTCATGCAGCTGCAGAAAATTGCTAATGCGCGAATCTATCATTCTCCCCCTAATGCCCCTTTTCGCTTTTTTTAGCATGACACAGCAATTTTTTTAGGCTTGTGTGATCGTTTGTTAGTTGAATTTATGGGTGGTTCTGCAGCAGGTGTGACTTGCCATTATTCTATAATGCCAATCTTTCTCTCCCGTGCATTTGGAAGTCGCTATACAAATTTCGTGTGATATACTGCCTTTCGCAATGGTCGGATGAACCGGTCACGCGCATTAAAATATTTTTCACTTTTCTACTCATTTTCGGTTAAAATTTTCGTTAATTTTTTTAATTGGCGATGGCTTTTGTGATAAGATTTTAGTTTAAATTGTTTGATTTGACGTGATTTCTAGGTTTGAAATAAACATTGTGGTCGTGGACACCCTGTTGGTATGGGTTGATTGTTTTTGTATAGTAAGAATTGAAAATTACCAATCCAAGATTTGCTGTGGGCTTTGTAGGGTTGGAAATTTTACGATATTTTGAGAAAGTAGACTAATTGGCTATTAGAATAAAATTGTTTATTGCTTTAGCGCCTCACTCAAGTTCTCAAGATGCATTTGCTGGACTCATTTCTCTTCGAGCATATATTATTATATGACCCAGCATTCGCCCCTTCACTCCAAAGAACTAAACGATATAATGCGTGTAGCTGGATTAATAAGTTCAGAGCGCCAGCCAGTCAGTTATTATTTAGATATTTATATCCGTTTTACGACTCAATTAAAAAGCTGAAAATCAAAATTAAAGAGCTAGCCGCTCTTCGGCGCCGATAAAATCGATAAATTAGCGTCTCGTTTGATAGCTGCGACGAGCGATCATTTATTTTCCCAACACCTATATGCAGAAAAAATCTAGCGATGGCAATTACTATAAGGGGCCCTAGCAAACCCGGCAGCGCCCCGCGGTCTGTGGCCGTTTTTACGAGGGCATATCTCGCGCTGCGCGCGACACTGCTATCGAGAGCCCGATGATTTATTCACCACAGGGCTGCTGCTGGGAAAAGTATTCTTTTATGACCTTTTAAGCCAGAGTGCTGCTAATTTATAGCTCGGTCCACTTTCCGTCTCGCCATCGTTCCGATTTTCTCGCCTTGGGCAACTTTTTCTCTGTTTTTTCCGTCAACAGCACGTCTTCAATAACACATAAGTCTGGCATAATATTGATTTGGCACGATTAATCCGACAAAAAGGCGGCTCATTGCTTATTCAATTCACTCGCCAAACGATCTCAGAGCGCTTTTTCAAGCAAGTTCTCTGGATGATTGATGAACAGAGCTGTGAATCTGAATTTTTAAGTAAAGAGTCTGCTTTTCAAGTTTATTATGCTGCAAACTTCTTAAAATGTGGTGACGAGAAGTTTCAAAACGTTTACCCCGGAATCGTGAGCCAAAAATTTGAAGCCATTTCGGAAATTTTTGGATCAAAAGCCATCGTCACTAATTAGGCATGTTAATTATTTAATTAAATTATCTCCAAATATGCCACCTCAGATTTTTTGATGAATAAATAGGGTTAAATTTAGCCCTGCGCGTGCTGAATCAAATTGGGGCTCATATAGGTCGCGAGATATTTGAAGCTGAATGTATGGTTGATTTTTCGATTTTTGCAAATATTGTGACCTCCAAATCTCGGATTCTAAGAGTTGGAATTGAAAAAACCGCATACCCTTTAACTCATCTTGACCTCTCCTGATGCAATGAAGAATTAAGTTGATGTTTACCCCCTCCCCAATTGTTTCTATTAGAATTTGATCAATATCAAACGGCTTTACTATTATATTACGGGGGAAAACACACGGACATCAGGTGGGGGTAAGCAATCCTAAACCCTTTAGTGCACCAGGGAAGGTCAAGACGAGTCAAACGATGTTCGGTTTTTGCAATTCTGACTGCTAGAAGCCGAGATTTGGCGTTATAACGTCTTTCCCAATTCTTTTTGTTTGGCGACGAACAACATAAATTCGGCACGTTCTTCTCTTCTCGGAGACAAAAGTAATTGAAAGAGAGTCCATTGAATCGACATTGGGCGACCGAAGACCGAACGTGTTAACCATATCACGATCATAAAAGCAAAAGATCATGTCGGATACACACATAAAACGTTCTCGTGTCGTGGAATTTACGAGCGGTGAGCGCAATGCGCCGACTGGCAAGCGGTGAGACCGGCCCGGCCGCCGCACATCATCTGTAATACAGTCTCACGTCGCATGCAGCCAGCAATAGCACAACAAATTGTCATTTGACTTCCGCGACACCGATAAATAAACTAATAGCATTTTATTTGGTCGCCACTGCGCGTTGCTGTTGCTGCTGCTTCTACGGTGGAGACAGAAGGGAAATCAGGATGAGAAAGAATAATGCAAATTGTGTCTGGCGAGAGCGTGTCTGCTCATCTGCTGGCGCGCGGCGTTCGCGAAAGCAATTAAACTAATTAATCAATCATCCCGAGTTGCTTCAAAAGCGGTCCGATCGCTTGGCGAGTGAATTGAATTAGCAATGAGATGCTTTTCCAAGCGCTTTTTTGTCGAAGTATTCGTGCCAAAACATTATGTTTTGCTAGAGTTTTGTGTCGGCGGGCTGTGTAATTTTTAGACAGTCAACAATTTTTTTCTGACGAGCTTTCAATGGTAAGAAGGCATTCTAGTTGGGATATTCCAGCCCAAAATATTAATTTAGACCTTGTTTTAATCAAAATGAAATAAGTACCGACAAACAGTAAATATTTGCCAAATTTCTAGAAAAAAAAAACTAATTTGTGATTTTTTACTCGGTTTCAATTCTCTTGTCGCGATCTATCTATGGTGTACGAATAATATTATGAGATGAATTTCCCTAGCTTCTGGCGAAATAAATCATAATTTTGTCTTGTATCGGTAAAATTGCGCGTCGCTCAAAAAACACCAAAATTTTCACTGTGTAGAACTGATTGTTGCTCTATTCTTGCAACAGGGAAATTCGTGTTTGGTTGTTGAGAAATGCGCAACATTATTTCCGCTACCAAGAAGATTATTTCATGAAAGGAGAAACAGCTAGGTGCTTGCCGCTTCAATGCAAACTTTTGAGCCGGCCGGTTTTCTCAAAAAAATTGAAAAGGCAACCTGGTCAGACAAATTAAGCTTTTTACTAATTTATAAATAGTATTTCAAGTTAAGGTACAAAGAATTTTCCCGAATTTATAGACATCACCTTAATTTTTATAAATTTCGCACTTCCTTAAATTCGCTCATCTGATCTTGCATTTCGTTGTGTTGGTACGAGTGATTTGTTTGGTATCCGCCAGAGGCCAGGGTTGAGCCGCGAGCACCGAGACGGAGCAAGACTGGACTTGTACACAATTGCAGTGGACTTACTTTTTCCTGGATTTGGGTAGATAATATCTAGTTTTCGGCGTTTGGTTGCCGCCAACGCCAAGCTAACCTTCAAAATGCCGCGGAACAGAAAAAGTGGGCTTGCGGTGGGCAACTCCATCGAGGAAGAGGTCAAAATGGCAGTGGGAATGACCATCCGCCAATTCATGACCGACCACACTCGCATGGAGCACGCTTTTCCTTCGTCCCTGACCAGAGAGCAGCGTGCCTATGTCCACCAGTTTGTTAGTTTCTTGATTAGAAGTTTAGCAGAATGATCATTTCTTTCGATTGTCACGCAGGCTATTGAGAACAACTTGCAGTCGAAGAGCAGAGGCAAGGGTCCAAATCGGTTCCTCACCATTTACAAAAGGGATGGATCAACCATCATTGGGGATGATGCCACCCTCCCTTTGGGCGTCAGCTCACTGGAAGACATTGGCCGGCTGCTGTCTCGTAATCCAGTTACTCCCAAAGAGCGTCAGGAGGTTGCCCCTTACGTCGATAGAGATGCAGAGAGTGAGTTACAAATTCATCTGTTTTACACACATACATACATACACACACGAGATTTGCAATTTTTCTTGTAATTTTTAAAGCACTTTGGTTTTTATGTATGTGGTCATATCTTTTGGTATGTATTGCGTTTTTCCAGAATACCGAAGTAAAATCGGGAGAAACAGGACCTCTCGGCGGTCGAAAAAATGGGAAAATCAAAGCTATTATCTAGCTAGACAGCTAGAGCAATATAATTATAGTGCCTTAACACGCCTCTTTAGACAGCCTACAACATAACTCTTAAATTTTTACACTTCAACTGATCTTTAAATTAATTTTTTTATGTCTTAAAATCGACATTGTGAGTTGGATGGAAGCCAGGGTGTAATTTCTTACCAGTTCTGATGGTCTTGTTTGACCGCCAGGAGGTCATCTCTCGTGTGAACATGCATAAAATGACTAACTTTGATCATTCTACAGGACGAATGGAGGCCATGGTTCGCACAGCCGTCAGCGAGGCCAAAAAGGATGCAGCATGTCGAATTTTGGGTCGTTTGTCAAGTGGCGTGGCTCAGGTGCCACCCCAAGCCAATGGAAATCCTGAAATCACGCTGCAAAGAGCTGGCCTCCCAATTGCTGCCTATCGAGAGGAAATCCTGAATGCGATCGGCGCCAATCAAGTGACAATCATCTGCGGCGAGACCGGCAGTGGCAAGACGACTCAGGTGCCTCAGTTCCTTCTGGAACAGGCAACAACAGCTGGAAAGGCTTGTCGGCTGATCTGCGGTCAACCGAGGAGAATTGCTGCAGTCAGTGTGTCAGAGAGGGTTGCTTCTGAAAGGGGAGAGGAATTGGGATCAACTGTCGGTTATCAAGTTAGACTGGAGAGCAGGTAAAATCTATTAATTGGTCTTACAATATTTAAATTCTACTGGTTGAGGGAGTAGCCATTGTAAAATTAGAAGATTTGAATTATCCACTTAAATTTTGCTTTTGAATTAATTGAAAATTATTTCGATTTTTTTTTGCAAGAGAACCTTTTATTTGTTTGGCTGAAAATCGTCAAAATTCAAGTTAAAAAATAAATTAATCTTGATCGAATCGTCTTGACATGGAGAGGTTGCATACAAATTTTCATCATGATTAGATTTAACTTGCCACTTTTTAAAATGAAACTACCCATCAGACTACCGCATCGTAATTCATCATAATTGCCAAGTCTCATGTTTTGAAGCTAAAAAATTGCATGTTAGAGCGTAACAAACAGAGGGTTCCCGCATGCAAGGATTTTCTCTAATCGTAGAGTAAATATTTCATAAAGACACAACATCCATTTTTCTACATTTTCAGAACCTCTCTTAAATCGCTGTTGACTTACTGCACATATGGAGTGCTATTGCGCTCCTTGATGGCTGGAGACACGGCTCTGGCCTCTGTGAGCCATGTCATTGTGGATGAAGTGCATGAAAGGGACCGACATTGCGACTTCCTACTGCTTGTCTTAAGAGACATGCTAGCCAGGTGCAGGGGACTGCGTCTGGTGCTCATGTCGGCGACTGCCGACCTCAACACACTCACAAATTACTTTAGGGGAGCTGTAATTATCAATGGTAATGATTTGTGTGTGCCAGCGTGGTGAATGTTTGCAATTTGTTGCTTTTACAGTGCCAGGAAAACTCTACGAGGTTGAGGAATTTTTCTTAGAAGATGTTCTCAGGATGTAAGTATATTGTTTGGTCTAGAGTTAATTTTTTCCTTGGTAAGAATTATTTAAAAAATATGAGGAGGATTATCGGTAAATGATTGGTTTCTAATTAACTTTGATTAGTGCCTATAGTTAAATAACCCTGTATTTCTTTTCAACTTAATTCATAATCAAATTCCTTGAGATAACCGTTGGGAAAAAGACTGATTTTTTTGGGAACATTTTGCAAATTTAATCGCAACAAAATGTCCACCGGATTCCCTGCACAAAGCGATCAATGGAAGAAGGGTGTAACTCGCGTGAATTTCGATAGGGGGTTATAGTTCCCCAAAAATTAGAAAAAAGAAGGCGTAGTATGTGACGCACAGCGTGGGAAAATCGTAAAATATGACGTTTATCTGAGATTTAGACATAAAATTCTGATTACGTATTTATTTTTAATGAACTTGTTTTGTTTTTAAATTAAAATGACGGTTTTTGCAGAAGTAATTGACTTCCAGAATTCTTAAAATACATGATTTGTGCCCATTTGATTCCCTGAACAAATATTCACAGAAAAATTGCCTGTAATCTGTGTTGCGCATCTAAAGCAAAACAAATTTAAACTAATTTTTTGCCAACTTAAAATCATAAATTTTAATTTAATTTATTTATATAATCTCTCTGAACAAGTTATGAAAGAATTCCAATAAAAAATCGTGTAAATAATCTTTTAAATTTAAACTAATCAGGAAATAATGCTTTCAACTTTTCTTTTTGTTCTAAAATTAAATGCCTCAATCATCTGAAATTTTAGCACTGGATATGAGATTCCTGGCAGTAAGAAACCTGCCAAAAACCAAGAAGCAGTGGATTCTCAAACCATCGAGAAACTTGACGAAGCGATGGAAGCAGCCTGGGACCAAGGCAGCGATGAGAACTTCTCGAGGCTTCTTGGTCTGCTGGAGGGTCGTTCGGTCGATCACCGCCACACCTATACTCAAGCGACCGCTCTGATGATTGCCGCAGCCAAAAACAGGCCTGATGTGGTGACACAGCTCTTGTCCAAAGGCGCAGATCCTTCTGCCGTGGCCAACAATGAGTTCACTGCACTCGAGTGGGCTGTCGAGTGCGGCTACGAAAACATTGCCCAAATGCTCAGAGAGTATATTGAGTCTGGTTCTCCCCAAGTAATCAGCCAAGACCAAGAAAGGCTTGACACATATCAAAAGGAGGCAGCAGCTGCCGACGACAGCATAGATCACAACCTGGTCGCCACCTTGGTGGCCCATTTGTCTTCAAAGGGAGACCCTGGAGCCATCCTGATATTCATGCCTGGCTACGAGGACATCGTGGGCTGTTCTGAAAAAATCCACGAAGCCATGACCAGCGTTGGAGTCCATTACAAAGTGTTCATGCTTCACTCAAACATAAATGTGTGTAATTTAAATTTTACCAGCAATGTAGGGCTGAATTAATTTTATTTTCAGACATCTGAACAAAAGCAGGTCTTCCGTGTAATCCCTGAGAGAAAGATCATTCTCTCGACCAATATTGCTGAAACGAGTGTTACTATTGAGGACGTTGTGTATGTGATTGACAGTGGAAAAGTGAAGGAGAAGTCCCTTGATGCTGGAACTGGCATATGCCAATTGAAATGCATGTGGATTTCAGAGGTGAATGAGTTTGGCAAATTCTCTACCCGAGCTCTTGATATACCTTAAATGTGTTCTTTTAAATTGTTATTACTTAAAGAATTTTTGCTGCGCGTCATAAATTTTCAGGAAAAATCATCTTGCTATGTTTTTGTTCTGACTATTTGAGTAGTTTCATATACATTTCTCAGGGGGAAACTAAGATTTTAATAAAAATGTTGTACTTTGTCCTAAAACCATAACTCTAAAACCGTCAAATTCGCACAAAAAAACATTTTTTCATTAAAGAGTCTCAACTTAACAGGCCTTCTAATTAAAATTATCATTTCCAGGCGTGTGCCAAGCAACGTCAGGGTCGGGCTGGCCGACTGCAACCTGGCCAGTGCTACAGGCTGTACTCAAGACAGCGCTTCCAGTGGTTCACAAAGCACGCTACTCCAGAAATTTTGCGCTTGCCTCTTCATGAGCTTTGTCTGGCTGCAAAGTTGCTGGCTCCCTTCAACACTTCAATCGCAGACTTCCTTGCCAAAGCGCCAGAACCTCCTCCACCTTTGGCAACGCGGAATGCAGTGAACTTGCTTAAACTGACTGACGCCCTCACACCTTGTGAAGATCTCACTGAGTTGGGACAACATCTAGTCAATCTCGCTGTTGAGCCCAGACTTGGGAAATGCCTGCTCTTTGCCATTCTCCTGAGGTGCTTGGATCCAGTGCTCACAATCGTCTGTACCTTAGCGCACAAGTAAGATTGTTTGTTTTTTACGTGTTTAACTGTGTCGAACAAAAAATAATTAAACTGAAACTCTTTTAATTCTGTGGATTGAATGTTTTAAATTATTCTTGATAGAATGCATTAAAGATTTAACTTAACCGTCAAATTCTAATATTTGTAGGGAGCCGTTTGTGTTACCACAAGCCCCATACCTGAGGAAATCCTCTAGCGAATCAAAGCGGAGGTTGGCTGCTGGTACCTTCAGTGATCACATGACTTTACTCAGAGCGTTCCAGGTGAGAGTAAATATACATAAACAACTAATCATTATTTATCTAATTCCCCTTTTTACAGTTGTGGCAGGAGTCTCGCACAAAGAACAGGGATCGCAAATTTTGCGAGCAGAATTTCGTGTCTCACGCAGTGCTTGAGATGGTCACTGGTCTACGCTCTCAACTTCTTGGCCAGTTGCGCGCTTCCGGCTTTGTCAGAACCAGGGGAGGATGTGACTTGCACGAGCTTAACCAGTTCTCAGACAACTGGGCTGTCATCAAGGCTGCACTGACGGCTGGGCTGTATCCTAATTTAGCCAGGGTGGACCGTGATCACCAGCAGCTACGAACCAGGACGGAAGCGAAGGTATGCTTTGATGAATTTTGCTAGAGTTAAAATTGGAAATAAATGCAAATTCATTGATTTATTCCACTTACACCATATTATACACCAAAATATACATAAAAAAGAGTGAAAAGGCACTTAAAAAATCGATCAGGTCGCTAAAACGTCAGCAATCAAGAGAGAGCCGAGCCAAACAAGGCCTATGATCCTTGCACACACAAAAAATCTTTTTATTAATTGCGAAATCTGTGTCTTTATAAAATGAATTTGAAGGAATTGTCTTTATGTGACGATTTTAACAATATTTGGGACTTGAAAAAATTGCTCAAAATTTTTATTATCGATTTAAAAATTCAGTTTTAGCTGTGCTTAGACAAAATTTAGCTTTAAACAGTAATTGATGATAAAAATTGATTAGTGGTTCATTTTTAGCATTCCAAGAAAAACTTGAATTTTCCCTTAGCTCTGTAAGTAATTAATCGCTGTTTGTAACTAAACAAACTCTGAAAGCTGATCAAATTTCTTATTTTTGCATTAGGGCCAGCATTTTTTACCTTATTGTACTTAAAAAATATCTAAAGATTTGATTTTTAAACTTCAATACATTTATCAAGTTAACTGCATGGAGGGAAGACCAATAGTAGTGATACAATTTCTCCGTTTATATTTATTGAATGAGCGTTTGAGATTTAAGTGAAATGTGCCTCCACTTAAATTATAAAAGTTGCGGCTGGAAAATAATTAATTAGTGCTCTTTTAATATAAACAGGTGAGATTCCATCCGAGCACTGTGCTTCGTGATGGTGGTGACTACAAAAACACGCTGACTGAACTGCCCTCTGACTGGATACTATATGAAGAAATGGGAAGGATGGGGCGCATGTGCCACATTAGAACTTGCACTGTGGTCAGTCCGGTGACAGTGTTCCTCATGGCTGGACCTTCAAGGATGGCCTACGATCCGCAGTTTGATGGCGAGGCTGACGGTTAGAAAATTTTTATTCACTTTATATCTGCTAAATTCTGTAAAAAAATCCATTTGCCATGAAAAGGAGGGAAAAAGTTATAATTCCCTCTGGTTGCCGTTTATATTTGAGAAAATCGGCTTATAAAGCGGCAAGTACTCTATCTCTACTGTAAAATCACGATTTATTTCTTAATTTATGGAATTCTTCTCCAAATTCACATTAAATACCATTAGTTATATCACGATTAGAGGAATTTAAATCAAGCGAAGAAACTAATGACAAAAAACTCATTTTCTACAAATGTGGCAATCCGGCAATACTAATTTTATTAATCCAAATTGAACCTCAACTTAATTATTATTACCACCTCTAGAGGCTAGATGCCAGTTGGCAGCCGAGTTGGAGAGTGACAGCGAGAACGAGGACGAGCCCTGTCGCACCTTGCTGCGTCTTGACGAGTGGGCGTCCTTCCGTCTGGAAGCCAGCAACGCCAGAGCTTTGGTGCAGCTGAGACAGAAACTGCACTCTCTGTTCCTAAGAAGACTCAAGGGTCCAGCAGCACAAAAGGTTGCCAGCCAAGGAGATGACCAAGTGATCCGCACCGTGGTCAGCGTTCTCACTAACGAAGAGAAGTCCCTGAAACTTCCTCAGCCTCTAGGAATCGGACAGAAGCCGAGAACTTTCGACTTTTCTAGTAAAATATCTGGAATTTGCATTAATATTTATTTGATCATTTGAATCTTAGGACCCTACGAGCGCTCCACCGACTCAAGCTCTGCCACATCCTCCCCCTGCATGTCTCCAAATTCTGACTCGTCACACACATCAGACTCGGCCATTCGCTACCTTGTAATCAAGAATGGCTCACTGCAGTTGCTTCATGACGCTGTTGCTTCTGGTCATTGGACATTCACTCCCAACACCCTCCGCTCCATTGCCAAGGCTCAGCGAGAGGGCAAAACTGTGGTAGTCATCTTCAGCGTTCAGGGTAGTGGCGGTTTCCAGGGTTACGCCAGGCTTGGAAGACCTGAAATGGCCACCTGTTCACTACAGTGGCTCAAAGTTGGTGATGTGCCGTTCCAGGTAATTTATCTGTTTATTTTTTGTTAATGGTAACTAATTAATGGGAATTTTTATTTTTTGCAAATTGGTTTTAAGATTTTGCCTTTCAATAATGTTTTAGGCTGCTCGGCATTTGTTGAATCCATGGCACAACAACCAAAGGGTGCAGCACAGCAGGGATGGGCAGGCGCTGGAGCCCAGAGTTGGAGAAGCTCTATGCCAGCTGTGGGACAGACTGCCACCCCATCCAGCAACTCTTCCTATGCCACATTTTGTGGTGAGTTACCCATTTTAAGTTACGTTAATCCGCGACTTTAAAATATTTTCTTTAATTAGTCCGAATCCATGCCCCAATCATTTGGAGGTAGAGCTATCAGAGGCAACTACGACCCATACAGACCAAGAAATAAGTACTACTAATTGTGAAGACATTCCTCTGTGTATAATCTTGCTAATAAAGGTTCACCATCATTTTCTTTTCAAAAATCTCAACTTTAATTAAGGTTTCAATTTCTCTTCACTTTGTACAATAATTACCTACCCTTTAAATCTATTCACATTGATGCATACATATAATTGCGGAAGTATTTTTTTTTAAATTTAACAAAAAAAGTGATGCAGAAGAAACATTTTGAAAAGCGCGCAATTTAATATTTTGACTTATAGACTGCTCTGACGCCCTATCTTAATCACAGAATTCGAAAGAAACGTAACGATATTTAGAGAGAGAATCAAAATAAAACATAGTGCGCGACAGACGATGCATTTCAAAGCAGTCTTTGTTCCGAATCGGATGGCAAAAGTCAGGCAGATTACTGGGTGGGGGAGAAGGTAGTTGGGTGTAGAATGCGAGAGTCCATCTCCCTGATCAGTGGTACCGTGTAGGCAACGCATTCGTCCCAGCCTGGCATGCGCCACGCTGCTTCTCTCGTTTCCTTGCGCACTTGCAAGTCAGGGTAGCACCAAATGTGGTGCACATTGTATAGACGTCCGACCTGAAAGTTCGTGGTTATTAATTAGAGTGGCCAACATACAGGATTATTATGGGAAACCCGTTTTTTAATTATAAAAAATTTTTGTGGTGGATTTTTCGCGCGAGTTACGCTCCTTCAAGTTATCACAGTTCTAAGAGAATCTGATAAACGTACGTGTTTTTAATATATAAAATTGGAAAACAAAAAATTCTGCAAAGCAGTTAAAAAAAATATGTATTCCATTTGTGCAATAACACCAGCAAACAAACCTGAGAGAAGAACGCTGCGTAGGCTTCGTCATTGTTGCGCCTGTAGTTGATGGCCCTTGCCCAGTTGTTGCCCCATTCGATCATGGTGCCAGGCTTTAGTGTATAAGACCGGATTTCGTACAGGTTGTTCCCAGAGCGAGGAAGAATTTGAGGCCAGTAGCTAAACGCGAGCAGGAATTGCAAATTTCTTGATCGCAGCATCTTTCCCCGAACCTTCTCTAAAGCCATGAAATCCTGTTTCAAATTGAGTTTTGTCAGTTTTTTTTTCAAGTTTTAATTATGCCTCACACGTTTAAACTAACACTGCATTTCTAGGATTTTCATCCGGTCAAAAATGACCCATCAATTAATTCTCCCGCCAAGGGGGATCTCAAGTATTTCGTGATTGCCCAGCAGTTCGTAACTGAAAAAATCATGCTAGATTGAAAAATGTTGACAGCTGGTCCAAGTTAGCAAAAAAGTGAACGAGTTTGAGCCAAAACAAAAAATGCATGTTAGAGCCGAACGAATTTAGGGGTTCCTTGTGAGATCAGGCGAGATTTGTGTTCATACCTTATCGTTTGACAAAGTTTTTCTGGCATTATCAATGCTGGCAAATCCACCACTATATTTCCACAGATGCAGACACTGATCTTGATCTCCGACGGACACCTTCCAACTGCCGACTAACTCACACTGTAAATCCTTGCTGTGCACGTGTTTTACACTTTGCTCACTGGAAATTAAATAAGTTTGACTTTTATAACATCACTAATTTTGGGTCAAATTCAGAACACTAGCCTTAAAAGCATAAAATTTTTGATACCGCTCCTAGTGTTAATTTCAATAATTTAACTGCGGGTGAAGTTAGAATAGCTTCATGTTTCGGAGTTTTAATGGTTAATGGACATCAATGAAAAAATAGTCATTATATATTATCAGATTGCGCCGCATACATAAACGATCAATCAATTTAAATTATAAACATCAATCTTCTTGTGTGGGGTTTACTCTAGCGCATAAACAGCCTTCTATCTTGCATATGTCATGAACAATAAAACAGTTTTGTAAATATAAAATCCTTCTCTGTAAATATACTGATTGCAATATAATTATTATCATTGCAGTTTCGCTAGAGGCCAATAATTTTGATAAGGGGAAGACTGATTTTTAGTATATTATGAAGGTATGTTTTTAGTAAAAAACACCAGCTTACTAATTTGTCAAGTATTCCTCGTTGTGTTGAGGTTTGACATCGTGTGTGAGCAACTCATAGATGACCTCCTTATCCGACAGCATCCTCGAGTGCGATTCTTTGGTGGGTTCGATTTTGCGGACAAGCAACTTGCTAAGCCAAGACTCGCTGTCCATATGAACAGCACTGGTGCTCACAGCCCTGGATGACAAGGTTCAAAATAATTAATATTAACGCACTCCCCTGCTAAGAATATTGTTACACTTGCCTAGTGGCCAGCGGCCGCGCAAAACGGCTAATTCGTGCAAGTGATGCAGCCATCCCTGTCTTTGCAAATCTAGACAAAAATGAAGACGAACGACCTCTCCGTGACCAGAAGAAACAGATGGTGCTGCCCTCCCACCATTGTTGGAAACCAATCTCCAAAATCTAAAAGCAATAAAATAAGTTTAAATTAATTATTTAGTTTGTTTAATTATGAAAAAAAATGACAATCCCAAAATATGTTCTAAATTCTAATAATAGGTTTCATTAGTGTTGATTTTGTGATGAAAATTGACAACGAAGTATTATCTGTTATGTTGGCACCCACTTTTTGCCATCGGCCTTTTACTTGTACCACTCCCCCTTGTTGTTAGCATTCTCCGCTTTAGCTTTAACGCGATCCTGATCGGCGATTCAGGTCTACTTTAGCGTTTCAGCATCTTTGATAGTGTTCATAATACAATTCGAGTTTTTGTGAGGTGGAAATAGCCTCATTAAAATTATAATATAACTTATTAGACGTATTTATTTGAAAATCTATATTACTACACGCGGAATGTCACTAAATGTTTGACGGAGATGATGTCCCCAGCAGAGGAAGGTAATTTAGCCTCTTAAAAAGTCACAATTGTTGCATTTATGATGTTTTTCCAGGCGCAGTATCCGAAGCGGAATTAGACGTCGAAGGAGAAGCCAATATTAACGCTGCACCTGGAGAAAACGGGCTAAATGAACCAGAAGCCGCGCCAAATGGTGTAGACCGTGTAGACGAGGAAGGGGACAATGAAGAAGAAGAAGAAAATGATGCAGAGCCTTCAACCAGTGATGTTGATGCAGTAGGAATTGAGCAAATTGAAAATTGTGTGGACGATGTAGAGCCCGAAACAACGAATGAAAACAACAGAGACAGCAGTTTTGAAAACGGGGGGGTGTCTGAGGAAAAGGGCGATGAAGCTGACAATGAGCAGGATGAAATTTTGGAAACAACCAGTGAGCGGGGCGCTGCTGATGAAGAACGGGACGGAACACCTACGCTTGACGAGAATCTACCCATAGGGCTGGAGGGATTGGAGACAGAGCCTATATCTGAAGAGGAAGAGCGAGAAGCAGAGGAGGGAGAAATAATAGGCGAAGAAAAGGTGGAAATCGCTTGGAAAAAACCGAGTGGAAGACGGAATTATCGGGATAAAAAAGCTAAAGAAGAGGAAGAGGAAAAGGTCGAAGAGACCCCAAAACTTCGGCCAATTGAAGAAAAAAGAAGAGAAGCTCGCAAGAAAGAAAAGAAAAAACAACAGCTGGTAAGATAGCTATTAAATCCTGAGGAAAAGTCTGCTGGCATGGAGAGCTTATAAATTTTGCATTTTAAAAAAATATATCTAGAGTAAAAGTCCCTAATTTCATGGATAATCCGTTATAAAAATTAATTCGGATTTAACCCAGGAAAAATTTCTAAACTAGCTTAATTTAATGAAAATGTAATTATTGGATAAAAATCAAAGCTGTACGAACACTAACAGCCAGTACATTGCTGCACGCGATTTTCTCAACACACTTTTTTCGGTAAAAAGTTTTAGAAAAAATCACAATTTTTGCACAAATATGCAATTTGCCCATCAATTGATTCTTCTCTTATAGCGGATTGCAAACATTCTTAGTTAATTGAAATGCGACCACTTTTCAAGAAATTGTGGCAGTTTGAAATATGTAATAATTTTGAGGGCGTGGATCTGGACATCTGGTAAACCAACAATATCGGAAATTTGGCAAATTATCATCTTTTCTCAAACAAATTGAGGTTTTAGTAAAAACCTCAATTAATTTCGAATTAAAAGGGAGTCAGCCCTTGTTTTTATTTCCACAATGTTAAAATATTATCGAATAAAATACTTTTACTTTCATTAGGAAAAAATTCCCACCTGCTTCGATTTGTTTGTTGCGGGGAAAGTACATATATTAAACAATAAATTAATGTTCAGTTACGAGTTTTTAAAACCTTACGATTTAAAAAGCGTATATAATCAAAATAGCTGGAAAAGTGGAAAATCTCATAATACGATATCTTTGTATGATTTTTTAAACAAAATGTGCAACTCAAAACTGTACATTTGTCACGATTCTTATTAAGAAAAGGATAAATATTTTGAAAATTAGTCAAACACAAGAATTGTCCACCAAAAACGTCTAAATCAGCATTTTTACTAAATTCGCACCATAAAACTACAATTTATTTTAAAGAACATCTAAAATACTCATCCCAAGTATTTTTTTCATTCAGATTGCTGATAAACATAACTATTTTTCAGGCCACAAAACGCCGGAAAGATCTTGAAAGATATGATGTACGAAGGATAGTCAACGAACGAAAAGATCGGCGGCCAAGCACAGACCGTTTCGGCCGAGTTATCAGAAGAGAGAGGCGGAGTGAGGAGAGAAGCAGCCCTGAAAGCAAAAGACGCAGACGCAGCAGTGACAGACGCCACTCTTCCGAGAGACGGCGGGAGTCGCCGGAAAAAAGACATTCTGTCGAAAGGAGAAAGCACTCTCCAGACCGCAGAAAAGGCTCGCCTGCGCGGCGGAAGAGCACTCCCGACCGCAGGAAGAGCAGTCCAGAGCGCAGGAAGGTCACTCCTGACCGCAGGAAGGGTAGTCCAGAGCGCAGGAAGGGCAGTCCAGAGCGCAGGAAGGGTAGTCCAGAGCGTAGGAAAGGTTCGGCAGATAGGAGAAAGAGTCCTGAACGCAGGAAAAGTTCTCCAGAGAGAAGAAAGAATACTCCTGAGAGGAGGAGACATTCGTCTGAAAGGCGGAGGCATGCTTCGGAGTCGAGGCAACTCAGCCCTGAGAGACGGCGCTCCTTGGAGAGGAGAAATCACAGCCCAGTGAGACGACGCAGCAGGGAAAAAAGGCACAGTCCCGAGGTGTGGCCGGAGGTTCGGCGAACAAGCCCTGACCCTCGGCGCAGCGTCCACGAAAGGTTAGGTTTCCGAGTGCAGGATGCGGAACAGGTGGAGAGGCGGCGGCGCAAACGCAAGAAGGAGAAGCGGAGGAAGGAGGTGATCGCAAGGGGAAACAACATATTGATATCTGTCAACTTCAAGAAGCAAAGGGAGCCGCCCCAAGAGAGGCCGCGGACCCCTACGCCGCCTCCGCCACCCCCGCCGCCAGCCCCGGCCGTCAAGGAGAAGAAGAAGAAGGAGAGGAGGAAGAAAATCGCAAAGATGGCATCCAAGAAGCGACCGATTGCAGTCATTAACTTAGAGGCGGAGCCAGCGCCTGAAGTCGTGATACCGGAAGGGCCGAAAACCCCTCCTGAACCGCAAATCAAATTCAGCATCATGACCAAGACGAGCCTGAAACCCCTGGTCAATCCTTTGCACGAGGAAGAGGAGGACGACGAAGAAGTCGTACAGGCTGAGCCTGCCCCAGAAGTCGTCCCCGAAGCCGCTGACCCCGCCCCCACCCAACCTGAAGAGTCCACTGACGTGTACAACCCCTTCGAGCCGACCAACTCACCTGCGGAAGACTCCAAAGAGCCGGAGCCCGAAGAGGCTCCTCTCCAAGAAGAGAAACAGGATGAAGAAGCACCAGCCGAGACGCCGGCGCAACCTGAAGTGCAAGAAACACCCACCCCTGAACCTGTGGAGGAAGCTCCCAAGGTCACCACGGCTGCGAGTCCCCCTAAGATTCGTCCCCCGCCTCCTGTGGTCGCCGTTCCGCCTCTGGCGGCCTCGCTCGTTCTACAGCCGCAGCTTAACCTGGTGCCCCTGTTGCTTCAAGCGGCGCCCACGCTCTTGGCGCAGCTCCGACTGCCGAACAGCGTGCAAACGCAGCTGCCAGACACCACGACGGACGTTGTGGACATGGAACTCGAGAGTCCCTACTCCCCTGCAGCGTCCGAGGGCGATGATCTCTTTGAACCGCCGGCAGCCAGGGAAGGGAAAAGATCAAAACGGGCTCCGGCTGCTGAAAGCAAAGCGCCTGGAGATAAGTTTGATGCTTTGAGAGGCGCTTGGAAGGCCAAAACTGGAGCACCTACTAAAACAAAAAGTACTGAAGCTCTTGAAATATATTTGCGTGCAGGCTCGTGATTGTGGAATTCGTTTCAGGTAAAAAAGAAATTACCATAAAAATGGATGAAGATCAACTACGCATTCTCGATGATGTGCCAAGCTCTGCAGTTGAATTACAAGTCAAAGAAAAGGTTTGTATTCAAAATATAATATCATCTAGGGCTGTGAATTTTAGTCTAAAATATTCGTTGCAAATAGTCGACTGTTTTATTTTATTTTTAGAAATTTAGTAGATTTTACATGGTTATTAGTTAATCGTTAACTTGAACTTAAGGATGTAAACCTCCTTTTTTAGTCTTCAGATTCCACCATTTTTCCAGGTATTTCAACATCCTGGGAAATTTATTCTTTAGAAATGCTTTAAAGTATTATTTTTAATGAAGCTTGTCTTCAATTCACAAATGGAGAGTTTTTATCTTACAGAGTTCTATCAAAGAATGAAAGAGCTTCCCAGCTACTTGTGCAATCTGTACGCTATCTGTAAAGTTCGAGGTTTTTATCTAGTAAGAATGTTGACTGACTAAATTCGATATAGTTACAGCATTTCAATTTTCTCTGTGAAAGAATTTTCTTACTGATTTATTTTATTTGTTTTTCTTGCAAAGACAACACTTATACAGTAAATAAAACTGAAAAACTATAAATGAAATTATGCATTAAATTGCAACTTAATCAAATTAAAATTTAAGTTAAAGTATTTTCCCACAAATTATTTTTGGCTCAAAAATTTGAAATTAATTTAAATAATTTGCTTTAGTAAGCTATTTTGCCCAAAGAGCCACTAAGCAATACCCGAATAGAAAAAAAATAATGAAATGAAGAGAATTACTAGCGCCAAAAATTGGTGATTACGTTAAAAAGCAGTGTTGAAAAAACCGGGTGGTAAGATAATGCAACTCTTGGATTTAGAAATTATGAATTCTTACAATTTTAGTTTGTTTGGCTCAAAATTGCGAGTTGATACCATGATGAATAATAGAAGCGCAGGAAAAACTGTCGATCATATAAAATCACAGCCCTGGCCATTTATCTGCATTTTATTAATATATATTCCAAAATTTAGTACTTAAAAAAGCTCAACCACCAAGAACGAGTCGTGGATGAAGTTAAGTTGGCGCTGAAACCGCACTACGCTCGTAAAAAAGTCAACAAAGATCAATACAAGGAAATCCTACGCCGGGCTGTGCCAAAGGTGAGATTTTGAATATCACCTGGAGGAACGAGTACTAATGACTTTTAAATCTTCCAGATATGTCACTCTAGGAGAAGGGAAATTAATCCACATAAGGTACGCAGACTTGTGAGTGCTTACATAAAGAAAATATGCGGCAGCAAAAGCAAGACCACTGCATCGTAGTTTGGTGGGCGAAGCCTATTGTTGTGACACCTCAGAAATGACTGAATGGGAAAGTTTAACTTATGATCCAGCAATCGTGTTTGCAATTGAATTAACACTAATATTTATAAGATTCATCTTTAAAAACCTTAGTATAACTATATGGAAATTCTTTTTGTGTTATTATTTAAATTACATACAACAAAATAATTGTGATGCATTTAGAACTTTTATTTAGAATAAAATTGACATAATTAGACTTGCTTTCTTTTATTGAAATTGACAACACATTTAAAATTCATGCTATTTACAAGTAATGAAGAAAGTTTCAGTCACAAGCACACTATTGGAAAGGAGTAAAATTTTATCCCCTTTAATATGAGAGTTAAGACGGACGAGAGTATAAATTCGCCCTAATTGCAAATCTAGTCTACATGTGATGCAGCAGAGAGCTCGTCATTGACCAAGACTTTGTCCTCAGCAGCGTGCTGCGCGAGTTGTTCCAAATAATACTTAATCTTCATTTTGACGTCGTCAGCAGGGTTGATCAAGTCTTCCAGCATCTTCTCATACAAGTTTGCGAGTTGCCAGAAGCGTTTTGGTTTAGAGGTCGGCTTCCAAACTGACTTGACGTCATGAAGGGTCATGTATTTGCCGAAGATGACCACGTGGGCAGTCGCAGCGGTGGCGTAGAGGTCCAGATCAAAGTGCCAGGGTTGCTGATTGCGCATGGCAACGCACTTGTTCTCTCCTTTCAGTGAGGCAGTGAACTGGACGTCCGGGGGCAAGTGCGAAAGGTCGATGCAACGCCCAAAGTCGATCAGCTGAAGATGGAACTTGAAATTCGATCCATGCCTGTACAGTTCAGAGTTAAGAAAGGAACGAAATTATCAAACTCAACTTTACCTGATGGGAACAACCAGGAAGTTGTCAGGTTTGATGTCAGTGTGGATTATTTGAGCGTCAATCAAAGCATCGGTGATGAGCAGGATTTGATACAACAAGTACGATTTGGTGGCTTCGGACATGTTCTGTTTGGCGTTGACAGCACTGAGCAGGGTGACTTCAGATTTGAACGGCATTTCCAGGATTGTTCCATTTGAGTAAATCACAGCCGATGAAATCTCACAGAAGTGTTCAATCTGCAAAAAAATTAGGAAAAATTTAAAATTCTCGACTTTAAAAATTAAATGTTTACCAAATGAGACGGAACACGCCTCCTCAAACTTCTGCTGATGTGAAGCTCCCATCCTGTGACGTCTTTGGTGATGAGTTTCACGACTAATGGCTCCTCAGCTTTGTAGACTTTTCCATAGGCGCCCTCTCCAAGAACCTTCTTGAGTTTCAAACTTCTCTTTCCGTAACGATAGGCTTGGTTGGCCCGAGCAACAGGCATGGAGCCATCGTAATACAGGATTCCTTCAATGCAGGGAACCAAGCGTTGCTGCAGTTGTGTACTCCAAGGGTCCTCGATGATATTTCCCATACTGTGAAAAATCGCTTTTATTAGTTTAGTTGATTGAAAGATTATAACAATTAAAAAAGTGATTGAATATTTCTAAATTGACTATAAAATGCAGTTTTTGCTTGATTTAGATTACACTTGGTTCATAATCAATGTTTGATGGGCCAAATTAATCGGTAGCTCATTTATAGCATTGAGAAAAATACTGGAATTTTCCTGGGCTTTGTAAGTTTTTTAAGGTTAACCGTAGAACATAAAACTATACATATTCTAGAAGCTGATAAAAATTGTAGATTTTTTGGTGGCATTTTGCTTAAAAAATTATACATCTAAAAAGGGAATTTAATTTTTTTAGAGACAAATTGGTTGAGTGACCTAGAAATTGGCTCAGGCAGTTTGTAAATACTATCTCAAACAATTATTGATCCATTTGCAATTTTCCTAGCCAGAGCTAAAATTTCAAGAGCCTTTCTGAAAAAATAAAAGTCGCCCATACACAGTAAATACCACCACTATTTAAATGAAACCAAGTTAATTATAAAAAAATTGTTTCTTTTACAAGCAGGTCATGATAAATGCAAAAATACAAACCTGTCCTTATCCTTGCTTGCGGATATTTCCTCAGGTTCCTCTTCTAGCAGTTCCAATTTCACCGGCGCTACCAGATGTTCAGTTTCAGCAGCGACCGACTGTCCAGGAGTTTTCAAGTACAAGCTGAAGGCCTTGCTGCTGGCTGTCGAGACGCCACTGCTGCTGCTACTGCCGCTTCTGCTGCCTCTCGACTCGCCCGTCATCTCTAATATGGGACTCAGTATGGTGTGTCTGGTGTCCTGGGGCTGCATCAAGAGGGACTGCGGCTGGTGCATGAAAGGGGTTGACGACAGTGAAGGGGGAGGCTTCTTCATCAGGTTGACAGTGACGTCGTCGAGGTAGCTAACAGGCCCATTGCAGAGTGGGCCGATGACAAAGCAGGTATCCTCGTCTTCGATGCCAAAACTTTTCTTCGGTGCTCTGCTTTCCTTCTCAGTGGGAGGGAGAAAGGCTGCCTCAGGCACCCTGTTTTCGTCGTTTTCAATGCCATTTTCGGTCCGGTGCTCAGGAGGAGGCACGTGAGGAAGCTCTGGCAAGCGGGGATAGGGCTGAGGCACAAATTCTTCCTCTTCGTCACTTTCTTCTTCAGGCGCTTGCTCTGTGGCCTCTGTGACGTGCATATCACCAACCATTATATCAAGCCTGGGCTGAAGAACTGGAAAATATATTAAAATTAAGGTATGACAAAAAGGGAGGAAAATTGAGTTTCAATCTGTTGTTTTTTCTGGAATATATTGCAATCTGTAGAGACGAATTAAATAGTAAGTCCCTCAATAATTTACAACTTGTAATTAGTCTCCAACAAAAATTCCAGGAAAAACCCTTCCAACTTAAACGATGAGTCCTGTGTTGACCAAGTGAAGCCAGCAAATTAATTTAAAAGCAATATTATAAAAATAACGATATAATTGTAATTTATAACTATATTTTTGGCCATGGTTGAATTTAATTCATTTTTTGTCTCTTAGAATGCTAATACAGAACCATTATTCATGTGACAATCTTCAGCCTGATCTGCCCCAATGCGCGCCTGCAGAATCAAGGCGCGGCCGCTACCCAAGGCATACAGTTTCATTATTTATAAAATATGAAATTGGCTTTTAACCTTTAAGCTCAAGATTTTTTAGTAAACAATTCTAACAGGAAATTTGTAATTATTTTTATAGATGATACTTTCAAATATATTCAATTGCAAAACGAGGCATTTCATTATTAAAGAAAATTAAGCTTAATATTTAGTGTTTTTAACCCAAAATTTCTACCACTTTGCAAAATAAAAATAAATTGCCTAAAAAAATGGAACATTGTTGCTGCTTAAGTCCGCAGGAATAAAACCGGATATAGAAAAAAACAAGATAATGAATATGAATAATTATTTAACTTTGGCAGTTGAAAGAAAATTTTACCTGGTCTTCGGTCAGGACCTCCAAAGTATTTAACACCTTCTGAAATATTTTGAACTTAAGTCTTATGTTTTTTAAAATCTTTCTAATTGACTCACCATTATCAGCAAATACTTTTAATGGAGCTGCTTTAGAATTTTCTCCTGCAACTGAAAATCATTTGGAAATTGAACCAATTCAAAACAACTTAAATCTCTACTACCATTTTCTTGATTATCAGTAAATATTGGAAATGGAGCCGACACTGGAGCTTGAATTATTGGAGGATCTGAAAATACTTTGAAGATTGGGGCACTCTGAGTGTCTTGGTAGATGTCAAAATTCACTAGAATAAAATTTATTAGACCCAAATAATCAAGAGTAGCTAAGACTACGTTTTGGTGGAGTAGCGGGAGGTGTTTCCCTTCTTGAAATCCACAAATCTTCAACAGCAGCAAGTGCTTCTCTTGTGTGGACGGTCATGGACTGGCCGAAAAGAACTGATTGGTTATTGCTCCTGGCAACCCAATCTCTGGCTCTTAGTTCTTCAAGACTAAATTCTGTGTTGTCCACATACACCCTGTGCCTGTCATACATGCAAACCTAAATTTAATATTTGAGTTAATTATATACTTAAATTAAGATGTGCAATTGTACTTGGTTAGGATTCTCAGGCTCAAATAGTGCAACTGGGACTTCCAATTTTTCTCTCAACTTGTTAAGATATTTTTTAGCTCTTAATTCTTCACAGCTAAATTCTTCGCCATCATGGATAGCCTTGAACACAAGCATTTCAACCCTCTGAACTTTCACAGGCGGTTCTTCAATCTTATGCTGAGCAGACATCTTGCGTTTTCTCCACGCCTCAGCTCTCAGCTCTTCGAAACTGAATTCTGTTCCTCCGCAGTACACCTTGGCCTTGCAGTACATGGGTTTGATCTTGTCATTGACTGGCTCAAAGTATGCCAGAGGCCATTCAGGCTCCTTTTGATGCTTCACCTCCTGAAGCACCCGTTTTACTGGCAACTTGTTTTTTGGTGTCGCCATCACACTGGGAATTGGGTCTTCAAGAACCTGTTTAAATTGTGTTTTAGTTCATTTTTATCGCAGATAAATTGAAAGAACAAAAACTAGATGTTTAAAAAGAAAATACCTAAATGGGTAAGATTTTATCCATCGATAAATATTAAAAATGTTAATACTACTTACGTAATTAAAAATATATGCGGAATGTTCATTTTTCCATGATTTCTAGGGGCTTATAATTTATAAAGGTATTTTCAGAAAATACTTAATACTTAAGATGATTTTCCGTGTACAAAGTCCAAGTAAAAAGTTTATAGTATTTAAATTTAGAAGGATCTTGAAAAAATGTTAACCTTGTTCAAATTTCAAGCTATTTTTAGTTGTTTTCTTTTAAAATGTGCCAATTGATCACATTTTTAGTTTAAATTGTTAAGCGTTTTTTTTTAAATAAAGCGCCTTTTCTTTTTTAGGCGAAACAAACGATAAAATATTAAAATCTCATGTTATCCAGATTTTTTTTAGAAAATTGACAATCATAAAAAATTTGAGGAAGTGATTAATTATATTTAAAACGTTTTTTTCTTGTGAAGTCAGACAAAAACATACCTCAAAAGGTGTGCTCAGCATAGGTTTAGCATCCCTTCCGCTGGCTGCGTCAGTCCACTTAGAAGGTGCGGCCTCATTTTCTGCCCTCGCCTTCTCGTCGGGCAGTTCTCTCAGCAATTGACGTCTCGGTTTGACATTTTCGGTCCCGCTGAACACAAGGAAGGGAGCTACAGCTTCTTCACTGACAGACTTTACAACTTGTCTGCTGGGAACCAATGGCAGAGCCTGCGCTCTTTCAGCCGCCACTCGTCCGTCTGAGCGAGCTTCAAGAGTACCAAACACGGCACGTTGAGGGCCATCTGGCTCCGGATAGTTGTCTGGTTCAGTTTTTGCCGCTCTGAAGCAGAGTCTGTTGATGGCCTTCTCGATGCTCTCTTTGGGGACAGCATTGGCTTCGATTGCTCTTTGCAAGATTCTGTTGGCGCTTCTCAGGTCACCGGTGGCCTCCAGATCCTCCGCCCAACGAATGTAAAAAGTGGCCGAAGTAACGCCAATCCCATGGCCCAGAACGGTCTCGTACAGCTCCATTTTATTCTGCTGAACACTCAGCTGCGAATACAATACATCAGATTTGGCTATTTAAATCCTGTTTAAAATTATGAATTCTTACATATTTAAGCCATAAATCGACGAGTCTGTCATCATTCAGGTAAGATTCCACGCCACTGAAGTTTTTCAAGCATTGCTTGAGTATTTCCCTGAACTGTTTGCCACGACCAGTTGATGTTTGCTCCATCCAAGAGATATACTCAAACCAAGGCTGCATTGGGTCGTCGCCTTCGTAAGAACGCAGGTTCATTTCGAACTGCCTTTTGTGGAAAATTTGAAAATTACGAAAATTAACTTATCTACATAAAACCCCATTAGAAATTCTTTATAACTTACTGCATTTGAGCAATATGCTTGCGTTGCTTGCATTCTGAAAGTGCTTCGCAAAGTTGTTCTGTGTTCCGACCTTGACGCAGGGGTTGGATGTTCTCCTTGCTTTTGTCGATTTCGTCCATTTTATGAATGGGACGTCACCTTTCGCGTGTAGTACGACGAGGACGAAGCTCCAACAAGTCTAATTATCCATCGGAGGTCGAATTTCACAGATCGCACAGCTCTTGTTAGGGATCTTTAAAGTCCCAGGAAATGACCGTTGCTGAGATTCAATTCGCGCTATGGCGCTTCGCCTCCTCTCGCTCTTGGCTGTCTAAGTTGGAGGAAGAGGAAGAGCTGTTTTCCCGCTGAGCGGGCTGGCCAACAAAACTTTTTTACTTGTACTGATTCTTCAGGTTTATCCAGAAATAAAGTACTAAATAATATTATTTTTATAGTATTAAAATATTTTTTTAACAAAACATTTTAAAAATCACTAAAATTCATTTGAGAAGCCTCTGGTGAAGATTAAAATGTTTATTGTAAAGTTGAACAGCTTGCAAAGTATAAAAAGCGCGCCAGAAAAAATGTGGATAATGTGGAAACTGACAATGAGAACATGAAAGAATAAAAAATAAAGAATATAGCAGGAGCAGGAACGTCTTTTCATGCTCGCCGTCTGTAGCGTTTTATTTATTTAATTGATTTAAAGAGGAATGATACTGCAAAAGCCTGGAAAACCTTGTTTTTGCCAATGCATAACCTCGCCCCTTTTAGGATTCAGTTAAAGCCTTAATTGACCTAAGAAGCGCAGTAATTTTTTTGAGAAAATTGGCAAATTTTGAATTTTTACTGTAGGAAGATCTTTTTTATTATTGCTAATTGTTGAACAAATTGTTTATCGATTAAATTGTTTAGGGCAACCATCAACCATCAACAATTCAAATAATTTTCAATTGTTGCCCTGTGTATCATTCCACTTTAATCATATTTCAAACAAGTTTTAGGTTTATAAAAAATGTTAACGAGCATACGAAAATTTATTGTTCGCTTTATTTTACAACGGAATTTTAGAATTTTTCATTTTCATCAATCTTTGGGAAGGGGTGATGAATGATCTCTCAGAAATTTGAATGATTCTTCTTTAATAACAGAAAACTTGGAACAAACAGAATTCAAATCGAAATCAGAACAACAATATTCAATTCATTGAATTATTTGAGCTCGGACACTCGGACAGACTAACATTCATAGAGAAACGAATAATTATTAAATTGTTAGTGCAGAGCGGTGCAGAGCGTACAGAGTTGAGAGTTGATAAAAAATAAAGCCATAAGGTGGCGCTGGTGGCATCTCAAAAAAGGGGGCGTGTTCGCGCAAGCTCTCGTGTCTCGTGCGCAAACAAAATTAAAATATTCATCGGCTTTAGACTCGAAATCGTTTTCAGCTGCGTGCAGTCTGCTGAAAGTCGCGTTGATTCGAAAGGACAACTGAATTGCCGGCGATGCAATAATGGAAGCCTCACACCCCGAGGTGCTGGCCGCTCTCGCAGCGGCCACCAGCCAAGACATAAATCTGCTGCGGCCGGCAGAGATGCGCCTCAAGGGATGGGAGACATCGCCCGGCTTCTATGCGGCCCTCTTGTCCGCCTTCGCCGACCTTGGACAGCCCGTCAACGTGCGCTGGATGGCCGTTTTGTGCATGAAGAACGGAGTCGACCGATTCTGGCGCCGCAACGCACCCAATGCAATTAGCGAAGGCGAAAAGGCATCTGTTCGACAGGCGTTGGTCGCTTGTTGTCTCCGTGAACCCGCACCGCAGGTGTGATTTGAATTATTGGTTAAAATTTGTAAGACCTAAGATAAGAAAAATATTGTTTAAATTCAAATGCGAACCGTCTTTTAAAGCTAATATAACCGATGCAATAGTTAGAATTTTATTCCAATGTATTTACGTTGTTCAAAGAAAACCCTGGGTTTGTTCCGTTATGACAAGCTTAAATTAGAAGATAGTAATTTATTACCAATAAAAATTTTCAATCTGCTTAGTCGAGTAACGAAGCAAAACTTTATTACATAATTAATTGCGTCGTAATGGGAAATTTTATTTTATAGGAAATTTGTGTTCAATCATCATGACTGTAATTTATAAGCAGACTCTCCTTAAGAAGAAGAATCGAATAATGTGTTTAAAATTTTGTAAATTCAAAGCGAACCCAGCATTTTCACGAAAATTTTAGCTATTAAATCTCACTTTGAAAAAAATATTTGTGAAATTTTTTGCATTACGCATTTGTTTAATTTACTGACGAGTGTTGTTTAAAATTCCTGTTCTAGATTCTGACACAACTAGCAGTTTTATCTTCCAAAATCGCCCGACACGATTGGCCAAGGGAATGGCCAGAGTTGCTGAACCAGCTTTTAGAAGGAGTGCAGCAGCCAGGAACGAGACAGCAAGCCTTGTTAGTTCTGCATCACGTGGTAAAGACGTTAAGCTCAAAGAGGCTGGCCGGCGACCGCAGGCTCTTCCAGGAGCTGTCTTCCTCCCTCTTTCCCCACATTCTGCTTGTTTTTGAGCAGAACATGGCAGCGCAGGCTGTCACAGAAGGAACACTGGCGCTCAAGATTTTGCGACAGATCACAGTGCACGGGTTCAAGGCCCCTTATGAAGAGGCTGCAGTGAGATCTTTCCTCGATTCAGCGATTCCTAGAACAAGAGTTCTCATTGAAATGCGGCAAAATGCCTCTGACCAAGCGGCAATCCAAAAACTGGCTTCGTTAATGCTTAAGGTGTTTACTGATTTTTCAAAGCTAATCCGTCTTTATTAAAATAATCATATGGCTTGATTTTGAGGAGAATAATCAGTACATGAACAGATTATAAATTTTAATATTTTTAATTATTTTTTGAGTGCCATCCATTTCTTTTTCTCCTAAAACGATGAATAATCTACTTCATTATTAAAAACTTGGAAATCGATCTTTTTAAATTTTGCATTTTTCTACAACGAAATGCACGTCTAGCAGTTTCTTCAAGAACAGCGCGTAACCCGTGGTAAAATTTTAAAAGGGACATGCTTCTGTTTTTTTTTTTAAACGATCGTTTTGAAAAGCGCTGGAAACGTGAAAGTCGTAAAATTTAACGATTTGACTGTGCATCTGGGGAAATTTTGGAATAAAGGCAAATCTCTTCAGAGAATTAGAAAGGAAGGGTCTCAAAGCGTGGGAAAATCATAAATTTAGATGTTACAGAGAACTCGTATGTGGTATGAGGGAAATTCCAAAAAGCTTATTACTCGATTTATCCTCAAATTTCATTTAAAGCTGTTCATCCTGATTAAAATCTCGGAGAGCTGAGTCATTTGATAATTTAATTTTCATAAATTTACTTGCTCATGCAATTTTATCCTTTTTCATCCTGTTACTTTACTAAATTATTTAAAAATTTCAGCTATTATCAGACATTCTGGAGAACCATCCGTTCTCCTTCGGGCCTTTGGTTGCCAGCACCCTGCAACTGATCGACAACCTTATCCTGAACGATACGGGTTGCAGCCTTCTTTTCGAAAGGGCCGCAGTTCAGCTTTTGAACCTCTTGAAGGGCATCCTATTGTGCTCGGAGTTCAAAAGCGACGCTTTCCCTGCTGGTCAGCAGGCGCAGCAGGCCAAAAGTCAGTTTTTCACGCCGCAGTTGCTGCAGGCGCTGTGTCAGCGACTTGTCGCTCGATTCCTACCTCTTAGCCAGGATGAACTTAAGCAGTGGGCCGAGGACGCGGAAGCCTTTGCTGCTGACGAGGGAGGCGAGTGCTGGAGATACGCACTCAGACCGTGCGTCGAGAGCTGCTTTGTTGCTCTCTTCAAGGAATATAATAGTCACATGGTTCCGCCTCTCATCCAAATGATGCAGTCCAACTTGAGTCCGACAACTCCAATTCTTCTTAAAGAGGCTATTTACACGGCTGTTGGACTTGTGTCTTATGAACTGTACGATGAGGTCGATTTTGACTCGTGGTTCAAAGGACCGCTCAGAGAGGAGCTCACCTGCACTCAGGTAATATTTAATAATTTTGTTCCAAGTTCTGTTCTTTTCTACATATTCTTCGGGTAAAATAGTTGGTTGTAGACAGTTTGAAGAATCGATCACTCAAAATTGAGGCCTTTTTATAAAATTTTTATTCGTTTTGTAATGCCTGCAATCTTGATTTTTAACTTTAATTTCCCATTGAATATTATTTATTATGAAAGATTGAAAAAATCCATAACTTCCCTCGCAAACGGGTAAAATTGGAATATCAACCACAGTTCAACAAATTTTTTTTTTTTTTTTCGAGAAAATGAAAAATATTTGTATTGAAGAAGCCTATGCCCAGGAACGGCGGTTCTTTTTTTAAAAAAAATCAGAAATTAATAATTAATTACTAATTCTAACTGTAATTAACTGCCAGTGCCAGATAATGTTAAGTAAATTGATTTTAATTCAAGAGTTTTTTTAATACATTTATACAAATCATACGAATTCAAGTTTTATCCCTTGCGCCTTTGCTTTGAAAAGGATCTTGTTTGAATTAATTTATGTTTACAGGCCGACTACCGCATAATCCGCCGTCGAATTGCGTGGCTGTTGGGCCAATGGTCTTCCGTGAAGCTGTCCCCCGACCTGCGTCCCCTATTATATTCCTCACAAATGACCCTGCTATCAGCAGACGAGGACATGGCTGTCAGATTGGCCGCAGCTCAATCTCTGCGAAACTCGTTGGACGACTTTGACTTCAGTCCAGAGCAAATCGAGCCCATTCTCGGCGATTGCTTCAATTTACTGCTCACCCTGCTGCGCGACGCCCGCGAGTGCGATTCCAAAATGCGCGTGCTGTCCGTCGCCTCGTTCGTGGTGGAGAGAGTGGGCCAGGCGGTTCGTCCACATGCCGCCGCCCTCGTGCAGTGTCTTCCCCAGCTGTGGGCCGAGAACCACCCCATGCTGCGAGCCGCGGTGGCGGGTGCCCTCATCCCCCTCGTGTCCGCGCTGGGACCCGACCACAACCAACTCTCCAACTTCCTGCTGCCCGTGGTGGAAACGGCCACCAACATGAACGAGGAAGCCCACGTGTACCTGTTAGAAGATGGCCTCGATCTCTGGCTCTGCATCATGGAAAACGTCGCCCAAATGAGTCCGCAGTTGTTGATGCTGTGGCCCAGGTTGGCGACGCTCATGGAAATGACCACCGAGCACTTGCAGATATGTCTACAGCTCACCAAAGCCTACCTCCTTTTGGCGCCTACTCAGTTCCTTGAGACGCACGGAAGAAATTTGGTTCATGTACTTAATGATATCATGGTTGACATCAAACCTGAAGGACAATTGCAGGTTTGGAACTCTATACCTTTCAGTATTTGCGAATTTTTGACCTTTTGCATGGAAAAATTTGCTTTGTATCGGCTTTATCTGCACACCATTAGAACTGTACGAGATTTTGAGCACATCAGGGCGTATCCTGAGCGCCCTGATTACTTCTAAAGGGTAAAATTGCACATGATAAGAAATATTTTGACTTGGCCGTTCCAATGGTATGCAGATCTTGCAGATCAAACCAACAGAGAGCTTGAGAGCTACCCTGACGCCAGGGTTGAATTTCTTACCTGAACTGATGGTCTTTTCTGACCTCAGGTGTGCCCCCAACAATGTGTCTCAGGTCTCCTTCAACAAATCGTGCAATTTTGATTTTCTCAATATTCACCTGAACAAAAAATATCCTTAAATCAACTTTGGACCTTTTTGAAAACAAAAATTTTAAAAATTATTCGCCAACCTGAAAATTTTATACATGTTATAAACACTTGGGACAACATTTTGTCCAATTCTCAGAACAAATTAAAAAAATATATATTTTATGAGATTTTAATAAATTAAACAAAGTCTGAAACTAACCAAATTTTTAAATAATACGTGGTTTAAATTTACAAGTTGTAGGCTATCTAATTGGGCATCTTTTGGCTCTAAGGTAAATGTTTAACATCTTTAGAGCTCAAGATATTCTTATTTTTGTGAATTCAGAAATGCACGATTCTCCAGTTTTAATAATTAATTAAAGGTCTTAAAATTTTTCCGGCAAACATGGATACTTTGACCCCTTAATATCACTCTAATATCATACCATGCAATCAAGATGCGGTGCTCTAATAAAACTGAAAAAATTTACAATCTCATAGAAACGCCCTTGTATCGCAAGAATGACTGTCTTCAAATGAGATAGGTCTTGGGAATTAATTAAAATTTCACATTAATATCACTTTCAAGCTCAAAATCAGGTTTGTGAGTAATTTCTTAAGTTAATAATAACGACAGAAAGACATGTAATCTTTTAAAATTGGAGGAATTGAAAATTTTAAATTGCAGAACTTATTTTGTTTAGAAATTGACCATTCTAAATTCTCGGCGTGTCTCTTTATGAATCGATTCGAGGTATGCGCGATTCACTCAATCTACATTCAATGCTGGAGTGAAATAAAATTTACTCACAAAACAACCGTGTATTTTATCTCCTCCATTTGATATTCCAATGGTGTGTGAAGCGTGCGTGATTTTGCAATGCTTTAAATTCACAGATCCTGCGTCTCGTCGAGTTGATCCAGCGCGCAGAGCCAGCGGCCATGAGCCTTTTGCAACCCCTTGTGTGTCGCGTCGTCTGCAGCGTCTTGCAGGGGGACGCATTGCCCATGCTGATGGCCCTGCAGTTCTCGGTCCTGGCCCGACTGTTGCTGGACGCGCAGAACGTAATCGCGGAATCCATCAACTCGATCGTCCAAATTTCTGGCGAGACGCCCGACGCCGTTTTGCAGAGAGTCCTCGAAGTGTGGCTCTTCAACATGAACCTCTTCACGCAACCTGAGCGGCGCAAATTGCTGGCCTTGGCGTTGGTGACGCTTTTGGCCGCTGACGACCGCAGATTCTGCGGTATCCTCTTGGCTGTGGCCGAGGTATGTGTTAAAGACGATCTGTATTGATTTTTTTATTAATTACTTTTATATGAAAGTTGGAGAAATGCTAAATTTTACCAAAGTTTGTGTTAATTCCTGAAAAAAATAACTTAAATAATTTGGTACACAGGTGATGAGACGAATTGATTGATACTTAATTTTTTAATTTTAACAAAATCTTAATTTTTTATATGAATATTGAATTAAATTTCGTTCATTTTTTAAAATACATTTTGCAGTATTTAAGCAAAGGAAGAATTAATTTTTACTTGTTTAAATATTTGGACCAAAAAACGTCAAATATATATTTAAAAAACTTAATGAAAAAGTAAAGCAAATCTAAAGCTTTAAGTGTATGTGTGTACTATTAATGAATAAAAAATAGCACTCAAAAGAGGCACCTGAATTTACCTCATGATGAAAATCTCCTAGAGTGTAAAAAATTCCCTTTTATCAATTAAAAAAAATCGGGAGCTTGACAGTTTCGAGTAATGGACGGTGGATTTAAATAGCAATTGTGCTCCTCCCGCAGGTCCTTAACGACTTGCACGGACCTCAGGGTGACACGCTGCTGCTCGGATCGATTGCTCTTGAGGAAGACAGCTGTGAGGAAGACTCGACAGAGTTCGAGCGACGCCGCAAGCGCCTCAGCCTGACGGACCCTGTGTACTTGAGAGTGCTGGCTACTGCTCTCCAAGAGCAACTAGATCGACTGAAACGGCAAGTTGGGCAGCAGACCTGGGTGCAGCTGGTCTCGTCAGTTGACGTCGAGACGCTGCAGCAGGTTCGAAACTTTGTTACCCTTGACTGAATGATTTTGGAGAATGATACACTACTGATGAATCTTATAATATCGTGATATTATGCCAATAAAATTTTAAAACTGAATTGCAAGGACTTATTAATGAGAAGAGACGCAACATAAAATTCATATTGGAAATACTTTATTTTTGTTCAATATTTGTTCACACTGTTTGCAGATGGTTTTAGTCTTTAAAATAAAATATTTAATCGGTCCGTTTAACAATATGACATCATGGTTGACATTGACTTGCTAATTTTCTGAGGTGGGTCCTCAACAGTTACATTGTGGCAGCTGATTTGTTCTAGTTCTCGTGACGTGTGCAATTTACACAATTTATACTCATTAAATTATTACATTTAAAATATCTCACAACAATTAACAATACTACAGCAGAGTACGATAAAAATAAGAATCCACTCAGAGGAGATTGTTCAAAATGCAGCTTTGACGCGTTACCAAAAATCAAACTTTATAATTTTAAAGCTCTCCCTCCCGTAATTAATTTTAATAATATCCACCAGTGGTTACAGAACATATAGATAATATGCTTTTAAGTGATGATTAATTTGTTTAATTCTGGCTATGGTAATGGCACTGAACTCCTCAATAATGTCTTTTTTCATATGTATTTACACTTTCGATTGCTTCAGTCAATTGTCTATGTGCACTGATGGCACTTTGGAAAAATGCGCGCGATTTTCCACAGCTCCAATTAGGAAGGCACGCCGATCACTTCAGCACAGACGTGATTCCTGAAATCAGAAAAGGGAAAGGTCAAATGAGCAATCCACAAAAAAATGCAGCGTGCGTTGCTAATTTTAGACCCAGCTTTCTCCTGGCAAATCAAATATTGAGCGGTAAAACCATCAAATGATCCATTTCCTCTTCCTGCAGTGCATTTCCTTCAAATGGAATTAAAGAAAGGACAAAATTGGATGGAGAAAATAATCATTTATATGTATGCTTACAATTAGAATGATAACATTAAATTTTGCAAGTGCGAATAACTACGAAAATTTTTATTAGATGGAGTATTGAATAAAATAACAATGGTTTTTGACAAACTTATGTGCAAATTGTTGCTCTTCGTCAATAATTTAATTCAAACAAGCAGTTGTTGCTACAACAATTTATTCCAACAATTGGATTTAATTACAAAATGGGAAAAAAAGGTTCACCATATTGTTTTTTAGATACATAGGCTTAAATTGCCTATCGGTATCGCGTACTAGAAAAATAGTTAAAGAACATATCACGCTCTAGTCTGTTTAAAATTTAACATAGTATATTTTGCAACAACCCAAATATTTCCTCGCATCACATGCACACTAAATGTGAACCATGTCCAAAAACAGGATGAGCACCGTTGCGCAGCTAAATTTTATAATGGCACAAGCACAGGGCAATTTATTCTGTTTTATAATAAAGAGCGTGAGTGCTGAAAGTCGCAGAATTTGAGACAAGCCTTGTGTGGGCCGTTTTCTTTGAACTCCCTGGTGTAATTATCATTATTATGCTTCAGGAGGAATTCCATGAGGAAGTCGCAAAATAATATGATCTAACATTTGTAAAAGCTTTCCACTGTGGTAAAAGCGTGTAATCTTCGACATAATGCGTTCGACGCAGACAATGAGGCAACAAATATCTTGGTAAATGTCCAATCAATTCTTTGTGTTAACACACATTTGACGCGCCGTGCATATTTTTCCTTCACTTGAACAACTTTCCATATGTAATACGCACGTTAAAAGAACAAACAAAAATGCAACCGAGGTCGTGATTTGAAAATGCGCCAATACCGCGCAAACTGAATTACACGCCAATTTAAATGTACGTGCGGATAACTTTAAATATTATACGATCAATAAATTGTCAATTAGTCATGCCAATTCTGACCCGCAAACCATGCACATCGAGTGTCATGCCTTTTAATTTTCAGGCTTCAACAATTTGAATGCTGCTCGAGTTTCGCAATAACGTGAACTTCAATAACGTTTTAAATTGTTCAAACACGAGTGCAGTTAGGAAACTTCTTATTGTTAGTGAAGGGCTACTATCTTTTCTACTATTTTATTACACATTGGCGAATAGAGCGCAGAGTGCTTTGCCAATCTTAATAAAATCGATCAGAACCTATTTAACCCATTCAATCAAATGCATATTTATTGGATTGCAATAGAATGCGCGCAAGAGTTGAAAGAAATTCCACCAGAACATAATTAAAGCAAGAGTTTCGCCAGAACAGTAAAACGATTACTTCAGACCTGATCCCATTGTAAAAAGCTATAAAATATTTCCATATGTTTTATGCGTGCAGACAAAATATTCCAAACATAGTAGTTGAGACATTTTTGCATTACTACACTAATAAGAAATACTCAAACTGCGGAGAAATTAACTCTTTAAATTCCTACGAAATATTGGAAATTAACACAAAAACGAAATTTTCAGATAGATTTACGTGACCAAACTCTAGAGCACTAAAGGGCTGTAAACAATTTTCCCTTTTTTCTTTTTTACGAGACACTCAAATGAGCACAAAACATGCAATTTAAAGCCATTTGAGCCAAACTTAAAATCATTTAAAACGTTTTAAATCAGCTAAAAAAGTCGTTGAATTACCTAATTTTTTTAGTTCTATTACTGAAATCGGGTCTCTTATGCTCAAGAGTTGAGATTTTCCCAATTTCCAACCCAAAAAAATGATTTTGGTCTGTTTAATTTAGTGAGATTTATTTTTGTTGCAAATATTTCGACCGTTAAATTCCATTTTGGTAATTCGGTGCAGTCCACTATTCCTCAGAAAAAAGGCCCAAATTCAGAGCCTTATAGAGCACTAAAATATATATTATCCTAGCGTGAAATAGACAAGGAACCGAGAGTAAGAAAAACTGCACGATTTTCCCAGTTTCTATTGTTCGCTGCATTTCGCGGGTTTATTCAGCGAGCAAAGTCAACAACTCGTTTATTCTTCAAGTGTGAAAATCACGAATCGAGATTCCATTGCGCGAGCGAGAGCTGTTGTATTTGTGTGAGGTTCCGTGGAGCTATTTAACAAATAATCTGGGATTCACCGTTAAATCCGCGCACAGCAATAATCGGCAGCGCTCTCATCATGTGACTCGCAGCAGCAGCAGCAGCATCAGCAGTAGCGCGAGAGATGACGACGCCGACGAAAACAGTTCCTTTTCGCTGCCGTCTCGCACTTAGCGGCTTCTTCGCATTCAACGTGCATTAATTAGTTAATGATTAAAGATGCGCATTTCAAGAGGAAAATTATTCTCGCTTCCTGGTGTAACTGATTTGTCTCAGCGAGACTGACGCCGAGTGCCTTGATTTGTATTCGCACCTCGGGGAAAGTCATTTACGTGCACATTCTAATTGGCGTAGAGATGCAAATTTCTTTCGCAACGTAAAATATTTCAAATACAATGGCCGTGCCGGTGTGAAATTCGACAGCTTGAAATTGCGACTAAAAAACCAGGCCACACAATCTTGATCCACTCTTTGGTCTGGTTGAAGAGACATCCCCAGGGAAAATTTTTTGATCCGGCGGAGTTTAAGATTTTTGGAACTCCAAAGATTAAAATTCTTTATGGGATTCAACATGAGAAATGTTTCAAAAATATAATTTTCAAGCCAGTTTTTATTCGAAAGAGATAATATTTGACCTGACAAGACAAATCAATTGATTAAAAATTGAGCTGAAACTATATTTTTAAATTTTAGCAAAAAACAATCTCCAAAATTTGCTATTCTCATCGAATTAAAAATTTCGTGGTTCACATCAAGAAGTGGCTACATTTGATAATTCATATTCCCAAAAACTAAAACGTCGAAACTTAGGAGTTTCCTTGTGAGAGTACATATCTCCCCCACAATCAGGGCTTAACAGCGATAAAAAATGAAGCTCATTTGCTAAACAAAAGCCGGCGCCAGCGGAGAGTAATAACAATGTGTAGTGAAAGGGTCCTACACACATGAAATTATCATTATTGGATCGCCTCCTAATTGTCTATCGGCAGCAGGTCGGCAGAAAAAGAAACCATCGATCAGCGAATATAATGCCCGGAAAAGGGATTCACGGATCACGCACCAGACCCGCGGTAAAAGTTTGTTTATATTATTCGTATAGGGCCTTGCATCAACTTACTTTTGTCATCAATCACGCATGAAACACTCGCTAATGGTGTCGTAAATAATATTCTTTTAAATATGCAACAAAAGCTTCCAGCAGAGAAAGCTAATGAAGAAAACCGTACAATTTTGTAGCTTGAAAATGAAATTTATTTTTCTAGAATGATCTGATCGGTTAAAATTCTGAAAAAGAATTTATTCCTTTACCTCGGCTAATAAGTTTGCATTTTAATCAAGCTACGAGCATTGTCTCTATATTTAAAATCCCCCGAGGGGAAATTTAGCTTATTCGCACACCATTGGATAGATTGTGACGAGAGGAATCGAAACTAATTGATTTTTCTAGAAGTTTGGCTAATTCTGAAATTTAACTGTTACTTGGTCCTGATTTGATCATTGCACGCACTGTTGAGATTAATCCTCAAACTGATTGCTATATACTTGGTAAAAAATTCAAATTAACTTCAATATTGTTGTCTTCTTCAACCACACGAGTTAAAGGACACAATTGATCCTCAGCAATTTCATTTTGGAAAATAATAGTAATTAACAGCGCGTGAAAATCGTAATGAGAAAACGTCCAAAAGAGCAGCCAGTAGCAACTTTTCTTTCCACAGGAAATCAATTGTCGGATGAAATTTTCTCACAGAGGGTCCCCCCAAGAATGGCAGCAGTTTTAGTGTGAGAAAAGCAAGCGCACACGCGAGAAGGAGCGACGGACGGCGGCAGCAGTGTGTAGTACGTCATTGTTCAGTTCGGTCAACGTACCCTGAATGAGGCGCTAACTGCGAAAATATCGCAATTAATAAACAAAAGCGAAAGGAGAATAATGAGCAGGCTGCGTCTGAGATGAAATCAAGTGTGAGGCGCGAATCGTGCTTTCAACAATCGCGAGTTAAGCACAAACCGCAAATTATGCCTCGGCCGGAGTGTAAATTTCTATTCATATTATATTTTTGAATGCGAACAAACAGTCGCTAAAAAGCTTGGTGGTTTGGACTAATGGTTTGCTGAGGAGGAGAAATTGAAAATAAAAAATTCACGGCAGAGATGTCGATTTACTTTTCTAAAAAGATTCGATAATTTTTATAGGTTTTTTATCTCTATATAATTTGTTATTAGTATTCGATTTTGAGGAGAATAATCGGTTTCTAAAGGTTCAACATTATATTTATTTAGCCAATGACACGAAGTTAAATATCCGCACGTTTCTTTGCCCCTTCAATATAATTATATTCTACGAGTTAACCGATGGAAATATAACGGATTTATTTGAAAAATTTGCTTGATTTGCTATCGAAAATCACGTTCAATGGATTCTCCGTGAGCAGCGACCACTGGAAAAGGGCGTAGCTAACGGGAATTATTTAATGGGGGCATATATGGTTCCCCGAAAATTTTAAAAAAAGGCGTGACACGTGTCGCATAGCGCGAAAAAAAGACGTTTTTCAGAGAAATTCAGAAAATTCCTTATTGGATTATAGTTTTATTAATTTTTAAGTAGATAAAATCGCTTTCTAAATGCGCCAGAACGCTTTAAAACTCAAATAATGGTCCGAACATCATACTAGCAATCCCAGAAAAAATAATCAATGTTCGGTTATTGGATATTGCACATCCCTAGCCATTGGTGACAAAAATCAGTGCAGGAAAATCAAACCTGAGTACCTGACTTAATTTTTTAAATGATTGGAATTGGCACAAATTTGCCCAACCAGAGACTATGATCTATGATGTACCTCGAAGCTAAAATAAGTGATCAAGACTAACAATAGACCACATTGTGCAAAAACGTGTGCAAAAGAATTCTTCAAAGAGGCCATTCTCACACTCCAGGTGTCTTGATTTACAACGGCACAAGGTTGAGCACCAAGATAACGCCGACATAATAAATATCACATACATTCAAAAAGCGGAAGTGGGCATGCTTAAGCTGTAAGAGAGAAGTACCGCGACTCCCACACACGGAAAAAAATGCCGTGCGGATTTGAATTGCACCTTTTATGACAAGCGCCATATATAACCACCATTGAGTCTGCGTGTTAGCTGCTCCGCAGGTGAATATATCAAAGTTACGGCGGTGCAACTTTCGATCGGGACTGGTTATACAAAACAGCAGCGCCAACAGAGCTCCTTTTTTCGTCGAGCGAAAAAGAGCGGCGGCGGCGGCGAGAGGAGGGGAGATTACAACCTGTCGAGGAATGTCAGGATGAGATTTAACAACAGGTAGGCACAACCGGGTAATTTCTCGAATCCGACTCAATCGAATCCCGCAATGCTCTCGCAACGCCCCGGCAGTAAAATTATTATTTACTACCACTTGCTTTTGAAGGGCGCATCCTCTATGATATCTCCATAGTTTTGAAAGAGACGCTCTCTGAACTGGTGAAATAGTGAATGGAAGGTTTGAGAGCAGGAGACACGTGTGCATGTTGTCAAATATAGAGAGGAGCGTGCATTGTGACGCTTTTGTTAAAGGGTACTTTAAAATGTAGTTATGAATAGGAGATTCCCATTCATTCACTCAGTTTGTAAAGTGGATCAAATATTGACAAATTTTGAAAATAATTTGAATGGGGTCTAAAAATTGGGAAATTAAATTTCTGAGGAAATCGTCTCCAATATTTGCATGCTGATCAAGCGGGGAGCAATGTCTACTTATTGAAAATCATGATTTATTTTGCCAGAAGGAACAGAAGCAAAAATCAAGCAAAAAATCTTAAAAAAAACGTATTGTTTTTCGATAAATTTTACTAATTCTGAGATTAAACTGTCCTGATTTGATTATTAATCAACTGCCAACAGTAGTCAACAATTTAAATTGTTGTTTTGTTCTTTTAAATCCGTTTTTCTGGCGTTGTTATGCAGGTGAATGCAATTTTCAGAGTGATTTATGGCCCTTGTTATTACCTCAAATTATAAAATAGCAATGTTCCGCTGTTTCTGTTTCCCATTTTAACCAGCACGTTTCTGGCAATTTGATTATCACGTCCGATTTTGCATTGGCACGATCGAGAAGCCGCAAAATGCTACAAAACAGCCGAATCTGCTAACGGTACGCCGAGGCGATTATATTGTTAAGTCGATAGACTGCCTGGCATGGCGGCCGCCGCGTGAATGAAGCAGCGCAGCAGTAAGTAAAAGGGAAGAGAAGATTTATGGTGCTTGCAAATGGCTTTCAGAATGAAAATAAAATATTTTTCAATCGTGTCTCGAAGCCTCGGAAGTGGCCGTGTGTTTCTAGTAATAATTGTTTCCAGTTAATTGCAGAGAGGAGAATCGTTGGCATTGAACTTGATGATGTGATGCTACAAAAAACATAAAATTTAATTATGCTTCGCTATTCTGTGAGGAAAAATTGGAAGGGTTTTTTAGCTCGCAGAATCCCCTCCTCCCAGCTGTAAATTGACGCCAAAAAGTGCAATTAGTGCATTGAGGCGTAACGGCTGGCCACGGTACCATAAGACTGTGATGCGTACATGCCTTTTGTTCTTCTTTTTTCATTTATACAGTTTTTACTCAGAATTTTAACGTGAATTCGCTCCTTCATGGGTGGTTTGTTGAGCAAGACTTGCCGCAAGAGGAGCAGTACGCATTTTTTGTCGAGTCATTGCACAAAAATGTGGACCTCACGTCAAAACACGCTATCAGCATTGCCGAAACCCCTTTTATCGCGCACTACTGTCTATTTTGCGCCATCGGAAGATACGTGCGTGAACACAATGTGTACGAAAAGTATGTTATGCTAATGTACGGTATCAAAAATTGTGTGCGCCGGAGGTCAAGCCAGGCAGGCAGCAAAACGCGGATATTATTTCGAGGAGGCGCTGCCGCCGCCGCCGCCGCTGTGTTGCTGCAGAGAATAATATAATGGCCGGCCCATCCGTCGCTGCATGGAATAAGAAAAGGTGGAATGCCAGCCAACGAGCCAGCCCAGCCAGCCGACTATCCCGCTTGGAAATATTTTCTTCTTTGTATTTGCCCCACAGGTGTATTTTTTCTCTTGGTCGCTCCTTTTGAGCGCACGCTACACTCTCAGGTAGTCCGTCGCTCGCTGCGCTCTTTTCACGCAGCATTTTCGTGGACCCACGCGGAGCCGTCAAAGAAAGAAAAAATTTTCAATGGGCAGCCCCTACAAACGACGCATTATTTTGTTACGTTTTTCTGGGAAAAGACGGAAAGTGAGTGGTGCTATTACATAAAACACCTATACGGGAAGTGGGCGTATATTTCACAGGTCGCGTCAATCCTCTAAAGCCTAAAAGCCCTTATCGGCGGTTTGTTGACTCTGCCTGCATCGTTAATATGCGCCTCCTCGTTATCTCATTGTTTCCACGCTTTGGTTTTAGCCTTTTAAACCCGGCGGAAGGCGTGAATGGCGTGATTTATTCCTTTGATGAATTCATCAAGTTGGTATCGATCGTTTGTTTTTGTTACCTTCGAGAGAATAACCTCAAAGGGGCCATTTAAATGTCGCTGCGTTTAAAAGGCTTACGACTCCCTTCTCTTTTGAATTAGCGCGTCTAGCCGATGTGATTGAGAAATACAAGAATTTTTAAATGAGTTACAGCAGGTGTATTTGCACCTCTTGACCCCAATATGCGTTAACATTTTGACACCAATTTCAATGCAAGAGTCGGTTTTACCTGCGGGTGCTTCAGACCTTTGTATAAGGAAAATAGTGCTTTTCCCTTCAAGAAGTAAGGCTTATTGATTTCTTTTGGTTACGTTTATCAGGCCTAAAAATCAAGAATGATTTTGGTAAGGTCCAGTTATTCCCGCGTGCGTGCTCGTTTGTCGTTTCCCTGAAAGGACTCGCTGCCTCGATCACCTGCGCACACATTCAAGAATTTCGCCGTTGACCGGCAGAGAGCATGACACTTGGCTGGAAAGATCTGTGAGTGCGAGAGTGCTAGTGTGTACCATACATATTTATGTTACCGTTAATAAGTCAAGGCCCCCATGTATGCTAAGCGCAAAAGCAGCCAAGCTGCCATTTAAGTGGTGTCGACCAGCATGGCAAATGCTCAATAGATGATCACCAACAAGTTTTTCATCTGACTGCTGGCTGCTGGGGAAAAAAGTGGGACGTTTCCTGGGATCAAATGTCGCTGTAAATGCTATTTCCGTGCTTCTAAATCATTTTGGTCACTTTTCATGTCCGTACAGAGTGTAATTATTTAATACCCACGAATTTTTAAGCGCGTTTCGCTGTTGTGCTTCTAATTTATGCGATCTTATCTTTCCGGTTGACTTAATTAGACCTTGAGGAAGAATTAACTGCTGGGAAAATTAACTCAGGAGCACCCAAAGCGCGTCTGCAATTAACAAAGATTCAAAACTAATTTGCAAAATCCCAACTGGAACTCTGAAACATTTTTCAACTAACAAATAAATTAATTACCAAGACGCACCAGGGGAGACGTGAACGCAATGCAACAAAGCCATTATGAAGATTTTATACGCGTTTCAACTCTCTCATCCCTGCTTTTATATGTGGACCACCTATCGAATCAAAAGAATTCATTAGATCAAAGCGCCCCCTATAAATGACGATGCTGGGAAGCGCCTAACAATCGATTTTAATTTAGGGCAGAATACTACATCATTGCCCCACCCGCAGGCGCTGCAGCAACCCTCCTTTTATGCCTCCTACCAACCACGGCCGTGAAATTCGATTTATTTCGCTCCGCAGGCCTCGACTTCACCTGAACGGACCTCCACAAAGTAAAGGGGAAGAAGATAAATCGACGGAGGTCTATTTGAGAATTTCATCGCGCATGAAGTAACCGCTCTAAGCTCGTCTAGAACGTCGCATTAGTAAATCCTCTTATCAGGCAAGAATTTGATCGATCATTGCGTCTTCTTAGTATGACATTAATCAGCCTATTCAGTGCTGATATTCAACTTGATAGCAATGCATCATTGACATTTTCTCAAATGGATTGTTTACTTGGTCAATAAAAATTAAGTATCATGGATTTGCAAAACTGACTATCGATTTTATTTCAGTGACCATGATGATGCTTGAACACGATTCATTGAGTTTTTAAGCAATTCTGACACTTTTTAAAAATCAATTATTTTCTATTAATTCTGAAAAACCAGTATATTTATCGATAATTTAATTAGGATTTTAATTGGAAATTTCAAAAAAGGTAAAATTTTACGACTGTGTATCAGCGACGGACATGTTTTTCGATCTATATAACTATGAAAACAATTCAGTAATTTCTCCAAATTTAACTCAACTCGTGGAAATCGATTGAAATGGAAAATAAACAAGCGACTCAAATAAATACAAAGACTGATTGTACAAATTATTCTAATTAAAATAAATTATTTTCGCACTTCCATACAAATTAGATGAGTTGTTATGAAGCCATGAGGTGTGAAATTTTGATCTTATTTTACAGGGAGCTAGAAAAAAAATTAGGACGATTTTCTCAATGATTATTAAAAATTGGTCTAGTTTACTCGATTTTGCAAGAGAAGTATTGCTCTTTCTTCGCATCTAATTTGCATACCAAATAATTTTAATTAGAGTGAAACTAAAATATTACGAGCTGTCCAGTCGAACAACCTGTTGGAGCCGCTAAACTTCGGCAACAGGCAATTGAGCACGCCGCTTGCGAAATGAACATTGTGATTATTTCTATAATCCAGCCAGCAAAAGTTGCCAGGCCGGCGCGGCGCGGCGAGGAACGCCGCCAATTATGCAGAGTAGAGTAATAGGAATAGGTCGTCCAAAAACCGAAATGGAATGCAACGCGCAGTGAGCCAAATTAGCCGAAAGCCTAAAAGAGAATAGCACGACGCACAAGTCGGTTTCATTTGCATTCCAGTCAAGCACGCAGTAAATAATAGAATGGATGCTCGATCGAGCAAAAACAGGAAATGCTCGCGCGGAATAAAATGTGTCTAATTGTGTGCTGGTAGAATGGCCAACTTGTTGCTCGACGAGAAATGCACTCGCACACAGTTTGTTGTTTGGGTTTACGTCGTGCCGCGCGCGCGAGTTTCTTTTTCACAAAAAAGTGCGATCGACAAAGGGAAACCTGACCTACATCATGCTACCCAACATCCCTGAGCGTGGCTTACTTTCCGACTTTGATTGGCATTGCAATGAGACAACAATGCGCCAGAAGAGTTTTTAATTAAATGTGCACTCGCGATGATGGCTTTTGCCACCTGCTCATTCATCGATAAATATGAATGGGAGCGAGAATAGTGCATCCAATTAATTTAAGTCACGTGCAGTTCCTTGCATCCAGCCAAACTCATGTGACTTATTCTCAGCGTGTGGCATAAAGGTGGAAAATTGACATAAAAACTGACCAAAAGGTTTATTTTTCGGAATTAATCGCCATTTAGAATCCCGAAAATATTTTACAATTCGCCATAATAAAAACCTTTCCTTAAAAAGGTAAGCTCAAAAACTTAATAAGCAAAAAATATATTAAAAACAGATTCAAATTATTTTAAAATGACATTTTTTGTTTTAATTTTGGACTGGGTTTCATTTTCTTTAAAATTGATTTAAAGTTGAGAAATAGCGTTCTCCGGTGTAAACAGTTTTTCTCAGAACTTTCCAGTTCAATCCTGTTTACTGTTGCAGATTTTAAAAGTATGGGTAAATCACTCTCTCGGAACTCGTAATAATGAGGCTATAAAAATATGCCTATTTAGACAACCAAAACATCTATATTCGCATTTTTGATGTTTTAAAATTTTCAATTATCTCAAAAACGGTCTGTTTTATTTTGTTTTTAAGTTCGAGGCTTATCAATAATATTGCCCTTAGTGTACCCTCGGAGCATGCTGGGGGTCACCCCTGAGGTAAGAAAAGATTATCAGAACAGGTAAGAATTCGAACTCTGGCGTCAGGAAAGCCCTCGAGCTATCGTTAGCATTAATTCCCATGTGCTGTCATTTTAACGATGCCTGACGGGCCTTTTATTTGTTTGATCAGCAAGATCTGCAGACCATTGGAACGGTAAAGTCGACACGGCTTCCAGAATATGTGCGATTCGACCCTTTGGAAGTTGTCAGAGTGCTCAGGGAACGCATTGATGTGCCCAAAATCTCATTCCAGAGCGACCTGGCGTCTACCAAAAGGGTCAAAATGTAAATATTTTGAAAGCTCCTGATTCATTTCTATTTTTTTCGAGAAAAGTCGAACGAACAATTGATCGAACCTTGTGACATCTGCATTATAAAGAGGACGAAAGGATTGTTAATATATGCTAATAGATATATTCAGCCTGTTTGAATAAAAAATAGGAGACGCCCCGCAGGAATCAGATGTCGAAAATTCTTTTTGGCCTAGTTTTTTCTGAAAGATTTCTATTTTGCTTTGAGATATATATCGACATCTTTTATCCATTCGCGTGAAAGGTGAGCGAATAAAATAGCTGCATTCTTGATCTCTGGCGTGAAAAGGCTTTTAACGCGCACTGCTTTTGCATACAAATGCAAAAACGGCTGTCCTTGCTCGCCACCTTTTCCGAGAGGCAGACCGTGTGCAAAAACTGGCTTTCTGCGACTGGTCAGCGAGATTCGTTCGGAGAATTGCGTCATCTATATATAATTCCCCATCACTCCGACACCGCAGTAAAAAAAACACAATATTAAACGCGAACATCCACTCCAGGTGAAACAAAAACGGTGCGCAAAACAACACATCCGAAGTAAACGCCAGGAGCAAATTCGCCAGGCCCCGTTGTTTCTCTCACGCGAGAGCAAGATATTTCGCCAATGGGCCACGTACGTGATGACGCCAGCAGTCAGATTGAGATTTTCTTCTTCGCGCACGTACAGTACACATAATATTACAGCACCGCGCGAGTGAAAGGTGTCGTTGCTCGATAGATCAGATGTAATATAGTTCACCGCGACTTTCGATTATGTACGCGACTTGAAAACGAATCGCACAATTCATTAGATTCGAGTGTGTCGGCGCCCACCGTGCGTTTATCATTATGCGGATTTGGCAAGAAGCGCGTGTTTTCCTCGCGTTTTATTGCCGCAAGTTCTCTAGAAATCCACATAGTGCTGGCGTGTGTGTTCTTTATATTGAAAATGGTAATATTCGTGGGAAAGCATCGAGAGGGACGCGCGGGTATCCATGTCAGCTGTAGCTAACCTTTTAACTTTTCTCATCCACCCGAGAGCAAGGGACACATCACACTGGCGTAATCCCGCTGCCGCAACAAGCCGAATTTTCAGATATCTAGCTCATTGTTATAAAAAGGAGCGCACGCATGAATGCTCCGACCACCGTTTTTTGTCGGCCGCGGCTCATTCTCCTAGCTGTTAAATATACATAATTATGTACACGGTCCATGTATCAAGATGTCTCTGCTCATCGCAATGATAAATCTGCTGTTTCCCATTATTCTACATTCCTGCAACGGATTAGGAATAACGTGGCTGACGTGGGAGACGCTTTTAATAATAGATTAAAGGCGTGAAAAACCGAAGAAAGCCATCTCGCGTTTTTGTATTATGTCACAATGTCAATGTCAACTGCCTCCATCGGCTAATAGAAAGCTTTTGTGCCGACTGAAAAGCTAGAGTAGAATAGCCATTAACTAATGCCCTGATTCATGGGCAAAAAACGACTGCGTGTCAGTTTGCAGAAAGTGCTATGCTTTTCACCTTGAAATTGCAAAAACTTGAGTGTCAATCATGGCAAATGAATTGGAAAATCCGGGCGTTTAAATCACCGCAACCGCTGACAGCGGAGAATCTCATGCCAACTGCGTTATACATTCCATTCTTATATTATTTTACGCATTCACTGTACCTCGCTACACTAGATTTCGCAAGAGAGATCATTCCCGAATGGATTTTTCATTTAAGTAAATTTCTGAGAGTTAGATTTCCGTTTTTCCAGTTTTATTTTTCATTTATTTATAAATACGCAAATCTTACTGCCAGTAAAATTATGCCAGTCAGGTGAAATTCGGCGTAGCTGACCAGTCAGCCGCCGCCCATACTCCTGCGGCTGAGACTTAATAAGGAATTATTGATTGAGGAAATGAAACCCTAAAAAGACAAAATTTCGAGCATTTTTTGGGTCAAAATTAAATACTTGATTGTGAAATATGCGACACGCGTGAAATTTAATCTAGGCAATTATTGAGACTCCAGGCAAAAATCGACACAGAAAAAATACAGCAAAGATTTAGCACGAATCGCAATCATGATTAAAACTTCATTTAAATGGGATAAATCGTGATATTCCAATTAAAATCAACCTTACACTATCACTTCATCCAAGCTCATAATCAGATTTAGCAAAAAGATTTTAGCATAAAGTAAAAATTGTAATTTAAATCGTTCTTAAAAGGATTCCAAGGAACAGAGAGAAATATTCAGGTCAAAATGCCCTGTCTTGTCCTGTTTCTGATAAAACTTTTCTAGCCTGGCCGGAAATGCAGGAAAAGCTGGAATTCTGGTTTACTCTCTTCCGCAAAGGAAATTTTCAATGGCAAGAAGCCGCGAGGTAGTGAAATTTTGTCTCACCTTCTATCGGCGTCCAACACTGGCCCTCATCGGTCTGGACTCGTAGCCGTTGCCGTTCATCACGGCATGATTATTTCCGTTAACCATGGGGTGGTTGCCGTTGACCATGGGGTGGCCGTTTCCGTTGACGTGCGCCTGCAGCTCCTCACCGGACATATCCAAATCGTGCATCATTTGCATAATTTCGCGCTCCTTCTTGGAATCTTCCTTGCCGGGCGAGTCGGCTCCGTTTTCGAACTTGAGGCTGGCCAGCGAACCGTAGGAGCGGGAACGGTGCTCCTGCCTGATCGAGTACGAGAAGGCCCTTTCGTTGAGGTGGCCCTTCTTGCGGTAAATGCCGGTGTTGAAGGGCGACTCGTCCTCCTGCTCCTGACGCGACATCTTCTTCGACTTGGACCGCTTTTTCACGTTGGCCGGCGTGTTGCGCATCAGGGTGGCCGTCTCCATGGGCACGTAGGGGTTGGGCATCGGTGGCATCATCTGCGTCAGGTATGTCTCGTGCGGAAAGTGGCCCGGTTGGTACGACGCCACCGGACTCAGCGGCCTGGCCACGCTCGGCATGTAGATGGGCTCCTCCTGGTAGTGCTTCACGGGTCTGCGGGCAGTCATCAGCGCCGAGGGTGGTGGCGGAGGGATGAACGGCGGGGGTACCGGGCGCAGCTGCTTGGGCCGGTGCGAGAACGTGCCCACGAGGCGCGGCGGCGCCACGTGCCTCCCGGGCTGCATCATCAGCATCGGCGGCCCGTACGGGCTCATGGGCGGCGGATGGCCGTTGATGGGCCGCATCAGGGTGCCGCTGACCGAGTGGGGGCCCCGCACGGGCCGCATCAGCGTGTGGGCGCCGCCGTTGATCAGCTCGGGGTCGCGTTGCATCTTCTTCTTGCTCTTGCCCTTCTTTCCGGGGGCGTCCTCGGTTGCCGGGGGTGGTGGAGGCGGCGGGGGCGGCGTCTTGGTCGGCTGCATCATCTGCCTGGGCCGGGTGGAGCGCGTCGAGCGCAGGGTGCTGGCGCTGAAGTCGCCGTTGGGCTCGGCGCCGGCCCACACCTTGTGGTTCTCGTCGCCGTTGTAGATGCTGATGTCGTCAATGCCCGGCGTGTTCTCCTCGTTGCGCATCAGGGTGCCACCACCGCCGTTGGAGCCGTTGGTCCGCCAGCCCTCGACCTTCTCGATGCTGGAGGCGGCCTCGCCGAGCACGGAGCCCGCCTTGGAGGGCGGCTGGAGGGTGCCGTAACGACTGCCGTTACCACCACCGCCGCCGCCGCCGCCTCCACTGCCGCCTCCGTTGTCGATCTGCTTGGCGTAGGAGGCGTCGGCGTACGCGTGGAAGCAGCACTTGACCAGCGCGTTGGCCGCCATCTCTCGCTTGCAGATGAACGCATGACACTCGAGCACCTTGATGCCGGTGGTGCGGCGCAGGATGGCCGCGAACAGCGGAGGGTGCTGCAGGTTGGGGTGGCGCGCGAACGGCGAGTCGAGCGGCAGGAATCGCGGCGGCGCCGCCATGTTCGGGCTGCTGTTGGGCACCATCACGTACCTGACGGCGGCGCAGTAGTGCAGCGAGTCGATGGGGAAGAAGCGCGTCACCTTCTTGTGGTTCTCGTCCACGTTCTCCAGCAGCAGGCCGTTGCTCCACACGCTGAGCCACGAGTCGATGCCGCGGGCGCCCGACGCACCCTGCTCAGGGTACAGCTCGCGCAGCGGCTCCTGGATGCCCTGCAGCCCATCCTTGGTGATGTGCGGCACCGACGAGCCCAGGTACAGCACCCGGCACCGACAGATCGGCGTCGCACTCGAGTCGGCGCGCGGCGATGCCATGCTTCCACACCGTTCAGACCTTTTTCTCGCGACCTCGTGTGCTTGTCTCGCGCGTCCAGTTGGACCCTGATCACATGTTCACCCGCACTGCTCACTAAAATAATCCTGCTTCGCCGCGCGTGTCCAACCACTCACTCGAGGGGTGCAGCTGGCAAATAGTGTCAGGCGGCGGCGCGCGGATCCCCTCTGCTCGCGAGTCACTCGTCTTCTGAAGGCGACTGCCAGCCAGCAGCCAGCGCAGCTAACCTTCTAGCAGGTGGGCGTCAGCGCAGGCGCGCACTCAAGACACTACCTGCCCGCATGTACGTCTTGTGCTGCGTTGCCTACCTGTTGGCCGCCCCAAGAAGTAGCCTCCGTGCTCAGTCGCATCACCGTAACTTCACGCACGGCTCACCTCTGATCGCAATTAATATGGGTTCCAATCTGCTGTGTACGAAACTTAATCAAAATTGGGGTTTTTAATTGATATAAAATTTTTATTAATTTTTCATTGCCTTCTGGAACGCAAAAATCATTAAATAAAGGATTTTTAAGGTTAAAAGAACAAAAACTAATGCGTCATTGGTCCATAAATGCAAAAAATTACTAGTTGCAGAAAAACGCAGTTTAATTGGAGGAAAATGAAGTTTAAATTAACAAAATCAATGTTATCGTTCTTTTTCCGGCATTTCAAATTATTACAAAAATATTATTTTAGAAAATCAGTTTCAATATCTAGGGCAGTTAAAAATAATGTTGCTTGCTTTGGACAAATATTCGGTCAAATTGAGCAAAACTGAATTTTTAAATCAATTTTCAACTAGTTTCTTAAAAATCAGAGGGAAATTTTCCATCTCAAACTTTGGAATTTTTCTTATTTTTTCTGCTTTGTCTTAATTTGTCCAGACATCATTCTCCCGCGCGAATTAGTTTCATTGGAACAATTATTACATCTTGAAAAAATATCAATTGCAGCGAAGCTTTTAGGTTTCACAAACAGTAAAGCGGCATGTCTACCAAGGTAATTGAAACCCAATTTGCAGGTGATCAGCTGCGCAAAGAGGATGTATGCGGTTACTCCACTGTAAGGCTTCCTTTCATACAATAAATCGCTTGGGGCACACCACATATCTGATGATTGGCGCTGATTTGACCCAAATTCCATTCCCAAAATGGATGATATTATTTCAAACCAAGTTTTTCTTTCAATTATTAAGAGAAACATTTATTGATTTGGCAGTTAATAACCTTCTTGAATTATTCACAGAATTTAACTTTACCACTTTCACAAAATAACGCGTCCTTTCGAAATACACTGCAGTTTCAGCCATATAAATCAAAGTCATCTCTCTGCAACACCAAATTGGAATGTCACAAAATGATAAAAATATTGAAGATCTAAATAAAATTATTACCATTCCGTTGTATTCCATGACGTGTTTACGAATTGCTGATGTATCAACCCAGGTCACAAAATCTTCCAAGTTCCTGAAAATCAGCAAATAATTGTCATCTTTAAAAAAAAAATGAATCATAAACGTCTTAATTATTTAATTGAAATTTTAGCCTTTTATTTATAATTTTCATTTCAAGGAAAGGTAAAAAGAATGTGTTGCTAATAATTGTTTGCGAAGCTTAAGTTTAATAACCGTTCATATTTGAAAAAAAACGTTTAAAACAATTCTAAAAGATTTTCAGAAATTATGACACTGTAATCAATTTATCTTGTCAAGGGAAGTCTGTGTTTAAAAAAGCATCATGATTGGACAAAAATGGGATTTTATAATGAATTTTAAGTTTTTCCTTAACTTGGATACAAAATTTTGGACTGGTGGTCCATGTAAACATCACAGGAGAGTACAAGTTTAAGGCAGAAACGAGACAATAAATAAAAATATAGCTTTGCAGAACTAAAATTTAACTACATATAATAAAAACAAAGCATCCAAATAATAGTACATTTTTTCATTTTAGTTTTTTTTTTGCTTAATTTATTCTTCAGATCTGCAATGTAAAATATTAATGAAATTCATTCTCACTTAGAGACTAAGAAGGCAGGGTCTTTGACGACCTCAGTTCCGACCCTGACATGGCCCTGCTGCACCAGCTTGGTGGCCAATTTGAGGTTCTCCGCCATCTTCGACTTGACCATCACGACAGGCAGGCGTCTTTTGCAGAAAGACGACGCTGTGACCTTGTTGCAATGTTCAAGACTGTCTCTTGTGTGAATCAAACCAAGCATGTGCAGCTTTTCCAGGACCTGGCTGCTACTTTCAATCCGGAACGGATCATTCTGCTCCAGCTCTTGGATTTTCCGCACCAGCTCTCGCGTTTCTCGTGACAGCTTTTTGTATCTGAAAATAATTACACATTCATTGTAATTTTTAGGGGGAAATAAATATCAAAACTTACGTTGCGTACTCGTCCCTCTTTTGAATATGGAAGCGTTTCATAATTTTCGCCTCGTGCACATTGTTCGTTTCTTCCCAACTGATGAAATCAACTTTTTTGAGCAGCTTTTGCTCGTGAAATTTAAGTTTTCGGACCATTTTGACTATGAATTATCCAGCAAAAAATCCTACAGAGTTGCAAAGCAAACCCAGCAAACCTCACGTGTTAACTACGTTGAGGTTTATTTATTTACTGAGTTAATTCAAAATTTCGCCGCTAGATGGCTGAGGGATACTGCTCATGGCAAACATTTAACATCCACATAGCAGGCCTATTGCGTGGATTTACTCAATCAGTATCGATGCGGTATATCGTATATAATTATTAGCTTTTTCGAGAGAAATTTAATTATTGATATAATTTTATAGGATGAAATTATTATTAGCTATTTATTAATTAAATTTCACTTATAGCCATCCAACCTTATCGAGTAAATCCGCGCAGAGCTGATCCATTCTCGATAATTTTTATATCTCATATTTCTGTGACGTGTGTTCATCTAGGGAAAATAACAGAAATTAAATTATTTAATTGACTCCCGGTACTCCAGCTCGGTCCATCGAATGAGCACTGAATGCTACTAAAATTTCTTATATGTATGTTTACGTAAAAATCGGAATCAAAGTTAAGGGCATTGTAATAAATAATTTAATTTTTAATTTAGGCTCGTTGGGGGTCATATTTCAATAAATACCATAAAAGTGTCCCCCTGATAACGCTGACAAGGAGAAAATTGATGTGTCGCTTACGACCATATTTTAAAACTAATCTTGCTGTGGTCTAGCACACTCGTTCAAAGGGAGTGAGAAAGAGGGATGATTTTTCAAAATGAATTTAACCGATTTAAAATTTAAAAAAAACGCCCAATTGTGTTTAACCTTGCGAAAAGTACATTTTTCTCCATTTTTATGGGGTGGAATAGCGGTTGAAAAGGTTGACACCCTTAAATTACTAGGGAAGGTCATGACGAGTCGAACGGTGTGCAGTTTTTGTAAATCTGATGATCAGAAGTCGAGACTTGGTGACAAACCTGTTATAAGATCGGAGGTCGCAGTAATATATTAACTAAATTTCGGGTTGAGTCACCAATGCACAAACTGCGCACTGCTTGACTCGTCTTCACGTCCCATGATGTATTACTGAGGGGGTTTCAAGGTGACAAATATTCAATTATAGTGCGCAGTAGTGAGTTGCAAACCAGGTGCAAAATCTCCAAAATCTAAAAAAAAATCAAAATCGCATTCTTTATTAGGGTCTCTATAGAACCCATACAATGAGATTTGGGCGTGACAACCATTTTGTTAATAATTGAGAAATCACAATTTCGCTCGTTTTTATTAAATTAAAATACATAAAATGAAAATGCCATTCCAGATTATGGCGATTCTGCTTTGGGAGATTTTAACTCTAATGCTATAAATGAGGAGAATTTTGTATCAGCTAGTTATAAACATAATTAAGGATATTATTTTTATTTTTCATCCATTTATTTAATTAAAAAGTTGTCTGGACTTTTGAAATACTTTTAGTGTATGCAAAATGCCTTGCACTTCTGTTCAACGGGTAGTCTACCTTCCCTAGTCGGCTGCGGTTCTTACAATTAGAGCAACGTTTCCTTGCTTTTAATAGAATAATTATCCCACTGGAGGAGCCTTAAGACCCGATACAGTCTGTATTAGTCAAGAAGTTGGCATTGAAAGACAAATTTATTTTTTCTGGTTCATTCCCGTGCTTGCTGGATATGATTTATGCAAAACATTAAAAAGGTCAAGAAAGAAAAGAAATTGTTGGAATTGGAAAATTTCCATTTGCTTGAACAGCCCAGGATATACAATTTAAAAATCTGCGCAATTACATAATTAATTGAGGATTGTAATTCCAAGCCAATTGAAATACCCACCAGCTGCCTCTAGCACATCTGCACGCGAACTGACAGAAGAATATTTTCTAAAGAGGCGAACGTGACTCGTTTACACCCCATACCGATTGACTCGGTTTTTGTCTCCTATGCAGCATATTTTAGTAAGAATTTCTCTTTGTCGTAGTGAGTGGCCGTCCTGTTTAAAAACTACTAAATAAAATGCAATTTTTGGGCTTGGTTTTGTAATATTTATCATTTTGGGTTGAGTTGCATGTGAATTCTCCGGTTTTTCTAGGAATTTTCAGATTCGAATCGTCAATCAGAGGTATGAAAAGCTAAATTGATTAGCCAGCTGGATATGTTTGAGAAGATTGTGAAGCAACAAATAATATGTCGTATATTTCACATTTGGAAAAAAACCCTAGTCACCTAGCCATAATAGCAAATTTAATTTCGCCTGAAATCTGTTGAATCAGCATGTATGCGGCTCGTGATCAGCATTATCATTTTTTGTTTCATCTCCTTGCGTGGAATGATGTGCTGTTGCAACTTGTTGCACGGCGCGAGTAGAAATTGAATATTCCCACTCCATATGCGTGTATCGTGTGTCTGCGATATTATAAATTTCTCTAATGCTCGCATAGCATAGCTTATAGGCGACACAGTTGCCGTTGTTTGAACTTTGACATGTGTCGAAATTAATGAGCGCAAATTACGTTGATCGATTCGTTATTAATTTGGCGGCGGCGCATGTATAATATCGGAGCCATTCATCAGCATCGCCAGGTGGATGGATGGACGCGCGAGTGACACTTTTCCATAAATCAAACCGTCTGCGCGCTGCCTTAATTAATAGACCAAGGTAAGAAAGAGCAAGAGTGGTCTCTGTTTCACTCTTATGACTTCATGTCGTAAAAATATACCTACCTGCTCCGCTTGTGCCCGATCCAAAGCCGAGCTGCTTGTTGTGTGCGAGCAAATAGTAAGCCGCGCGCGGTGATTTATAATTTGTCGTCTACTGCTTTTTATGCAAATTGAGTAATAAGTACCTTGGCGGCAATTTTGCTTTCTTCATGGGTGGAACTGGTCGTTTCTCACTGCAAAGGGCAACTTGTGTGGGATTTATTGGTCTAAATTTTATTACACACTCCGATCAAAGGATTTATCACTGAATAACTTATTTGTCTGCGGTTTACAAGGTCCAAAAAAGTTTTAAAATTGCATAATTCGTGCTCATTTGAGAATTGGACGCTCAGAAAATAATCGTAATTTAATTATAATTTTTTTATCAATTATCAAAATTTAGGAACATAAACCCTTTGGTGCTGCTCGCGGTTATAAAGAGTGATTTATTTCCTTTATTTTTACCCTCATCATGGATAAATAAAAATTATTTTAATAGAAATTACAGGGAAGAGGTAATTTTTCGTAATTATCGTGTAGAAAATTTTAAATACTCAGACACAGGTGTCGGAATTTTTTATAGATATTTTCATTTTAATTAAATGGTCCATTTTAGAGACTATGATTAAGGGCGACAATAATTAAGACGCTGAAAGAGAGTATCGAGGTTAGAATTTCATTTAAAGAATATTTTATTTTCTTTAATGCACCTGGATTTCATAACACCAGCCTAGGGAATAAAAATTAATCGTGTGTTCTACATAAATACATAGGTAAAATAAGATTAAAAACCAATTAAAACTTACAGGGTTGCCATTTAAATTTTTGAGAAAATCGGCTCAAAAGATTTTCATGCTAATCAAGCGGCGAGCACTTATTTAAAATCACGATTTATTTCACAATTTTCCTCAACATTTTTCTCAAATTTCACACACTTTTGGATAGATCACGACGAGAGGGAAAGAACTCAAGCGAAAAAATGATTTAATTTTTTCGAGAAATACGGCAAAATCTGAAATTTGACTGTTCCTCGTTCTTGATTTCCCTATTGCACATTGTAGAGCTAAACTGTTGCTGAATTTCACAAACAAAAGACTCACTGAACTAATTTCTTGCTATATAGTGAACAGTGTAAAACTTTCATATTTTTTGTTGACATGTAAAGCTTAATTTACTGTAACATTTCAGTTACTCATTAAAAATAGGGAACGATTTGTTACAAATTTAATCGAAGACCACCTTGAAGCACCTTGAAGCAACACTTATGCAAAACGCGAAATATTAAAAATAATAAAAGAGTGTCGTTGTAGTAGATTAAAAAATTAAAATTAAAGCTAGTTACAATTTTTGTTCGCGATTTTTTGAAAACTTGTCATGAAAGAATGGGTTTATAGGCTTTTCATTTTATTTTTTACCTCAATTACAGTTCTTGAAAATGGTGGTTCATTCCAGAATATCCGAAAAAAACTTAGACAGTCTTTTTTTCAATTGGTTTTACTTTTGCCAAACAACATCCACAGAGGCAAGAACTACCTGGAATATTTGGTAAGTAATTTTAAAGGAGAGAAATCCTACCACCTACATGATGAAATTACTTCAGAGGAAAATTATTTCGTGTATATATGCCTCGTCAAAGACATATTTTTTTTGTAAAATCCAGCTTGAATGCTTTTAATTTGAAAATAAAACCTATGAAGCTGGCAAGGAATGAAGTTAAGATGAAGTATCAGGAGCAGAGCAATAAAATTGCACTATATCTATATTGATTTTTACGAGCACACAAGGAAAAAATAGAAGCAGCAGCGAGAGTTCAGAGGGCCGAATTCGGTGGAAGCACCGCACAATTATCTTTACAGCGCACCATAAAAGTTAAAAAAATCTCTGCTCCGAGTTCAGAGAAAGTGAAAATTTTTTGATTGCCGGTGAAATAACGAAAAAAAAATCGAGTTGGCGCTCATCACGAGGAAAAAGCTGCACATTGTTTTTCCACGGGTCAAGCATGCACGGCTCCATCTTTGATTGCGAGTGAGCGAGCGAGCGGCCGCAGCTCACAACAATTTTGCGCTGCAGGTGATGTGCATTAATGAAAATCTGTGTAGCCTAGATTGTGCGAGAGGCGCACCTGCGAGAGAAGGCTGCTGAGCGCGGAGAGAGAGAGAGGAGGGGCCGCAGAAAATGTGCCACACTCGCGGCGGCGCGGCGGATTCTCTCGCGGCACACTCAGTCTGCCTCTCTGCACCGGCCCAAAAAGTTGTTTCTCCTCAGTGGCTGCTGTCCAGCTCGCTCTCTGCCCGATCCAGTGATTGATTATACAGTCCGACGACGACAGTGTTTGTGCCGGTTTTTTTTCTTTGCCACGGGATAGCAAGCAGCCACCGCAGGACCATTTTCTGCTTTCTCGAATGTAAGTACTTTGCACCAACACAAACAAACAATTCCGCATTTTTGCGTGTTTTGGTTAGGCGGTTTCCTTTCGCTTTTTGCTTCGCGGATTTGCTGTTTTGCGACAATGTGGTGCACGCCCAGGAATGCACTGGTCAGATTGAATAGGTTGATTATTTCTATCTCAGTGAACGGCTCCAGGTTGCACCTTTCATTTATAATGGAATTTGTATTTTCTCCTGAACTATTTTAAATAAAAAATAGGGCCGTGATTGGTTTAATTCTTAAGTGGAACTGTACCAAAAATTTGGAAAAATGTGTGCCTTTAAAATTATCTAAAAATTAGGAGAGCGCTAAAATTTTCTCATGTTGCCTTTTAATTTTTTTAGAAAACCGGCTCAAATGTTTGTGCATGCTAATCAAGCTGCGAGCACTGTCTCCTCATTGAAAATCATAATTAATTTCGCCTGAAGGGACATTTATCTTTTAATTCGCACACAATTGGATAGATCGCGACGTTAGATATCAAAGTCAAGCGAAAAATAATTTACAAAATGTATTACTTTTTAGAAATTCGGCAAATCAGCAATTTGTTGCACATAATAGAGATTTTTAATTAATTAAATTAGAGAGCCAACAATTTGAAATATTGTTATTTGTCAACCTATAACAAATCAATTTAATTATTTCCATTGTGTCGTAGAGGCATTTTGAAGGTGAAGATTGTTCGCCATTTATAATTAAAACAAATTGTTTGGAAAGATTTTGCTGAGTAAAAGCTGCTCGTCGAGATTAAGTTATTAGTGATCGACGACAATTATGTGAACAAGCGTTTTAAAACTTCAAAGTGCCGGCTAAAGATTATCGTCAGCAGGGGACTTTTAAAACGTTTGCATTTGTTTTTTTTCTTTCATTAAAATATCGACTTGTTGATTCTAATATCTATTTTATTGGTATTGTTGTTTATTTTATATTAATTAAACCGATGAATTTTATTGAAAAAACTCGACTTTGCGCCTCATGTTTTATTTAAATGAATAAGTTACGTTTTTTCGAGTTATGTCTGAAGTTTAGAACTAGTAAATTAGCATTTATAGAGCAAGTATAATTAAATGTTCAATTAAAATAGTATCCTACTTAGATCATCCTATTTTTAATTCCATTATCCGCTTACTTTTATTATACACTTTAACTCATTAAGAGTGTTCTAAGGAATGTAATTTTTTCTGTTTTCCGAGGCACATGATACTTCTTGATATAATTAAAATGAATGTTTTCAACGAATGCGAAGAATTCATAAGATTAATAAAAAGTCACTGGACCAAACGCACGCGACCTCGTTTAGTCAACTCACTAAAATAAAAAATAAACATTTCACGCCTCTGAATCTTTGCGTCAGCCAAGAGTGAAATGGATTATCAAACACGAAATATTTCCTGAAGCAATTAAATCGGATTGCGTTGCACAATAAATCGCTAATATTTGCCATAAAGCGTTCAAAAATGAGCGGCATTGCGAAAGCGTGCAATTTTTCCAATCCACCAGACATGCATTGAGCGAGTGAAAGAGAAAGAAATTTCCTACTTGTAAATTCCTGGTCTATTTATATTGCCTTGAGTGTGATTTCAAAGCTCGAGGCGAGTTCAGTGCACTTCTATATTCCACGACGCGGCGATATTTACATAAATCTGTCAGGGCATGTGTGTGTGTGTGTTTGTGCGAACGAAAGGAGAAAGCAAATTGTTAATAGCATAATCAGCCGCGTGCGTGCAAATTCGCATTCATCTCGTGGAAACTGTGTTTCCTGAGATAATATGCAAAGTGCCAAAACTGAATTTATATTTTTCGTGGCACTTGAAGATAAAATATGACACACTTCTCCTTCCACGTTTTCGGTGACTCTTTGGCTCTTTTTTTCTCGATTCTCACGTGCAATTAAATGCTTACTCTCGACTTTTGGTCCTTCGTTCGTGTTGTCGGCTTAAGAAAGTTTCTTTTTCGCTCCCGGTGAACGCGGCGGCTCGAGCGCCCAACAAAGGATGAACCACATTCTTGCCTGATTAGCAATTTAGTAATTAGTGAAGCTCTGGTTGATAATCCTGCGTAGAAATGAAATTAGAATTTTACAATTTATCCGCCAGCTCTCTACATCTAACGCTTTCATGGCCAATAAAATGATGTGGCTCTCGATCTAGCATAAAAAATTCTTGGAAACAACTCTACAAAATTATCAAAGAAATCCAATTGGCTGCAGAGAAATTTCTTTATTTAAAAATATTGCTGCTAACATAAATAATTTATCTGCATTAAATATTTACTTGTGAACTTTTAGCTGCTGAGGTTCAAATACAGAGACGAAATGTTACGGGTCGGTTTGCATTATGAGGTTAAGCAAATTCAAGAAATTAGTCTTTACTAGTACATTTTACGTCATAAACATTGTATCTCCTCTCCCCATGGTGTATTTAAAAAAAGGTTTGCTTTGGATTCCTCCTGCCAAGCCCAATCGAACTAAAACCAAATTTGCTGTTCTAGGTCAAGATTAAAGGTCACTGCTGATTTTATTTCTAATTAAAATTTCGAAAATGAGCTCAGGATTTTATAATTATGCAAATTTACGCAAAAGTTGTCCCATGACTTCTGTGAAAATGTTTTTTTTTTATTTCCGAGAAATTATTACTCTTCAAAACCCGAACTTTTCGACTCTTTTTATGTTTAGCGTGTTTTGCGAATATTACAACCTCCAATTCTCTGATTCTACCATCGGAATTTTGCAAAAAAACTGCGCAATGACTACCCCTTTATTTTAAGTTCTGATGAGAAAAGTTGACTTAGACTGATGTCGTGCAAAAACTAGTTAAAAGTACTTTCGCAACAAAAAGGAAATTGCGATATTCGTATGCGCATTATTTTCCTGCCATTGAGGAAGGAGCGAGGACCAAATTGCCGGCTGTCCTCCTCAAACGGCGCAATTTGCCGCGCAATGGCAATTTTTGAACCGATTCTCGAGAACAATAACGTTCGCGTGACATTCGCGGTCGGGGAACTAAAACTTTTGCCTGTTTTCCCTTCAAAATGCGTGTGCGATTGTTCATTGTTTTTCCTGCTCTAGGGTTATGTCACATTCTCTAATTGGATTAGCCGGCTCTTGCGTTTGACGGCGCCGTGACATGCAAATAATGCGTTTTGCTGTCGCCGCGCCGACGTGAAATTAGCAGCAGGAAGTTTGTGCAACTTCAAGGAATCGTCTGCAGTTTGGTTTTTACAGCTGCTGGCACTCACAAAGCAAATAGCCATTGCCAAGTGACGTGCGGCCGTTTTGCTTGTGCTGCATGGGAAAGGCCAATGAGAGGAGAGACGATGCGTCCGCTCTCAATGTTTGCTTTCTGACGAGCAGCCCTGAAGGACAAGGTGTTTTGCCTCCTTGGGTTTACAACAAACGGATCTATCGTCGTTGTGCTTATTATTCTTTCTCTGAATTGTCAGAGCGATATGCTAATTTCACTTAAGCCAAAAGAATAAATATTTAAATGAGCAGAGCTTAACTTTGTGCATTTGGAAATTTCAAAATAAATATGAAGTTGAATCCTTTGAGGGAAAATAATCATTCTTATAAAAATGAAATAATCGAGGAGTTTTTGAGTATTCTGAAGCATTTTGAAAATAAGTTATAAAATGCTGATTATTTCTGTATTATTTTCTTTGAATCTTAAATTAAATCAGGATTTCAGCGGAAACTTTCATTATCAGTACAAAATGAAAAATTACGATTTTTCTGCGCTTCGCGACACGTAAAATGCTTTATTAAATTTTCTTTTGGTTTTTCTCTATCGTTTTAAGAGGGGAAAAGCTTGCGGAATTTTTACTGGTGGCACTTTTGGCAAAATCAATAAATTTATATCGTTTAGAAAATGATTATTTACGGATGTTCTCCTCAAAATCGATTGATAAAAAAATATTCTTATTTTAACTACAAACGGCACCAATTAAAATAATTAAGTATTTTCATCGTAAAATTGGCAAAACATGCCTCAGGTGCTGGATGACCTCATGACACTACTTTTAGATTAATATTTCTGCTAGCAGTCATAATATTAAAACACATTATTTGTTTAAAACATGAAAGATGCACTTGAGATTTGTCATACTTTCATCAACCTTTCATCTTCTCAATTGTGTGACACTTGTCTTGCCCGTACTGACCTTATTTTTGGCGGCCGAACAAGACGAAAAACAAAAGTGTGCAAACAGCAGAGCAAGAGGAGCTTCTTGCTTTCATTTGGTACTTTTGAGACACGCCGCATCTAGAGATTCTGTTTCAAGCCTGCTTTGTTGTTTCACACACAGTGGGCACATTTTTTTAGTTGTAATAATATACATCTTTCTCTCCGCTGCATCAACATTGATGTCACCCATACAGCGCGCAAAAGGCAGAGTTTCTCACTGTACCCACGGAAAACAAACACCGGCGGCGGATTGTACCCATGCACACGCACGCAGGGAAAGAGTTTTTGTGCAGTGTCATGATTGTTTGAACCTGCTTAACAGCAGAGTCACGACAAGCAAGGCCCCTGCCTGCCTGCAGAAAAGAAATCGGCGCTGCTTTTCGGTCCAGTGTCGCGTACGTCTCTCTGATTCACGGTGCGCGGCGCGGCGGTGAAAGAGACGCGCGGCGAGACAATTAAAAAGGATGCGCGCGCGGCAATAGGTTAGTAGGCATTGCATAGTGATTGGCAGGAAAACAAGTCCAAGTAGCGTGCCGGTGATAGTGCTGTTATTTCAGCCCATTCACTTGGCTCGAGAGAAGCAATCACACACACACACATACACACGATCCCCATTTGGGCATATCCAGCCAGACGAGAAAAAAACAAAAGAGCAAACCTGCAAACCTGCATGCCGCAGACACAATTGGCGTTCGCAGCAGGGGCCAGAGGAAAGCTCCAATTATTACTGTCGCGAAAAGCCCTTTTTGTTTTCGCGTTTGATAAGAAAGTGGAAAGTTGTTTCGCTTTTAATGATACACTGTACACAGTAAAAGGCACGGTTTTGGGGAAAAAATATGCGCAAGATGTTCAGGGATGTGCAAAACCGATAATTAATTTTTTTCAGACCATTTAGTGAGCACAAAACATGAGTTTTTAGGCTATCTGACGCTTTTATAAATTTATTATTAGAGGTCTCACAATCAGCCGTGAGATTTAAGGCAGCGGCTGGCGGGACCAGCTTAGCCGAACATTTTTCTCGGCGGCGGCTCGCCATTTTCACTGGTGGCTGGCGCGGCTGACAATATTTTAAACGTGAAGTTGGATTGCTTAACAGCCCGAAGGGCCGGAAGGCAGTATTTCTCCTGCACTTTTTAATTTTTCGACCCTTATTCACCGGCGGCTTAAGTGGTTGTGCAGCTTAGCCTGATTCACGGCGGCTGGCGGCTGCCCACGTGACGTAAAAATTGCCGGCTGGCGCGGTGCAGCGCGGCTGGCCGAGACCTCTATTTATTTTATTCATTCAAAACTATTTTAATCAGTATTTTACCACCTGAAAATCACAGTGAAAACGTCAAATTGAACAATTTTCCCGCTCTTTGTTACACTTGCAACACCTTTTTTTAATTTTCCGGGAAACCACGCACCCCGACCACGCCAAAATTTCCCTGATTCATCAGTAAAAAAGTAAAAATATCAGTGTTACCGCTCTTTATTAAACGTGTCACGCCTTCTGTTTAATTTTCTGGGGAACCACACTCCTATTTCATAATTTCTGCGAGTTGCGCCATATTACAGTGGTCCCTATTCAAAGAAAACCTGGTTGAGGTGTCATTTTTTCCAATTATTCGTGGTTAGCTCGTGGCTTTTTTAGTCATGGCGGCACTTAAAAATTTTTTTTTTAAAAATTGAAACTAAATATTATCTGTAAAATTAACCAAGAGCTACAATTGAAAAATTGGGAGCTAGTTAAATTTTGAGATCATGAGCGGATCTCAAACCAATTTTCTTGTTGTATTAATAGGTCTAGTTAATATGGTCTTGACAGAGAAAAAGGTTCGTTTCAATTGAACGCTAAATTGACCTCACTTGTAAATATACTCAATCAAGTCAGTGAGTGACTCATGTGATTTGAACTGCAGCGCAGTTTACCAAACTTGTTTAAATGGTGCGTCCTCTATAAGTGGAGGCTAACCAAATGCCACGGTTACGTTTTATTTATCCTGTGCTGCTACTTTTTTGCCTCTCGTTATTGTCTGTTTGCTTCGTTGTGTCATCCTGAATAGTCTTTACGACTTCCCCCCCCCCCAAAAAAACAAAATTAAACGCACCATTCAAAAAAGACAACACACACGCAATGCATGCCTTGCAGGTTGACATCAATATTCAAAGCGCCTCTTTTTATGATCCAAAACGACTATTTTACTGTTTATTGCCGCTGAACACAATGTGGGAATATTCTTGATAAGGTTTTTGCCAAAGTAAAATATCTCTATTCACCTGAAACAATGATCGTCAAATAATGAAACAAGCGCATCGTAGCTCAGCTCAAAAAGTTAACGAGTCACTGGTTGTTGAAGCGTCTTCCTGATTTTCCGTCTCATTGGAGCCTAGGAGGAAAGAATATTCAGTTTTTCAAGCGCAAAATAGAGCACAAGCAGCAGATTTCATCATGATGAGGTGTTTCCTGAAAATTGCTAACGACAAATTTCGTAATTTATTAGAGCAATAAATTAATCCACCGATCACGCTTTTTAAAAGCAGCAGCAATTAAATTCTGACCTTTCCTCGCGCAGGAAGATTATAAAAATTTATTTGACACCAACGCGAGTACAGACACAAAAATTACAACCATAAATTTAATCATCGCTCGCGAAAGCATTGAGAAAAATAACAGCCGTGATTTAAAAAAAGGAAGATTGCAACAAAGGCGCGGATGAGTTCATCATCTTTCCGCCGATCCTTAATTTCGGCTCGGATATGTAATTACATCTATCATTCTCGTGCTCTCGAAAGGCAGCCGAAATTAAACTCACAAAAACTGTTAAATAATATCTTGGAGGCTGAGCCGAGAGCCGCGAGTTTTATAATCCTGAAAATAAAAATAAAAAAACCTCGATGCTGCACCCAAACAAACAGCTATAAGCTACGAAAGCGTCGGGCGGCTTTTATAATTAGCGTTTTTCGAGGAACGATCATGTTCCGAGATAAAAACTCAATAAAATTAGAGTCGCCGCTCGGCATCGGCATCGCGCAGCATCCATACGCTCACACACGGTGGTCATTAGTGGAAAGTCGAGAAAAAAAGTGAAGGAGAATATTATAAAATCCAGCAAAAGTTGTGCAGTCATTATGTACAGACGCTGGATGTTTTGATTGCCTTTTAAAATCGTATAATGAACCGAGCGAAAAGAAAATTTCGTTCGTCCTCGCCACCTGCTCTCGTGAGCTTATGCCTATTTTATTACATGCGCCGCTGCTGCGTGATTGTAATTTAATAATCATTTCCACTGATGCTGTATCTTTCTCTCCCCGCAGCAATATAATTTTTCGGTTTTTCCCTCTCTGAAATTGAAAGTGCTCGGCGCTCTGTGTGCGGCATATTCAAGCTCATTAAATAAAAACACTGTAAATAAATAAGTAAGTAAGCCATTTTCATGAGAGCATTCCGCAGATAAATAAATAACATCCTGGTCGAGTTTCACTTTTGCATCTCTCAGTCGATTGATTTGCTGTCATTTCAACGCAAATCGAGCGAATACACACCACGGGATTATTTGATTTTATCAGGTCTTGTGGCTGGCGGATCGTTGTCGTCTTGATTTGATTAATCAGCTGCACTTTCGCTGACGCTGATTGGATTTGCTCGGCGAAATCGTGTTACACAACGAAACTGCCAATGACCGCATGAAAATCAGCGGGCGTTCAGCGCAGATGTGCAGGCATTTCGTTCCAAACTGCTCGCGTGTGTGCCATCAAAACATTTCAAAAGCTATTGTGAGTGAAAAGTGACAACATTTTTCACTCATGCACAATCAAAATGAAAGTTATATCATCACATCATAAACTGTTACGAATCGAGTCGTGCGCTTTATTAAATATACCTGCAAGGTTTTAAATCAATCACGATTATTTAGAGACGTGCAAAAATTATCGATTTTTATTTTTTGGTTCAAAAATTTGCTCATTAAATAATTGACTTGGAAGAGAATGTTCGGTTTATAAACAAATAAATAAATAATAATAATAAATTTTATTGATTTTGCCAAGTGATTTAAGTGAAATAGCCACTTACAAAATTTATTTGGCAATTTTTCATCGAAAAACAAGTTCACTGGATTCTCATGAAGTGAACAGCGACCACTGAAAGAGGGTGCAACTCGCGTGATTGTTAAATTGGGGCGTGGTTTCCCGGAAAATTAAAAAAGAAGGCGTGGTAAATTCGTAAATTGGACGTTTTTTTATTAGAATTTGCGGGAATTTTGAAATGGGGGCTTTTTTCCTAGGAAGATCAATAAAAAAGCGTAGTACGTGGCACAGTAAAATTTGATTTGTTTAATAGGATTATCGACTAAAATTCTGATTAAATAATCGATTTACTTTCCTTGCAGATAGGATCAGAATATATGAAGAAAATTAAAGAAATATAATCAGTTTTATCGATTTTCCTGGATCAATGATTAATTTTTTATGGATCATAAAAATAAACTACACAAAGCAATTATCTCATTTTCCGTCCAGCCAATTTCAAAACAGCGAAAACCATTAGCAGATGAATATTGCGGAATTTGGTTAATGTGATTCTGAATTTGTATGGAATCGTGCCACACACCGACAAAAATAGCTATTAACACATACAAACTTGACATCGTGTCACACCGGGGAATAATTACAGCCAACAACAGGAAGACATGAGTTATGGAAATAACTTGGGCTTTTGCATAACATAATTTCCAGCGTGGCCTCCGTGAAAAGCTCTCGCTGATAATATTAAAAACCTCCTAACTCGAAAACTTTTCACGTGTGTCTGTCTCTCTTGATATGAAGTGGAATGATTAATTCCCTGGGTGTAATGCTGTCTAATTGCTATGGCTGGCTGTCTCAACAACATAATTGCGGCGCACAATTTTCGCACGCAACAACAGCAATTCGCTTTTTGTACCTTTTCTTCTATGCAGAGGGTCGCGGAATGGACAATGAGGATCTTTTCCCATGACAGTCATCATCAGAAATACCGCGGGAAGTGAGCCAAAAGCAGAAAAAATACCAAGAGCCACTGCCAAGGTTATCACTGTCGCACTCGAGTGTAATTTAAAAATTATCGCCTCGAGGACGAAATTTCAAATTCAAATGCAGTAGTTGGCTGCCGAGTGCAATAATTTTTCACTAATCACGGGCGTGGCATCCGCTTGCAAAATAAATTCAACTACACAAATGCGACGCATTTCCAAAGGCCAAGGTAAAGGAGCCTCATAAAATATATTATATCGACGACGCGTTCGTTTTTTGGGCTAAATTCCGTGAAGGTTGCTCTGCTTCACCGATTCCCACGGATTGTCCACCTTAATACAGCACCTTTGTTCTCTCACTAAATGGCTAAATGGTTATGCTTGGCTTCCGCTTTGATCACGGGTATTTGCGCCTGCCCTTGCAAGCTGCACTCAATGGGAGGTCTTCAAACCATATCGTCCCCAATTAGCAACGCGAGAAGAACAAAATGCTATTAGGTGATGCGCCAAACAGCGCAAATCTGATTTGCTGAACTGTCACTTTTTGTTTGCCCACTATATAGGCCATTTTTTCGAAGGCAATCGATTATTCCTCGCGCCGTCTGCTTGCACACAGAGCGGAAACGTGATTATTATAAACCAAATATTGGATGAAAAATTATCAGTACAGATGTGCAAAGCTGATTGTTCTTTCTGAGTATCCTCTACATCATGGTGTGTGCCATCAATTGAGTTCAAATCATCATATTGACGCGTTTGGAAATCAATAATTTTAGTATTATTGCTGCAAACCAGTAACTGGATATTTTGTCATGATATTAGCAGAAAATCTTGGCGAAAACAACAAATATGACGATTTTCCGCGCTTTGCGATACGTGACACGCCTTCTTTTTTCATTTTCCGGGGCACCAGGCCCCAACATTTCAAAATTCCCAGGAGTTACGCCTTTTTCCAGTGGTCGCTGTTCACAGATAATCTGGTAAACGCGTTTTTCAATGTTTACATTTCTAAAAATTTAGTTTTTCCTATAAAACGATAAAGGGAAAAAACAGCAACTTCATTTAAGGCACTTGGCGGACCGAAAATATGAATATGTTGAACGTTTAGAATCATAATATTAACCAACTATTCTCTCAAATTAGCAAAAATCGACTAATTTTGCAAATCCTTATATCAGTACCGTGCATTGTTCTTTTTTGCCACAGTCGGAAGGACAAATGCAATAACTCATAGAGAAGTCAATACGATAATAATTCCTGCGTGATAGTATGAGCTTCCTCTGCGCTGCGCCAAGAGGAAGCTGGGAATAGAATTTCAATCAGCAGCTCACCCTCAACACTCGATTGACTGAGCACACCTTTGATCGGACTCCTGATTTTCTAGGAAATGCAGCCTATCAGTTATATCATGCGCGACCTTTCTGCCCGCACGTGATACCTTGTGGCACACCTTGCAATACTAATCAATTGTTTTTTATGTATGCACTCTATGCGCATTGAAGGTTGTGTGGATTTCCGATAAATTGTTTTTCTAGTCGAGTAGTAATTTCAAACGTATATCGATCCATAAATAATGCAAAAAGTATATATATAGGCAGCCTCATTCAAGATATTTTTGTACAATTTATTCATTTATTGCGAAATTATTTTTTAAAAAAGAAGTATATTTTATTTGAGCTAGATTCTTCAAAAAAGTTCGAAGTTTTTTTTCATTTTTTGCTCACCTCTAGCTGCCAAGTTTACCAACAAATCCATTGAGAAACCTCCGAAATCCCCATTTTTTCAGATTTAAAAAGCAATCTAAGCAGGGTGCTGCACTCCTTCACACTCCTTTTTGCACCCTAACAACGTGATTAATTACATTTTTTTTGTTTGCGCCACACTGCGCAACGGATTAAAGTGTTTATTACCCGGAGACTACTTCAGTACATCTTGAAACGTGAAGGCGAGCCAAATAATATGTAATTCTTGTAAAACATAAAATTTCGTTAGCACACTGATTACGATAGACAGCCTCCGAAATAAGCGGGATAGGTCCAGAGACAATTCCAGAACAAGCATGAAATTTCAGGGAAAATACGAAATTAACACTATCATTCTAGTTAGCATTTAATTTGAAAAAAAAAACTAAAAAAACTGATTTAATAACATTTTTAAATATTGTTCGCAGATGATCTAGTCGCGGAGACAGAGTCCTGACAATGGGACCCCCAAACAAAACCGTACCCTCTGGGGCCGAGGAGGCCCTGCTGTTGGGTCGGCGAGGCGTGTCCGGCATCGTAAACGCCACGCGTCTCGCCAACATTGTGCGGACGCTGCGTTCCTCCGCCTCCGGGGCGCACCGTCCCACTTACTGGCTGTGGTGCTCCGAGCTCGGCCTGCAGGTGCGCGGCCCCAAATACGACGAGGGCTTCGAGTCGGATGACTCGGCCTCCACCAAGTCCGGGGGCGAGGTGGAGGAGCGCGCCGGGGACACCAGCTCGGGCGTGTCCGACCTGGACGACCAAGTCAACTCGCTGGACAGCGGGCCGACGCGCGTGCCGCAAGAGCAGTTCGCCCTCCGGGACATCGTGTTCTGCCACTCGGACCCGGCGTTCCCGCGGGTGCTTGTGTGGGTGGTGAACGGCCCCCGGAGGCCCACGCCCGCGTGTCTCGAGGCGCTGGTCTTCGAGTGCAAGAGCGAGGCCAGCGTCCGGCGTCTCAGCGCCTGCTACCAGGAGACCAGCAAGAGGATGAAGATGCAGATGCTGAGCGCGAAACGCATGTCCCACAACCAACCCGTCGCCCCGGAGCGACTGGACATCATCCTGCCGGACAGGTGGAGGGACAAGTACGTGAGGCAGAGGGAGCCGCCGTCCCTGCTCTCCGTCCACGTGCCCGAGGACGAGTGGGACGAGCCTCCCAGACGACCCGAGCGTCGGAGGTTCGTCCGCCGGAAGCCGGGCGAGGACATCCTGAGGGGCACCTTCGTCCGAGTCAACGTGGTCGACCCGAAGCCGTCGCCGGTGCTGCTCAAGCCGCAGTTCACGTGGATGTACGGCGTGCCGGCCACTGCAGAACTAGTCCTCAGCCAGTCGGCGCCGGTCAGTCGCTCCAGACGCAGTTGCCGCAGCGTTAGTCCCTCCTTGTCCAGGCGGACACAGCCACCCCCGCAACCTCCCAAACCGCTCAGGTATGTCAATGTGCTTTGAACCTCCTCCTAACGGCTGTGAATTTTACACGATCGTTTTTTTAGCTTCCAATCGTCACAAGACGATAAAACAAGAACGAATCATACTATCTAAAGATTGAAATCATACTTATAGAATCGTTTTAAACTCTGGTGTACAACACAGGATGCTTAAATCAAATTTAAGTTTTAATATCCCTCGGATTACAGAAGATAATTATATAATGTTACCATTTGTGAAATATTTGATTTTTCTTTTGTATGCGTCTAGAAACAATCATAAAAATATGATCAGTCATTTTCAACTGTAAAATTCTATATAATAAAAGGAACAAAGAGAAATTTAACCTGCTAATTGCTTTTGCAAAAGCCGGCGCCTTGCATCGATAATTGGCGTTAATTGCCGCGCAGAGAGCCGCGAGATTGCATCAGCAATATCTTTACGAGCCATTATTAAAATTTTCTATCGTTAGAACACGCCGCCTTGCGCCAGATTCGCAGAGCCGATTCGAAAATCGAGACTTATTAAAATCTCTCTGCATCTGAATCGCGCGTAATTACGCTGGAGCGTGCATATATGCTAATCGCCACTTTTCCCCTTCGGAAACCAGTTTCGCCGAGAACGATCGCAATCTTAAATGTATATGTAACACGCTCCACCACGTTGACAAGTTATCTTAAATTCTTAAATTAAATATCCACGCGGATTAACCGAAAAGAGGCGAAAAATAATTCGCTTTCGCTGCTTGACGTGCGAAATCTGAATATCTTCCTGAACGCGCGGCTTTATTTTTACGACTCTCCTTTCACCCAGCATCGTCCCAAGGCGAAATCCACAACATTAATCTTGAAGTAATCATCTTAAGATATTTGAAGCGCACGAGAAGAGAAGAAAAAATAAAAACGAAAAATACTTTAAAGTGTGTGTGTGCGTGTTTTATGTTGCAGGTATGCGCCTGAACCTGCCCCGAGTCATGGCTTGGTTCAGGGTCTCACCCAGAAACTGAAGGAGCTGGCGCCGATCGCCGGCACCCTGAAGCGCTGCTCAAGGAACAGGGGGGAGCCACACCAGTTCAGCACCCTCAAGCCAGTTATTAAAAAGACTAGCAAGAAGTACGAAGGTGATCTGCTGGCCGAACCCAAAAAGGTCACCTTCAGTGCATACGCGACAGTGCAGGTAGTCGATTAAAGCAGTGCTTACTTGCTGTATAGAGGTGTACATGTAAAAGTGGATTAATCGACTTGTTCCTTTCCTTTATTGTGTGTGCGGTTTCACTCTTTCAAACCGGGTGTGCAAAGGTCGAAATCTTTTTCTAGCGCTGCTGACCTCAATACATATGGTGTTGACCTTTTACTTTTCAATTATTTCCGAGCTGCTGATTCTTCATGTTGAGAACATTTTAAGGTCTGTTTGAAATTTCTACATTTTTAAATGATTAAAAATGGGGATGAGCAAAAACAGGTGATTATTTTTTTCAGTTACTCGCGAGCTCTAAATAATTTGTTTTGGGTAAAAAATTTATTTGTCAAATCGTTTACCATTTTATTTGATTTGCCAAGTTATCCGCTGCTTCTTCTCTAAACAAAAATAATCGCATGGAAGACAATGGAGTATTTTGATATCAAAAACGTCCTGTCACAAAGCGTGAAAATAAAAAAATTGACGTTTTTTCTTAGATTTTCATCTAAAATCCAGAGTAAATTCTCAATTTAAAGATTTTGCAGAAATAATTCATTTAGAAACTGCGACGTAATGATTAAAATTCTTATTTGAATGGTCAGAATATCATGGCGATCAATGAAAACCCATTTTTTGTTTTGCTCGTCCCTAATGATCTAAATTTAAGCGTAGCCACGAAAGAAATTATTTAACAACGCATATTTAAAAAAATTATCAATATTTGAACAAACACCTTAGAAATTTACTTCTGATGACAGCTGGAAATTTTTTAATTAAAAAATGTTTTCAACTCCAGGATTTAAAAATTATATAAAAGTTGAAAGCTTGTATATTTGGTTTGCATTTCGCACATTGCATCACCATTTATTTACGACCAAATGGAAGTTTCACGATGTGTAGTTGATTATATTTGCACGCCTTGTTTCTGTTACTGAAACGCTACCAAATCTTCCCAATGCAATCTTTATTGCTGCTTTTTGTGATTTTTACATTTGAATGTTTTCTTCGTTGCTCCAAATATACATTTAGGGAAATTATAATGAATGTAATCAACAAAGCAATGAGCATTGATATAGCGTTACATATGTACTTTGATTGTAAATGTAGTAATAAGTCAAACTTAACGATTAATAAATAACCGTCAGTCTTTTCCAACCACGAATGCGGAGCTTGTTTCAATTTGTACATTCGTCCATTCCATACACGACGCGAGGGAATGCCATTGTGGCCGCAGCAAGCGAGAGGCCAACAAACACATAATATATATAAATGTCACAGATTTGAGTAGGCCAGCGTGCAGCGCAGCTTTTATTGTGTATCTCTCGTCAAAAAAGAAGCAGGCAGGCGCAATAACCTATTTCGTCGAGGATTTCTACCCGCGTTCAATTATTATGGAAATACACGACGACGTATCGAGTTATTTCCAGAGTATAGGTTGCTAGTTTTCACTTCACAAAGTATTCAATTAAGTCCGCAGGTGTGTGCTGTGAGCACCTTTCCATATTCAAACGCATTTTTCCTCTTCTCGCTTGACGGCTGCAGCTGAGGTTGAAGAGTTAAAGTTGATCTTAACTACAACTGCGTTGTTACCTTTAGCAAGTGTTTAATTGAATTTAGAAGGGTTTACAGTGATAAACACATTTCTAGAAAAATTAAACGGTTTTTGTCAATGATTTTCCACTTGATTTCGATTGCTCCCGTCGGTGTGCGAATTTTGAGCAAAAATTGTGAAGTAAATCATATACAGTTCATTAGCATGCAAACTTTGAAGCCAATTTAAACGACGACCTGGCAAAATTTTAGCTCCTTCCCAATTATTAGAACATTTTTGAGTCAAAGTTAGAAATGATTTTGTGCATAACATATAAACGTCGCGATACCAGAACAAAGAAAGGACAGTTTCGTAACAGCGTGTTTTTCGAGAGGCCATTAACATTAGAAAGGGAAAGAAGAGATTTTTAATATTATGTATTGAGAGGAAAGGAGCCTGAGATTGACTTAATTAGAGCCACGCGGTATTTGTTTAGAAACGGAGGTTAACTTTCCAGTCGCGTCGTCGTTCTTCTTTTAAGTCGATAATACCTTTTTTAAATAGTCGTCCATTACATTCATACCATATCTTTGTTTATGCCCTATCGAGTGTGAGAAACGTTTTCATGATGTGCTGTGAGAGAAATTGTCATTGTTTCGAGCGTAGAGGATGCGCACGGCGGCGGCTGATTGTTCCGTGATTTCACATTCGCCCTTTATCACTTTTCACCATGTGCATTTCCCTGCGAGTAAAACGCCGCACAAAGTCGCGAAAGTTCGTCTGCCCAATTGTGCATTCACACGTTCAAAAGGCACACATCGTAAAAAGGCGCATAAATTTCGTTTCGGCTCGTGCTGCATTCATTAAGGCGCGAATTCCAGCATTTCGCAACAGCAGCTGCACTCTCGCGATTCGTAATAATTTATCGACGCAAAAATTCGAATCGTGCTGCAATTAGGCGATCAGAAACGAGATTATTATGCAACCCAGGTATCTGGAATGACGAAGTGGAGCGGAAAGAAGGTTACAAGGCTGAGGAATCTTCATCGCTCGTAATTAGTTTACAACCATGTGCTATTATTACGTCCTCGGACTGCAAATTGCAAGTGCACCGCGCGCGCGGGCGCAGATAAAACGAACACACACACACATCCGAGGTGCATTTTTCTTATACGCAAAGCCGCATTCCGACACCGCAGCATGGAAGAAAATATAATAAAGCAGCATCATGCAAGCAATAAACGCGTCGGTCTGACAGGATATTGAGATGCTCTCGTCTGTGCAGCGTCCATTTTTTTCATTTCCACACCATCCGTAATTATTTAATGAATTAAAGTGGATCGATACAGGATAAGAATTACAATTTATTTATTATTAATGACTTCAATTAGTTGGTGATCCAATTTTTTGGCGCTGTTTCAGTTCCACGAACTATAGTGAGGGGGTTTGGGGCATCGGAGCCGGGGGATGAAACCCCGTGATTCAATGAAGAACAATGCAAATTAAGTTTTCCGCCAGGTTTTGGTTGATTTGGAGCCATGGGTGATTTTAACAGAAAAAATGGAAGGTTTTTCGTCCCGTGCGCGCCCCGTGGACTACAATCGAGGGCCAAGGGGGCGGTTGGGGGTTGTATAACCTATCCAACAAAGAATTTTACGGGACACATTTTGGAATTTGTTAGAGAACCGAATTATGAAATTCTAAAGATCAAAGAGCGTGATTTTGGACATTTCTGAACTCTGTTTTCAGAGCCTGGGCTCAGCCCTTATGCAGCACAGATCCACTTTAAGAACAAAAGCCAGTTTTTCCAGTGCGTTATCACCCTGACCTAATCGTTTATAATACGACTGGTTTTTCAGATTTCCGCGCAGCACTTATTGAAACATGCTTAATGCATTTGATCGCATTAATTCATCGATCGACCGGTCGTTCGAGTACAATCAAGGTTGTAGCACTATTTTTAACCTTTTGCTTTGATCGCAGTTAAAGCAATTGTCTAAAAGGCCGTAATGAAATGCAAGGAACAAGCGAAGGTGGGCACAATCTTGGCACTCAGTCGCTGGCGGAATGCAGAATGAGATTCGATTTATTATGTGTGTCTCTCCTTTGGCCTGGCCTTGTGTGGCACGAATTTATTTTGGCAACTCCATATTTGGGCAACCACCTTGCCAACTTGTACAATTGTTGGAGCCATACATCGGCAATAATAATTCGACTTGGAAAATAGAATTCAGATTCTGAAATCAATGACTTTTGGTGAAGATTTATGTGGAAAATTTTACTCCTTTTGCAGGAGAAAAAATATTTGATGTATTTTTTATTTCAAAGGGTTAAAAAATTACTCATATTGATATCCCAATAAACGGGAAAAGTTCTTTATAAAGATAAAATATAAATTGTCATTTTGCCAATTAAAAAATTTGCATAAGAAAATTTCCGTTTCCTGCGTATGTATAGAGACGAATATATTTTTTTATTTTTTATCTCATCATAAACAAACAAAATCACCGACGAAATTAATTAAGTACCGCAATAACTATTTATATTTTAGCTAATAAAACTGGTACATAAGCAATATTTTTACCAATTATTCCGCAAAATTCCACGATGTGTTTTTGCTTCAAGCTGTAAAACGATTTTTAAAGGTCACCCAGTCACTCTCTTTACGTTTTCGCCTTGTAATTATCGCAATTGCCTATGGATTAATTATACATTATTTGCATCATTTGGGAAAGGATGAGTATATTTTCGCCGATAGAAACTTTCAGGCCCGTCGCCACTTTTCTCTCAAACCCTTTATGTCCGAATTGGCCCAAATGTAAATTATACTCTTGCCATTTTTTTCTCTTCTGGAGAGCTGGTTTTGCAGTTGTTTCAAGGTCAGGCCACGGGCACAAATATCTCTCGGTGAATCGCACAACATGTCTCGAAAGTGAGAGCACCGCGCGCGTCTCGTCTCTGCAGATCTGCAGGAGCAGAATCTCGGTTTTGAAATGGCAATGCGATTGCGAATGGAGCGTCTGCTTCTTTTGAAATAGCACTCGCTCAGAAAAGGTCGGTCACACCTGTTTTTGTTTGCGAATCGGCGAAAAGGAGCAAGACACACACACACACATGCGGCAGTTGCTGTGCAGCGGCTAATTCATTCTTAGAGGTTACGCGCGGAGATGTGAAAGTTGCAGCAGGAGAACAGCAGAATGGAGCAAAAAGGACAAACGCTGAGCTGCCGAGGATAAAAGTCGTGATTTGCCGGCGGCGGTCATCTCCAGACTCATCTCTAAAAAGCAAAGACTCACCTGCAGCAGCAGCATCCTTTCACTATTCGGCTGCATTATTCTGCAGCCGAAGAGCGGCGAAGAGAGACCTCAAAAATCTCTCAAAGCCATTCCAATTTAATGTAAACATCCTGTGCTACAAAAACTTATTAAGAGGCAAAAAATCCAGAAAATTTTAAATCTGCTTTTGATTTTAGACGGTGTTTTAACTTTTTTTTAATCAATTTCACAATTAGAAATGGCTTTCTCAGAAGTAAGTGGGGCTTTCTCAAGTTCATTTTTAAAAACCCTTGAACTATAATACGAGTAATTTTCATGTCCAGAAATTGATTAAAAATCAATTTGTTCCCCTACGAGCTTTTAACCTTAGCAAAAACTCCTGCAGCATCATCCTTTCACTATTCTGCAGCCGAAGAGAGGCCTCAAAATTCTCCCAAAGCAAATCCATTCAAAGCAGAGAACAAATTAAAATACATTCATACACGCGTGCAGCTTGGAGAGAAAAATGTGTGCCGCTGACGGCTCGACAGATTTGCATGAAATCGAATCACTCTCGGGACGAAAGGCATTTCACTTGCTCTTTGCGCCTTGAAAAGCACACGACGTCTCATCTTTCCGATCCTCACGATTCTCTCTCTATTCAGCTAGGTTAATATGTGTGATTATCAGCGTGAATTTTCACATGTTTGATTGCAATGTCAGCGGACGTGATTGGAAAAAGGAGCCAGGCGACTTTCGTGTGCATGCGGGAAATTATATTCCGTGACTTTTAATGATGCCGTTTAGCTTTCTCATTTGCAAATTTGAGAGAAATTGATGAAAATGAATAACAAAGAAACGCGGGAGCCGTCATTACGCAGGCAGGCAGTTTCAGGCAGACAGGTGGAAAGTGGAATTTATTAATCATAATTTTTCTTCTGTGCCTCTCCTACTCATCACGACCTTCTCTTTAAACATCACAACGACCAAAACGTGGAACACTTTTCATTCAAAATAATTAAATGCACCAAGTGTGCCCTGGTAAAATACATTTATATTTTCAACATAAAAATCTAAATAATTCAGGAGCTCTGAAGTTTTATGTTAGTTGAAGGAATAACAAATAAAGAAAATTTATTTATAAAATTGTGTCTAAAATTTTCAAAAGAGATTTAATTATATCCTTGGTAGACTAATATATTTTCTTACTTTTTTGTTGTTGTTGCAACGACTTTGTCCTAGTTGACCGGCAAATCTCTGTTGGGAAACCCCAGACACTCTCACAGATAAAAACCCGGGATTTTTCAGTTATAACCTTTCTTAAACCATTTGGTGAAAACCGTTAAACTCCGTCTCGTCAAATGAAACAACTTTGCTGTCGACCTCTAAGTATTAAGTAAGAGGTCAAGGTCCGTAAAATCAAATTTCCGAAATGTAACTCAGATTTAAAAATGAATAATAAAATTTGGTTTTCCATCTATTAAGAATTTTCAAAACAGATATTCATCTCAAATTAACATAGCATTGAAATAGACTGCAAAACTGGCCATGTCAAATAATTCAGCCAATTATTATTTATTCTTATTTTCCTCTGAGGAAAGCTGTGATTTATTAAATAAAAAAATAATCAATAATATTTCAAATCATCAATTTCACCATAAATAACAGATAAAATATATTTTCACCAGACATATGGCCTACTTTATCCGAAATAAATGTTGTCAATCGCAGACACGAATCGATAAAATGTCACCTTTGGGCCATGTGTGTGAGCAGCGCGGACCGCCCAAAATAAAATTATGTCACTCAAGGTCAAATTTTAGGGCACACGCATGTGTATCTCATTCAGTATTCCGACGGCGAATCAGATTGCTACCAGAATTAAATCACGAAGATAAAATCGCGAATGACGTGCAGCGACTGAGACGCATACAATGCGACACGCCTGCCAATCCGCGCGACACTTGAGAACATTGTGCTATATTAGCTTTATATCTCGTGTATCATTAATATGTGGGGCTGCAATAATATCTATCAACAATACAGTCATATAGCGTACCCGCAGCCTGCATCTGTGCGAAACCGACATCGAACACGATCTCGATTGCGCGTTCAAGGGGATGCCCTCCAAATACGCAACTGTGTGCTGATTAATTATCCACGTTTACTCATACAGAACCACGTGTGCACAGAGAGCATTTGAGATGGATGAGTGTGCAAATGTGCGACATTCAAGACTGCGTGCGCCTTGAAATGATCCAATCTCCTACGATACCGCGGTGGCGCTTGTCGTATTTCTTTCTTTGTGTGCTGTTCAATGGTGAGATATTATTGTTTGCGGTTTTTCTGCAGCGCGTTGGCATTACTATTAGGCTCGACAGTTAATTGCTTTTTTATACAATGCTAAATTAAATTAGGTTTGACAGTTGAAAATAAATACTGTTCAGTGGTTTTTTTTAGCAATATAAAGGCTCTTTTTTCTACAACTTGTTTTTTAAACGCAAAGAAAAATACGAAAACCATGCATTACTTAAAAATTATTGTATTAAGAAATTGCACCCCAAAAATCACACCTAATTGTACTTTACTGTGCTTCTAAAAATTTATTAAGTAAAAAAGCTACGCGTGTTTTTTTTTATTTTGCTATTGGTTTTATTTTGTTTAAATTTAAAAACATTTAATTGAAGTTATACAGAGCTTTCGAGACAACGATTTTTTTCTGTTGAACATTGAAAGTATCTAATTAGAAATTTTAAATCATGAACAAAAAATACCAGTACTAAACAAGCAATTTTTGTTTTTAGAAATATAATAAAAAAAATCGTCTTGGTGGCAGTAACATGGCGCATAGCTCATTAATACACTCAAGATACGTGGTTTGAAACTGCTTGGTGTTTAATTTATTGTATAATTTTTTACTCGCTGAAAGTGTCGTTAATCATTTTGGCTTTTCTTCAACTGGACACCCTTTGAAAGGAATCATCAGTGCCTCCCACTTCCTCTTCATTTCTTATGAGACGCGGCACTTGGGCCGTCTGGCTTTGCACCCAGTTTGGCTGACGCCCAATCATTTGCATGTCTTCTTGTCATATCCTCTTTGGCCACACGAAATAAAAGATACGCACATCTATGCAAATGATGTGCTACTGCAAAAAAAACTATTGTCTTGATTCGTGAGAGAATTGTGTATTTGAATACATTTTATCTCACTTTCAGTGTTGCAATACACATTCTCTTTACAAATATTGGACAGATCTTATATAAATGGGCCACACTTTACAATAATTTTTCAACTATTTAATTTAAACTGACAAATTCCAACGCATAGCATTTCAAGGCATTTTATTTCTACTGTTTGAGGCTCTGCAGACATGAAAGTGTGTTAGATATGCAATAAATTTATTCTTGGAATTTATTTCCCATCAATCACATGCACATCAGGCCTAGAGCTGTTTATTAAACGACTTGTTAGCAACAGTTAAAGATGTCCCTAATTGATGATAAGAGCATTCCCGACCGCACAATAAACACCTTTCTCCACAGACAATGGTGGCATATAATAAGTTTTCTATGGTTTTAACACAATGAATCTTCCAAATAAAGTTATAAATGATTTCCTGCTCACAGTTATTATAAGTGAATCATCATCGGTGGTTGTCAAGACAGAAAATTTTACAATGGAGCGTGGGATACGTGCAATTTCACCAATTTGTCATGTAGTATTTAAGCACCGTTCTCTGCTGTCTCAGTTTGGCAATATCTCAGTCAGTGCCCTCCGAAGCGGTCCATGCCTAAGTCTCCCACCTGTCGAGTGGCACAATTATGGGCAAGGTCTTAATACCTTATTTGACTTTGTAAAAAAGTACGCTCGACGTCAGCCGGCATTAATTAACGAAAGCGCAGGGACAACTTTCGCTGGTCCAATTTGAATGCACCGCCAAGTGCGAAAACCAGACCATTTATTAATCATAAATAACAGCAGTGCGTTGGATGCGAGCGGATTGCGCGTGTAACTTTCTTAAAATTCTTTAATCTCGTCTGACCAGGTTCAAAGACCCTGAGAGAGCGAAAAGCTTTTGTTAATGATAATGATTTAAAGCGTTGACGGCGCGATTTTTCGCATCATCAATTTTATGATTTGTTATTTTTCTTTCGCGTCTGTTGCTGCTAGGAAACAGTTTCTTTATATTTAGGAAGGCATCTGAAAGATTTATTAGCTGGGTCAGCATTTCCTGGTGCACCGCGGCAAGTGACATTTAGGAATGGAAAGACCAAGCAGTCAGATTTGTGGTAAAAAAATATAAAAAAACGTGATTTGTGGATTTGAATAAAGTTCTCTTGCAAGGTTCCCGGTTTAATTTTTTATGTAGTTTCTTGTGAACGATCTTTTTATTTTTATGAAAATTTAAAATAATAGTTAATAAAACTTCTAAAGTAATCGAAAGGGTGCCACCCGTATAGAACCCTTTTTCACCCCCTGGAAAACAGAAATTCTTCGCAGGAAACGTCTAACCTGACAGATAAAGCCTATGATCAATCAAGAATGTCCCAAATTTATTTTAAACTATCATCACGGACTCACAAAACTAGAATAGAGGTGCAAAGACTAAACCAAAAGTTAGGTTCTGGTTTTTATTTCAAGATTTTTTGAATTTAGTGCGTTCATTGGTTGAGGTTTTTTGAAGGAAGGCGTTATATTGGAAGAATTTTGGTTTTCATACCGTCCTATAGATTCAGTGTTTAGCTTAAGACTGATGAAAATTATATCGCACCACCCTTTGATTAAATAATGGAGCTCATTTTCTAAGCCTTAAGATCTCCCTCAAAACATAGCAATTTTGTGAAATATTTGCATTGAAAAATGAAAATTTTCTTAAATTTCCTATTTTTATCACTGGGCAGTTTTACACTTAATCAAATTTCCGGAAAACCACTGAAGTCTATTTTTAAATTCGCATTAACTGTTAAAATCTTCGCAGAATTGGTATGAAAACAACTTATTTGGCTTTATGGCATTCCAGACGGAGTTAAGTTAATTTGCAAATCCACACCAGCTGGCATTTTTGCAAGAGGTCCACGTCCTTTTCAAATTGCAAACGTACGTGATGTTGCCTAACTCAGTCTGAAGCACTTTAAATTTAATGAATAAAAACCGAGTTTAGCTAATCTCGCAGCACGCACATCAGCGACAAATTCTTTAATTTGCATTCAGCGAGCGTGTGTGCGTCCGGCGGCGCACAATGCTAACCTGTTGTAGTACACGCGGACTTGCCGCGAGCTAACATTTTTACAGACGCGACATAATAGAGTGGAAGCGCATGATATGATTTCACTTCAGGAAGCAGCGTGCATTTTCATTTTTTTACTCGACGTGTGTACACCTGCAGTGCCTGTCTTCCTCTATTTGAACTGGTTTGGCTTAATTGCATACATTCGCGCCGCGTGCGCTCGCGACTACTTTCATTCACCGGATTCATCGACCCTAACTGAAAAAATTATGCTGGCCGCCCAACCAAATGCTGACGAGCTTTCCAACCATTATCCGCGGGGAAAGAAAGGCTCAAGTGTGGTTTTGACGAACATTAGTCTTTTCTTATTGAGTGCCTATTCCTTTAATAATTATCGAACTTTTCGTTCTTCAAACAGAAAAAAACATGGGATAAATTTAATAAAAATAATTTTATGAAAGGCGAAATAAATTGAAAATATTGTAAAAGAAAAGTAATATTAATATTACACGCTATTGTACTGTACAGCAGCTGTTTCTGCAGGCATTGGATCAGCAGCAATTTTCCTCCAAAACAAAATCCATGCAGAGAAAATCCGTAATCATTGAAACCGTCTACCGGCACTTATCTCTGACAATAAGTACAAATACAAACGAAAAGAGAGAACGAGTAACTTAGACTTCCTGTGATAAAAATACACCCTTTTACAACAAATTAACTGTCAGCTATTTTTAAAGAGGGAAAAGACAATGGAATTTCTTGGAACAGAAAATTCGTTTACCTTCTTCAATGTTGCCAACTGCCACCCAATTAAGAGGATTTTAATGGAGAAAAGTGCCGATCGAGATATTTATTTTCTCCCATTGAGAAATAAAAGCTATATTATTTATCTTGAAAAAGGAAAAATGCTGTGGTAATTCAATTAATAACGATTTCGCAAAGGCTGGGTAGGTTGAGTACGTTTGATATTATTTTTGCTAACAATTCTTAGGCCTTCTCCATTCCCAGTTTTTTGCCTCAGGGATAGTAGCCATTGTAAAATCGATTTCTTCTCGAGCGCATAACCAAATTATTTAATTCCCCTATTACAACACGGGAGGTGTGCAAGGATTTGCCGAATTGGGAATATTATTAGTGTATTAATTTAACTCTGATTTAAATCAAAACTTATTCAGCGTACGTATTTCTTGAAATCAATTGCAAAAATAAATTCAATTTTTCAGCACTTTCTCTCTTACAAAAATGAGCATATTTTTCATGGAAGGGTTTTCAAACCCTTCCAAGAGAAAATTAAACCGTAGAGGGTAAGTATCAGGAAAGCATATATTAATTTTATATAATATCTTTAAGCACATTAGTGTTCATGGTTCAAATTTGGTAATTAAGTTTGGAACAATCGAATCCGTTTTGGTTGTTTGAAGACAATGAATGTATAGGTTTGGTTTTATTTGCAGAGCTAAGATCAACATGAAAAACGACAGAATACAAATAATACAAAAGTAAGTTAAAATTAGGTATTTTTAACCAATTAAGATTAAAGTTTACTTATGTAATTAATAAAATAGTTTAGTTTTTAATTGCATTAATAAGAGATAAAAATTAAATTTGTCAATTTACTTGTTGAAACAAACATAAAAAAGAAATAAATTTACTTGAATTCACATATAAAAATATGGAAGTCAATCTTCTCTTGCAGTGTAAAAATTAAATTATGATCCATTATAAGAAATTTGAAAGATATGTTGAATAAGAAATACATTGCAATTTATTAAGTTTATTGGGTTTATCGCTTGTTGTAACCAAAATTAAATCTCTTAAATTCAAACCAACCGAGCAACCGAAATTCTCATCTGATTGTCCTGTCACTATTTTCGCGAGAAAGCGACGGTAAAAGTGACGGCTAATCTTTTACTTTTTACTATCATCTTCTCTCCGCAATATACAGCGAACTTTAGCGCCTCGCGCATCTACATAATGAAAACAGTCTACTTTCGACTGACAACCCTTTGGCCACCACGATCGCTTGTATTCTGAGTGCGAAAGATCGAAACGCACGGCTGCTGGCATCTGCTTATGCGCAGCCCACTTCATTAATATGAAAGTAAATTTTGCTCTGCTTCTCTCTCTTTTTCTCTCGCTGATCGCGCCTCCGATCGTGCCGCCGAAACGAAAACATCACAATAAAAGAACCAATCGCCGGCGCGACTTTCTCCTAAATCACAACAAACGCAACCCAATCGACTCTCGGACAATGCAGCCGCGCGGCCGATCTGACACCAATTCTTTGTGCCCCGCCGTTTATCTGGGTAATTGGCAGACCCCGAAACAGAGATTACCAGCAGCCATCGAGAGGATGTGTGCGAATAAAGAAAGAAATATTCGGATCCGCTCCATTCAGCAGAGCAACACTTTAATTTCACATTACTGCTGGACGCGCTCGATTTCGTACAATTTGCGCTTAACGACTTCCAATATATAATCCCGTTAAAACATATATACGCGCGCGCACGCGTTTATCTCACATACTTAAAATTAAGCCGTTCAGGAATAAGTTGTTACGGTTATTGCTTCATTCTCGGACGATTCATTGCGCGGCTCATTTTGTAATTTGAAAGAATTACACATGTTGGGAGTTGACACAATTTTAACGCAATTACTTGAGAGAAAATCTCTTACCAAAATGAGAACAATTTTTTTGTTCTGCGCTTCCAATCATTGTATAGGAACACCAAGTATGCACGATTCATGCAATTCTAAGGAATTTAAACGATATAAAATCACCTAAACGGCTAAAATATATTTGACATTAACCAAATTTTTGGATCTCACGCCATTCTAGGTGAGAGAAAAATAGTTTTTGGTTTGTTTTTAGTCAGAAATTCTGTTTCTAGCTTTATATATTCGAAATTTTTGAAGGTATATTGGATATTAAACCCTGCTGAATCTATTTCCAGTAGAGGACTCACAGGGCTCTGAGTATCTTGATGAAAACTAGGTCCTATTTGACTGTTAACTTGAATTGCGAGATTTTGAATTTTTGAGTTTTCTTCAAATCATATCAAATCGGTACTAGAATAAAAACTCGGTCACCGTTGAACTTGTCTCGTTAAGTGAAGCAACTTTTTAGTTGACCTCAAAGTGGAAGCTCAAAATTGAGTTTTAAAATAGAACTCGAATTTGAAAATGAATATTTTGAAATTTATTGCTTTTGATATTGACATCTTGTAGAGCGTACAAATTTAGAATCTGGAATAGCGTTTCATGTGATTTTTTTATTAAAAAATAAAAATACATAATTGGTGCTTGCTTGGTTTTTAAAAATGTTAAGACGCCCTCATGGTCAGATTTAAAAAAAATGCACGCCGCTAGACAAGTCTCAACTCTAGATAGGCGAAATAGACTAAGAGTTCCAAACCTCCTTTTTTACCCTAAAAACCGTAATTTTATACAATTTTTTTGTTGTTTGCACCTCATTGCACAATGGATTTTAATTTTAATCCCCGTGAAACTACATCAGTAAGATATTGAACAAGAAGACGAGATAAGCGATACGAAGTTTTTGGAAATGTGACTCCTGACGATCAGATTTAAAAGAATTGCACACCACTCGACTTCAGATAGCTGAATAAGTAAAGAAAATGCGTTTAAATTAAAAAAAATCGAAATCCAAAGTCCTCGTAAAATCGCATATGTCGGTAAATTTAGATTTTTTTTATTTATTGAGGACATTTATTAATTTAGAAAGTGCTTACCATATATAAGAAAAACCGTGCAAAATCACAACCTAAGAGTGGTATGCGAGCGAAATTAACGAGATGTGTGCGTTGGCAGCAGTAGGAGTATTCCGTCGTGTTTGATTCCGCGTGGTTTGGGTTTTGGTTGCTTCACTTTTGTGAGCACGCCAGCGCGATGAACGGTGCCGCGCTGATCATTTTTACAGTAAACCGCAATCGACTTTTCTCCAATCGTGGAATTGATTATCTCTTCTGAAATCAAATATTTTGCACACACTCCTTTCGGAAAGCCTAAATTGCGGGCGAGCGATGCCACAACTTCCTCGTCTTGATCAAGTTGCCATTAAATTGATGTTAACAAAGTTAATATTTTCTTGATAAGCGGAGGTGTAAAAGTGGTTAAACAAGAATTGTAGATTTTTATACAAGAGTGTTTACGCGTGGAGTATAAGTCAGCGACCCGTAAAATGTTTGTTATTTCACGCGTTACTCACAATCCGCTCAAATAGAAAGATACATCTTTCTCTTTCACTAATAATTGATTGGCAAATTATGATTTTGAAACCGTGAATAATTGTTTCATTTGAAAAAGCAATTTGTAAACTACAAATGAACGGAGCACTAATTATTGTGGCTTAAAAGCACTTCATGTAAAAATTTATTTACTAAAACGTGCGCGGATTACGGTTGGTTGCAGACTGACTGTGAATAGAAAGCACCGCTTATGGTAATGGATAATAACTTTTCGACCAAAACTAATCCATTGTGCGAAGTCAGAACACTAATTTATGTACTGTAAGTGTTAAGTAAAAAAAAAGAAATAAATGGAAACGCTTTTTATCAAGATAAATTGCTCAGCACAATTCAATTTTCGCATTCCTGTTTAACGGTTCAAGGAAAACGTCGGTTAATTTTGCCATTTTATTTATTAAACGTACAATGATATAAGGAATACCTGTTTTAATAAAAACCAGTCTTAAAGTAAGGCTGGGAATTTTAGACGATCGGCAATTTTTACTAAGCAATTTTAAGCCATTTGAACCACACATAAAATCGTCTATAACCTCTAAACACGTCTTAAAGTGTCTAAAAATCATTTGCAAGCAGTCTAAACCGGCTTGAAGTCGAAGAAAAACAAGTACATAATTATATTTTGCGTCAAATCTTTCTCTCAATTTGATTTTTTTTTAATTTTTTTACCCGAAAAATATTTTTGATTGAATTTTTAGTCAAATGGTTTTTATTTCAGTTTGTGATTCAGTTTAAATTCAATCACTTACATATTTACGGCATGGAAATAATTATGCCATTTCAATGGCATATACGATAAAGGAAAATAAAACTAAAAAATACGACTATAATAATTACTAATTACGATTTAAACAGGCGTTCAATTAATTTTAAAACAGAAAATATCACTCACTCTCTCATTTTGCAGTCTGCAAGAAAATTAAAAATAATTATTCCTTGCATTCTCTGTTCAATACTCACCAAGAAAAATAAATTTTCATCGTAATTTCGACTAAACTATGTATTAGATATTTTGATAGCGAACCATTTGTATTTTTTTAAATTGGTATATAAAAACCCCGTATAAAATTACCTATTTTGCACTAAAAACCAGTCTTAAAACAGTCAACAAATTTAAAGAAAAATCTGAAATTGATACCATTTTAATTCAATATATCCAATTTCCAAATATTGGAAATATGATGGTTATGGGGGGACTTGCATGTACTCAAACAATAAAGAGAAGTTTCCTTATTGCAGTGTATTATTTCTCTCAGCACTCAAATTCCAGAGTGCTATTGAATTATACGATTTACTGACTTGCAATATCCCATGAGCAATTTATTGTCGCTTCTCGGAAGCAAACTATATTACAAGCATGAGCGCCTGCATGTATTTATTTTCACGCCGCACTCTAATTATCCAGCATGCTCGCACTGCACGCTCCTTAAAAAAAAACTCTGGCCAAACTAAAACCAGTCGTTTAAGAACTGATCCAATTTCAATGAATGCGCTTGATTTGCGTAACACTCGGATTACGAAGTAGGAAAATTTGAAACTGGTGCGCTTGCTGGACATTCCACTCGAGAGTGCAATGCTCCGTTTGCTTTTGCGTCACGCGAGATGGCCCAATAAAGAGAGAAAAGTGCATATATTTCTCTTTCGTTCAGCGCAGAGGTTAATTACTTGTCATTACTACATGCGTGCACCTTTATTTACCAGCGGAGAAACCTGCGACCCGTTTCGAAACTGATGGCACTTCATTCATTATTTCGCGAGTGGGCGAAGTGCTTTGTTTGTGCAGACAGATGCGGGCTCACTCGCCGTTTGGAAAAGGTGCACCTGCTATCAAAAAATTAGGGACAATGGTCTCCTTTGCTCTAGATGGCATAAGTGGAGGTTTAGGTATTTCTTCATATGTCAAATAGGCGGGAAGAAAGTTTTCTCTCCGATATATGGAGACTACCCAGAATTTAAAAAATTTTTATTTCCCAAGTTTCCAAGGATTCGTTGTTGCGTATGGTCAGTAGGAATTTAATTTATGGCACTTGGCGCAGAGGAATGAAAAACACCTGTTACTTGATACAGACACACGTAAGACTGACTGATCAAACGTGAACATTATATGCCGGCGCTCACGAGATCAAAAAACTAATAAATTTTTCCTTAAATTAGTCAATTATTTTAGTCAATGTCTTGAAAATTTGTAAAATACTTGATTTCTAAACGTTCAGCAAATTAATTTATTTCGCCAAAACTGCCATCAGTGACCTCTTGGTTTATTTTCCAATTATTATATATTATATTCTTGTTTATTCTTGACATGGTCAATACAATAAATACATTGAATAGAAAATTTAAAAGCAAGAAACGGCGATCAGTACTAGCAAAAGAAAAGCTAAAACGATTTTTTCAAAGTAATATCACGCCGCACCGAGCCGCTTACATTGGAGAATCGATTTCAACGAGTTAAAACGTGTTGAAAAGATGAATAAAAAGTTTGAAAATTTTGGAATTTTTCAACTTTGAAGTTCATGTGTACCACGTGAATTACGACCACTGGAAGAGGTCGCAACTCGCTAGAATCTTTAAATGGGGATGGGGTTCCCTGGAAATTAAAAAAGGGGTGTCACGTTCTAAAGAGTGTTTGAAAATCGTAAGAATTTTGAAAGGGGGGTGTGAGCCCCAGGACCTCAAAAACGGCCTGGCACGTTTTCAATTTGTAACTCGTAAAATTACAAGTTTTTACCGAGATCCTCAGCTGAAATCGTGATTAATTTATTGATTTATATTGTTTTGCAGGTAATCAAAGAAAACCAAATTTAAAAATGCGTCCAATACGCTTAAAAACTTATCAATACTTATCACTACTTTGATGATCTGAACGGCAGGATAGGGGTGATTAAATTTGGTGAAACCGGTGAAACAAAGACTTTAGTCTTTCAGTCTGTGTCTTATTATTTTATTCGATAGTAAATAATTAAAAACCAATATTTATCCAGGGTGTGTATAGTCAACAAAGCAACAGTTTCACAGCAATAATTTTAGAAACTGAATATTGCATAGTTGTAATTGTAATAATATTAAAATGAAAAGTTTTCATGGTTCATCCATGCATACTTCATTTAAACTGAAGCAAAAATATGGCAGCGGTGGGATTCGAACCCACGCCCTTTCGGACTGGTGCCTAAAACCAGCGCCTTAGACCGCTCGGCCACGCTACCTTGATAAACGCCCCATAGGCGTCGAGTCCATTTTATACTCAACCGTTGAACACAAATTTGGCTCAACCAGGGAAGACTACCCTTAATTTTGAAGGCATTCCCGCAACGACCAAAAATTAAAATCGTCACGACTTGAATTAAACGCGACCATTTAAGGAGAGCAACAAACATCATCATCTGCAAATCAGAGAGTGGCCCCGGGCACGCCCCCCTTTGACAGATCAGCAATCATGAAATTGTAAACGCACTTCTTTGGTCTCTGCGCGAGCTGAAATGTAAACAACAGAAGGAAGTGTGTAATTTTTGCCAAATTGGATAGGCATTAGTGATCTAACTTTAAACTTGTTTGCAGTTTTGGATTTGCGAAAGATGGCCTTGTATGACAACAAGCACTGGCTGCTCTCGCACATCCGGCATTCGTTTATTTTTTCGGACGAGTCCGGCTTCAGTGAGATGGTTATGATGGACGAGGATCTGCGGGTGCCTTCAATGAAGGCTTACCCTGACCTCGATCAGGATGAAGAGGACGAAGACGGAGACGCTCCTAGATCCCTTGATGTGAATTGCGGTAAAGCTTTCATTTTAAGTTGCTTTCTTAAATAACTTTGTTCCTGCAGAGCTAGATTTTGGCGCTCACAGGAGAAGAGTGAACACTGCGCAAAAGCTGGAAAAAATGGATCTGGAGAGGAAAAGGATAGCTAAAATGACTAGTATAAAATGGGAGGACCCTATGCCCAGTGTTGCAGGTATTAATTTTTTAGTAATAGATATAATTATGTTTTGTGTTAAAAGCGATTGAAACAGTTTCCTTTGTTATTATGTAATGCAATTTGTTTTAAAACTCTAATTCAAGTTAAAATCCGATGCTTTTTTTAAGCATAGATACGATATTAGACAAGACAAATCGGTGGTTACTTTTTGAGCCCATGTTTTTCCATTTAAACGTTAATATATGGTTAATATACTTTTTTAAAGCTGAAATAAGAACTTTTTATTTTAAGTATTTTATTTTTTTAAATATTTTATACATGAAGAATAATTTTTAAATTAATTCAATTTTTAATCTGCTACTGCCTGTGATTTTTGCAGAAGTGCCAAGCAATGCCTTCGAGAGGAAAGTAGTGGATAATGCCAAAAAAGAGAAAGTAAAGCGGACTTCAACTCTTTCTGCGCAACTGAAAGACTGCCCTGTTCTTCTTAAAAACCCTTTCTTTGATTATTCCAAGTTTGATGGAAATGTGAGTTAATTTTAACCATCCCAGTACGACAGAGACTTGAATTTTACATCATTTTCAGGCTCAAGTTGGTGTTCCTGTCAAGCGTTACATAATATTCCTTACCATGCTTCCGGAGCGAGAAAGAAACTACCCTTTGCATGTTACCATTGTCAATACTGCGAAAGTTAAGGAGCTTGTTGGATTGGTCTTATGGAAGTGTTCAGAAGAAAGAAATGCTCAACTGTACGTTATTTTTAGGTTCGAATCCGTGATTTTTGATTCAATGTGTTTCAACCAACAGTGAAGACGAGTCGGCGTATGCGTTGCATATAGCTGAGGACGACGGAGAAGTAGACTGGGACTTCCCGTGCTTGGACGAAAAAGAGGTCGTCTCTAAGTTTGGCTTTAATTACTTAGCATTAGTTCAAAAGACTGAAGTGCATAAGTCCAGAGCTCAGACAATGAGCATGCCTTTGTCCAGTTTAGGCTGGTCTGCCCTTGCTGAACGGTGAGTGTGCCAAAATGAAACTTCAAATTTTGTTTTAATGGTCATTTATGTCAAAATTCGCAGTGACGAGAAGGAAATTGAGGGAGCGGAGGAAAGTGCATTGCAGCAACAAGGTAACATTGCCATTCAAATTTATAATGAATACCCCCGTCGTTTCCGGTCTAACATCAGTTGAAATTATTTATCTTGCTATTTTTTTGCTTCAGTGGTCTCGAAAAGTTTTGAAAAATTTATAAAGTTATTAAATATCAATTTTGAATCAAACGTCATGAAATTATGGGCACAACAGGTTATTTCCAAAGCACCCTGAAGGCGTCTAAGGGGTTGAATTGCACATGTTGTGAAAACTTTCAAAATGGCCATTCCAAGGGTGTGCAGATCTTGTAAAACGAACCAATACAGAGCCTACAGGTGTCAGTTAAATGGCTTCAAATGGGAATTTATTTATATCGATCGCTTGAGGTTTGCCCTGACGCCATAGTTTAATTTTAACCTGTTCCGGTGGTCTTGTCTGACCTCAGGACTGACACCAATCACGTATCGAGGGTATAAATCAATCAATTGTGTTATTTTGGTTTTATTACTGTTCAGTGTTCACCCTAGCCAAAAAAATACCTGTTTTTTAATCTGTGACCCTCTGTATCTTAAAAATTACACAAGTTTCACCGTCATGAAAATATCTAGAGGTAATTTTACATACACTTGGGGCATTGCATTTCATCCCATACTTAGAAAAATTAAATTAGTCTTTGAGATATTAAAAAATTAAAAACAAATGAACCATTATATTTGCAGAAAATATCAATTTTCTCGTGTAAACACCCTGACTTTCTTTCAAATCCAGAAGTTTTCCTTAATAATTGTTTTTTTTTACTTTAAAAAGCCATGAAAGAAGCAGAGATGCGAATGAAAGGACACATGACCGCCATGGAAGCACCTCTGTATCAGTCTTTCCAAGTCTACATCATGAATAGAGTTCGTGTAAGAAGTGCGGTGCATTTAGGTAAGCATATAAAAGAATTTCAACAGTGCCTTTAATTTAAAATGTTATCTGTTAGGAATATCTGGAGAGAAAATAGAAATAGATCCTGTAGTTCAGCATAAAGCCACTTCACAATTGTGGGGGAAAAGGAAAGCTGCAACCTATGATATCACGAGAATTGCTGCTTGTGAACTTGTCAATCAAAGATCCAGCAAATCCCATTTTCGTTTAGTCCACCAGTCATTAAGTAAGTTTCTCCACACTCTTATTAGACAAAATCTAATTCTATTCAAACTTAAGCCGAAGATCCAACCACCACTTTCAAGACCCTAGAATTCGAAGCGGAAAATTTTGTTGCGCAAGAAATCGTGCAAAAGATAAATCATATTTTGGAGCTGCGAGCTACGCCCGTGTGGAAAGAATATTTGGTTACCAAGGAACGCAAGTCAACAAGAAGGAGAAGTTTTAGCTTTTCGTTGAAATAGCAATAAGCACCCGTTTTCTGTGATCCAATAATTACTTAATTTGTTTAACGGAGTCAAATCTTTGAGCTTTTATTTAAACCAAGACTCGTTCGTGGCTTTGCCGTCAATCACCAGAATGGGCGACTTGTAGCAGCACCTGTTGATCTTGAGAGTGCAGTAGTTTTTCAGAATGTTAATCGCGTGCTTCACTTTGAGGAAGTTGTGGGCTTCGCTCAGCCAACCTGCCACAGCCTTGGTTGGAGCTCCTCTCAGACGCTCCATGAACTTGACAGCGTTGACAAAGTCGTTGTTCTTAACGCATGCACTAGAATAATAATATTTTAATTGTGAAAGTGATTTCATTATTGAAGAAGACACCTCTGGATATTATTTGTTGAAAGTCGTCTTCTTATATAATATCATGCCTGTCAACTACAGCCTTATTTAATGATTAAATTACGGTACGATTTATATTGATTAAAAATTTAATTTAAATTCTGTTATGAATAATTTTTGTCAATAAAGTAGGGCTGCAGATGAGTTGGAACTACAAGGTATGAAATGAAAAAACGTCTTTCAATGAGGAACTGCTGTTGACTTCTATAATCGCATCCTCAAGCGCTTCCTTAAATAATTCCATTTATGACATGTCCTAAACTAGTTGGGTATTCAAACTCGATAAATGACATATTTGGTGTCGCACCATTTGATATCAGTTTTCACACGGTTGCATTTTCCTCTACATTATTTTCCACCACTGCTCTTTAAACCAATTTTTCGCGAGAGAAATAAATTTTTCTAATTTTTCCTAGCAAAAATACAAACTTAGCTGCTATGTTGGTGACATAGTTCTGCCACATTGGTTAGAGTTATGAATTTAAAAATGATGTTCCTGCCCTAAATCTTGCCAGAATTTTATTACTGATAAATTAAAACTAAAAATTGCTAAAAATTTCCCCTGAATTAAATAATCACGCGAAAATCGCCTTTGTAAAATGTGGAATTTTTGCGAGATTGATTGAATGGACTGAATATTTAAGTTTTCAACCTAGGTTTGCTACAACTCCACCAAATTCTTTCGAAATATGAAAACCCATGCCTAATTTCGGACATGTCATTTTCATATATATATAATACCTAGCGCGGTAAAGGAGATCGGCGTTGTCTAGGTCTTCAGGGACAAAGTCTGAGGTTAGGTCGCGAGTGCACAATTTGTTGCCAACGATCAGGGCCGATCGTATGTAAGACGCAACATAGGCAGTGCCTGGGTGAGGTCCTTCTTCCTTCAACATTGCCAGTTTGTGGGACACCTTCTCCACCTGTTCGAACCTGGTGCGAAGTCCGATTTCGGTTAGCACTCCACGTTTGATGGCGAGACTTGGAATAGAGCGGAGAACCGCTTCGCCCAAGGCATCGCTTCCGTCATGAAAGACTCTTCTTGTGCATTCAGCCAGCTCTGATATCTGGCATGTCTGCTCGTTCCAATTTGGAGCTGTGTTCTTGTCAATTTTCAATGCTGCCTCTACTGCCATGCACTGTTCTCTTAATTCCATGAGTCCTTTATTTTCCTTGACGAATCTATCCTGATCTAAACACAAGCAAATTATTCTCTAATCAAGGAAAATAATTTCTTAAAAAATACTTTCAAAATCATTTTGCTTTGTGGTGAGGACATTTGTAACCAGATTAACCATGTCTTCTGACTGACTCCTCAGATCTCTGAACTTGCTGACCATGTTTCTCACCATGGCTCTGTTCTGGATGTCAATTTGATCATTCAGCTGCTTTTCTAGCTCCATGTTGAGTTCCTTGGAGATGTCATTGAGTCTGTTTCTTGCCAATTCTGTCTCTTGCCTGACTTGTTCGTGAAATTCCTTCTGGCACTGAGCTCTAATGACGCGCTCTCTTTGGCCAAACAGTTTTTCCGCTTCTGCTTTCAAGGCCTCATCAGCCTCCACAGCCTGACGCAACTGATCCTCCTCAAATTGCTAACAAAAACGCTTTTAAAATTTCAAAATAAGCAAATTTAAAATTCACTTTTGCTGCAATCAGCTCCTCCCGAAGTCGTTTGGCTTCTATTGCTGCTTTAACCACAAATATCAATTGGTCCCAGTCTGCTGTCTTTCCAAACTCTGAATTTATCCGCATTTCTTTCTAATTTTGTTTAAATAAATGTTTAAAAATTTTGAAAATTAAAATAATAGTCGAACCTTTAGCTTTTCGTAGGCCTCAATCGCTTCTCTTTTGTCCGCAACAGCTCTCAGTTTCAGTATTTCACTGTCTGGAACACACCTTTGAGTTGGATGAATAGCAGACGCCAGCAAAACTCCTCCAGAAATGAAAATCAAACTTGGTGTCTTCTGCGAACTTGTGAATAGCTTTCCCTTGCATGCAAGCCATGGTGTTTTCATCTGCGAATTAATTTCAGTTAGACTAAATCCAAAATCGTGGTAATTGCAAACCCTGAATGAAGGAAAGGTCATCAGTCGTAACATCCTGAACGAAAAATCCCTGTCACAAGAGTGAAAATAATAAATTTGAATTTAACAGAGCAACAATTAGCAAGATTTATCTCTAAAAGTTGTCCATATAATTGTATACTGGCAACAATCCAGCTCTACAATGTTCAATAATCAAATTAGGACTGAGTACCAGTTAAATTCAAGACGTTGCCAAATTTCTCCTAAAAACTGATTTTGAATAAAGAATTTCACAATTATTTAAGTCAGACTAAGTGGTTTAAATTTCTCCTAGGTAAAATATGAAAGATAAAGAAGCATGACTTAGTCTTGAGCAGGGACAATTTAATTATATTTCGCATTGAATAAAATATTGATTCATTTTTCATATATTATTCATAATGAGACACTGTTTTATCACAGAGAGCGGTTCAAAATCCAGCATTTTCTTGCCCTTCAACGTTTTTTCACTTCCCACTTTCACCATCACTGTCGTAAGCAAGAACAACTGCATCCGCTTGTGTGGTATTCATAGAGTCTGTTGAGTCCTTAAAACACCTAGGGAAGTAAAACTTTTGTGCTCGTAGTTCTGGCGGAGTTCCAACCTCCTCCTCATCGTCCTCCCAATGCAGCTGCTGGATTTCTTCAATTTCTGTGTGAATTTGAGGTGTGATCGGCGGCTGAGATAGCACAGGTTGCTGAGGTGTAGTTGGTGCAGCGGGAGTGGGTCGCTTTTGAGTACTTTGACCTGGAATACAAATTGAAAATCTTGTTTGACAAATAATCATTTGTTTACTTGGATCAATGGAGGTTGAAGGCCTTTTTCGTAGCACACTATCGTTGACACTCCTTTGACTGGTCATGCTTTGTGATTGGGAAAATGCGGTAGTGTCGTTGCTTGACATGGTTGCCAGAACAATCTCAGCGTCAAATGCGGGTTGATTATTCACGCAAAATATAATAGGTCTGAAAGAACAAATTATTTGTATTTTATTTATTTCTAAAAGTAACCCTTGCCTTTGTTCCGCTTTAACATGCATTAATTGTCTCAAACGTGTACTTTCATAAAATTAGGAGAAAATGAGCAATCTAGCATCGGATTTAACATGCTGAACATTAGGGATGTTTTTTAAATAATGGAAATGTTCATCATATTTTAACTAGTTTAAATTAAAGGTTATTATTTATTGAAATTAAAATAATCAAACTGTAGAAAAATATTTTGACAACAGCTTCGCAGCGGAAAATTAAAATAATTTGAAAAAAAATACATTTTTTGTGACTTACTTACTTTTTTGTTCCAACAAAAATATTAAGTTTTTATTAGACTATTTAATTATAAATCATTATTACACTAATAAAACGTTAAATTTAAAGTAATAATGCTGAAAATAAAACAATTTTTGAAAAAGTGGGTTTTTAATAAAAAATTATCCATTTTAAAATAAACATTTTGGACTGTCAGTCCATCTTAAAATCAGAAAAAGAGCACGTTTGAAGTGAAAATTTCATGTTGGAGGGGCACAAAACCTGGAGCAATTTATGAAGTCAAAGTTTAATACCTTCCTGGGGTGTTGTCAAAGTGTCCTGATACTGGAAGGCTACACGCCTCTGCAAAACTTAATAGCGCCCTCAGTTCTTTCAGATTGAACGTGATTGTCGCGTCAACTCCAATTTGCAAGGAATCAAATTCAGTCGACTCCAAGGCAAACTCTGTCCGGACAGTGTTCCTCATGAACTCTGCAAAATAATTTAAGTCCCGATAAGGATATTCTGGATTTTGATTCAAACCTCCTGTTTCTGTGAAATTTCTCAAGATCATCTTCGAGGCAGCAACCGAAATTGTGATTTCGTCCTGGTTATTCCTGAAGTTCTGCAAAGCGTCAATCAGCAACTTGCTTTGCGTGATCAACTTATTTCTGGCTGTCGACTTGTTGTAATTCGCCTAATTAAAATAAAATTAGAATTTCAAACTCTCAATTTTAAATGGATTCGCAACCTGCAGCGTTTCAGTCTGAATGACGGGCACGTGATGCGTTTTGCAAATGCTGTGCCGACATACGAGTTGAAAAACGAGCATTCTACCATTGTTGGAAAAAAACAGTTTGCACATTTCGACATTAATGTTCTGCGTTCGAAACACTGACAAGCAGGACTGAAACAAAATGAGACATATGTACAACATGGAATTTAAGCGATTAAATTGTGAAATTTGTAATGACCTTCATGGCAACTTTGCAAATTTCTGGTTGAGCCTGGCTCTGACTCGAAGAGGCTTGATTACTGCTGCTGGAGTAGTGGAGGAAAAAGCTTCGATGAAAGTCGAATGTAGCAAACGCTGATCTCTGCGCGTCTACGGTCCGGAAATAAATTCCGTCTGCATGGGGTTGGATGTAGAGCTCATCACCGATTCGAGACAAGGTTTGGATGGCCTTGCCCAAAACTGCAAGTAGTGGACATTAGTAAGAGCAAAAACACAAGGCATAATGAGATTTAAATTATTACCCTTGACATTGGCGCTGGGAATGTGGCACTTCATCACAGCTCCTTTTTAGACGAAAAATTCTCAAGGGAAAAAGTTGCTGATGACTGCAATATGGCAGCCAGAGGATTCTTTTCACAAGGCCCTTTATCTTACTTAGAGTTTCAAATTCTATTTTAGAACCTAAAAATCAAACATTTCTTGGCAGAAGAGTGATAGTAAACACTTCTTTTCTTCTGGCATCTGCCGCCGATCGTTCGTTTGTTATTGTTTTCACACGCGCTGCCGCGGCTCAGTGGGAAGGAGGTGTGGCTACCATATGACACTTCTTATTTATGTTGTTGTCATTAGTATCAAGCCCCAAACCCGAAACCCGGCCCAGCAGAGGCGTCTTCTATAAAAAGAGAAGTATCTCCTGTATCCTCTTTGTCAGATTCTGCTGGTTGACGTAGCGGCAGGAGCACAAGACTGTCATACAGATTTTATTGTTTGGCTACAAATTTAGTCAAAACCTTTGAGACATAAAATTGAACCGGCCGGGCGAAGGAGACGGAGAGAAGGATGGCAATCCGCAAACCTGAAATCAAGTTCACAAAGGTCAATATTCACCGTTTTATAATTTTTTTTGATACATAATTGAATATTGTTCAAAAGTTTATTAAAAAAATCTAAAGGACCGAGACGTTAAAGCTCAATAAATAATCTGTCACTTAAGCCGCAAAGGTGCTCTGTCACAAATAAATTGATAATTAAAAATTATTGATGTTTACTTAAAAGGCTCAAAAGCATTTTACAGAGTTTGAAATTAAATGGAACGAAAATTTTCCTATTTCTTGGTTTTCGAGTTAGATATGGACGCTCAAATTTCGACTTTTGGGATTGGTCTCTTTAATTAAGATTGATCAAACTTTGTTCAATATGATATACGTGCAAAGACCGTGGAACGCACACGATTATTTTTTATATATCGTGACTTGAGGAGCTGAAATCGTTGACAAACCGTTAAATTTTTCAAGAAATTCAATAAAATCTAAAATTTGACTCATTCTTAGTCCTGATTTGATTATTGCACATTGCAGAGGTTAAGGAACGTAGAGGTTAACTGTTGCTAAATTGCACAAAAAAAGACTCAATGAACCACTTAACTAAAACCCAACAATTCAAAATAATGTTCTAAATCTTTGGCCTGTGTAATTTTAATTTATGAATTAAAACAATTTTAAAAAAATTCCTGAGATATGTAGGTATCATAATTTTTTTTTTGCATTGCACAGTCAGGAGTTAAAAATTAATAACAATTGTGCAGAGATGCGATTAAATTGTTTTTTTTATCTCGGCGCATTTTTTTAAATTTTAACTCGTAACTCGCGAATTTTTAATCATAAAAATCACAAAACTTATTGCAAAGGTCAGTCAAGACCAAGACAAACTGGAGTAGTATGTGGTTTTAAAAATAACAACAACAAAAAATGTTTATTCCTAACTGAACTCAGTCCGTCGATAGAAAAAGAAATATAAATACAGACAAGCCTGAGCTGAGCCTGACTGTTGCTATGCAAAATTCTAGCTCTTCATCAACAACCAGTTTGTTGATTCGATTAGTGGGAAGACGTTCAGGACTATTAATCCCGCAACTGGCGAGGTGCTCGCTAGCGTCTCAGAAGCCGGGCAGGTACAAAATTAAATATATTAAACCTGTTGACATATTAACATGGCAATAAATTAAACAAGGCCGACGTTGACGCTGCTGTCAATGCTGCTAAAAATGCTGTCAAGTACAACGCAACATGGAGGACCATGCAACCCAAAGAGAGGGCTAACTTGATGTTCAAGGTCTGTTTTAATTAATTATTATTATTGAGAAATTAAGTTAAATGTTGTATTTGACTTAGGAACACCCATTTTTAGAGTTTGAGAGTAAATCTGCAATTATTTTAGCTTGCTTCTTTAATTGAGCGAGATCTGCAGTACATCGCAAGCTTGGAGACTGTTGACAATGGGCAGCCGTACTCTGGGATTGTCAACGACATGCAGTTTGTCATTGATGTTTTCCGCTACTACGCTGGATGGTGTGACAAGATTCGGGGAAGCACCATTCCAATTGGTAACATATTTTCTTTTAATTTGATTTACTGCGTACAAGGGATTATTCCACTCCAACATTCATTTTTCTCCTCTAACACTATGTTTACATCAAATGACATGGACCAGAAATCCAGAATTGTCTATTTAGCATATTTTATCTTAGGAAAATCTTAAAAATTGATTTAAACATCAAATTTTGGTTCAATTGTGATGATTTTTCGTATGGTATTTTTCCTAGAGGAAGATTATTTAAAACTTTCAGTAATTTTTCATACTCTGCCTTTTAATATACATTTTAATATAATTTTTTGTAAAAAGTTGAACTGTTAAGAAAGCCATTACAAACTTATTGGGCAGCTACAAACGATTAACTTCTCTCATAGGGGAAAAATCGTTTCAAAAATTACAAATCGATGAATTCGTCTCATCAAGGAGAGTATGCATACCAAATTTCATGATGATTTTTTACAAAAATAATATTTTTATTTTAAATTTAAAATGAAAATCCCCACAAGTCCAGCTTTGTAATTTGGCAATATTTATTGGTAATTTTCTTTTTATTTTACAAAAGTCAACACGTTACCCTCCTTTTAAATCAAAAATCATAATTGCAAATTGAAGGGGGTGATGATGGAGGGTATGCGTATACCCGTCGAGAGCCAGTTGGGGTCGTTGGCTGCATTATTCCTTGGAACTTCCCCATGCTGATGCTATCTTGGAAGTTGGGACCTGCTTTGGCTGCAGGCTGCACCATCGTTCTCAAGCCGTCTGAACTCACTCCGCTCACTGCCCTGTACTTTGGGTCCCTTGTGCTTGAGGTGTGCCCTTCTAGAAATAAATAATAGCAATGATAGAATAATTATATACGTATTGGCAGGCTGGATTTCCACCTGGAGTGGTGAATGTTGTTCCTGGCTACGGTCCTACTGCTGGAGAACCAATTGCCTACCACCCTGATGTGAACAAAATCGCCTTTACTGGCTCCACTCAGGTTTGACTGACTGCGCACTATTTAATTTTTCTTAAAACCAAGGGTTGGCTTGAGATTTTGCTAAAGCTAAACAGGAAACTTATATTTCTTTTATAAAGTTTCACTTAAAAATTTAATCGCCGCAAACTTTGAAATTCCTAAGCAGGTCATTTCATGTCTAGAAATAAAAGGTTTCCCCTCTGAGCTTTGCATTTTTTAAAGTAATTTTTCACGTAGAATTTTTAGAAAAACGTACAAAAATATCAAATCTTCAGGAAGTTTCCTTATTTAAAAAAAAAATGCTGTGGAAAAATAGGAAGGATATGTGTGCAACCCCTTCTAAAAAATCGGTAAATTTGTAAACATAATAGGTTGGCAAGCTGATTGCCAGAGCGGCAGCTGAGTCGAATTTGAAGCGAGTCTCCTTGGAGTTGGGAGGAAAAAGCTGTCTGGTTGTCCACGATACTCCAGATTGTAAGAAAAACGGTTAAAATATCAAACTATTTTGTACCTAACAAATGTTTTTGGTTTTTTCGCAAATCAACTTATTTATTTTGCATTTTATAAACTAGATCTAAAGTTTTTTTGGCTAATCAGAAATGAATTCTAACGATTTTTTAACGGATAAACGATTAATATGAATTTTTTGCCTACTTTGAATTATTTAGCACAAAATATGAACTTTTGAAGTGTCAAATTAAAAATAAACCAAAAAATCCGCTCATTTTTTCCTCGTTTTTGCTTTAAAAATACTAGTGCAATTTTTGCATCGTAAAATTGGTTCTGAGTGTTTCTTTTACTTCATTTCAGTGGCGAAAGCAGCTGAGATCGCCCAATTTGCTTCATTCTTCAACCAGGGCCAGAACTGCACGGCTGGCTCCAAGATCTTCGTCCACGAAAGCATTTACGATGATTTCCTGGCCAAGGCCAAAGAACTGACTGCTGCTCGCAAGACCGGCGACCCGTTTGACGAAGCCACCATGCATGGACCACAGATCGACCAAAAGCAGCTGACAAAGGTGCTGGACCTGATTCAGTCGGGCATTGATGAGGGAGCCAAACTGGAGGCCGGAGGCAAGGCTGACTTGAAGGAGGGATTCTTCGTGTATCCCACTCTCTTTTCTAATGTCAACCAGGACATGAAGATCGCTCAGGAAGAGGCAAGTCATTTCTAATTTTTATTAACCTTTTTCCTATAATTTCGATTTGGTTCTGGATTTTTTGTGGCCCTCTACACTGATAGAAAAATTGGTTGGTAAAATGTTTTGGTTGAAATAGTATTATGACTTTAGTTGAAATTTTAATTTTCTCAGTTTTGAGGCTTACAGAAAGCTTTTTTCAGAAATAACTAAAAAATGATGATAACAATTTTTAATATATATTTAACATTTATCTTTTTGCGTTGGTAAAAAATAAAACCAGGCTTCATCCTCGTTGTCTCTTTGCATTTTTGGAAAGAATACTTAAAAGGATAAAGTTCTTAAATTTATGGCAAATAGAAATTGTCCATAATTTGATATAAAACAAATACGATATGTGTACAATATAAAGAGTTTAAAATTACTGAAGTAAACCATATATACTCATCAGAAACTTGGTATTTTTCCTGGTAAAGTAGATTTTCTCGTTTTAGGAATAGTAATTTTTAAGTAACTAGACTTTAATAGGGATGTTAAATCTCTAATCCTCAAAATGACACAGATCTTTGGGCCCGTCCAAATGGTCTTCAAGTTCAGCAACCTTGACGAGGTCATTGATCAAGTGAACGACACCAAGTATGGTCTGGCCTCTGGCATCATCACCAGCCAGATGGACAAGGCGCTGGCTTACGTCAACCGAGTCCACGCTGGATCTGTCTGGTAAATTTCGAATAAATACTGCCATTATATTTTACTGATTTCTTACATCAAAAGGATCAATTGCTACGACAATGTAATGCCGCAAGTGCCTTTTGGAGGCTTCAAACAGTCTGGATATGGAAGAGAGCTGTAAGTAGAGCAATGAAGTTGTTGAGACTCAAATTTACTCAATTTTATTTTAGGGGAGAGGAATCGCTGAAGGAGTATCTGGAGGTGAAAAGCGTCATCTGCAGACCCGTGCCCACTTAAATCACTAACGCAAGTACAACAGAATAATTTTTTTTAAGAGTTTAACCAGTCAACGATCAAGCTTGTCAGACAAGGTCAGTTTTCTTTTTAATGATGTGTCTAATCATCAATAAAATTGTATTTTTAATTATGGAAAAGGAAAAGTTCAATTATGTTTATACTTATTAAATTTTATTCAAATAGGTACAATGTTAATGCACTACTCGATACTATACATGATTAATTGGCAACATTTATAATGCCTTCCTGCACAAAAAGAGTACATCAAATGTCTTAATAATATATTTACATATTTTACTTGGCATCCATAAATGTTTTCTTTATTTTCCTCAAACACACTATATTTTCTGCAGTTATTTCATTGATGTGGCATACTCTCTTTGGCTCATTTGGATTCATTATGTTTTAGTAGGGGCTAAATTTAAATTACATTTTCTCAGTGTCCACGCAAAAGGTTTATTAACAAGGGGAGCGCACCTCTTAATCCAAAAATTTAGGTTTTTCGCTATAAATCGATGGTTCTTGACAATTTGCCAAAGGAATGGCTCCGGTTACTTATGGTTTGTAATATCAGGAAAATTTTTAACAAATTCCAAACTGCCATTATTTCTTGAAAAGTGATTGGATTTCAATAAACTTATATTTTTTTTAATTTGCTCAGCAAGATGAATCAAATAATCCGTTATTTTGTAAAAGTTTGTGATTTTTCAAAATTTTCCATAAAAAAGGATTCTAAGAAAATCGCGAGTTGAAATGTTATATTAATATTTTCTGATATAATTTTCATAAAATCAAGCCTCTTTATTTTGTCTATTTCATAAACTGAGAATATTGCTGTGCCAAATTTTCATTTAACTTCAAACTCTGTTGGATGGAAGTGAGAAAAAAAAATCAATTTTTCGTATTAATAGGTGGGCTCTCCTTGCAAGGCATAAATAATAAAGCGCCGTGATATTTCAAATATAGATTCTCCGCCCAACGATACTAAATTTTGATTGAAAATTTACGTATTAATTGAGCAAGAATGCAACAACTGGACTTGTCTTTTCAAGACTCTAGATGTAGTCGGACACAAAAGTGCGCTGCAAGTCTGGATGTGACATTTTGCCGTGTCGGCACAGCTCTCCGCTGTCCAGATACGAGAAGTTTCTGGTCAGCGCCGAGTGCAAGCTGTCCATGGACAGCACGGTGCCGAGCGGCTGCTTGTCTGCTGGCACTTGTTGCCTGTTGCTGTAAGACCTCTTCACAGGCACAGGGCTTCGGTGGCTGAAGGAAGACTTGCGGTTGAAACTCTCTCGCTTGTTCAAAACTGGCGAATTCATTTCTGCGAAGTGCAGACGGTACAGACTGAGGATGCTCTCGCTCTTCACGGGCAGTTCAAAGACCACCTCGAGGTCGTTGGACGAGTCGACCGCGGTCTCGATTTGGTCCAGGTCATTCATTGAAAAGGACGAGGGCAGCTTTTTCACGTGACTCCGCCTGCGGGCGACTTTTCTGTGCGCCTTCCTGCAAAACCAGATTTTTGATGTTAAACGAACGTCTGTATAATATTATGTTTCAATCTGAAGTTGTTTAATTCTCACACTGTAGGGCAATGTCTTATTAATTGCGGTACGATTGAAATTAATCCCAACGTGTGATCAACACCGTCGAATCCAGTTTCAAATAACCGCATTCTGACTTGTTGGAAGGATCAAATTTAACGTGTTTGCGGTGTCCCAAATTACGTTAACTATGTAGGTGGGTATTTTTTTCCAAAACTTTTAACGGTATGCCGTTTTAGATAAGATATAAGAAATGGAAACCGGAATTTCTGATTTTTTCGGAGAAAAGACTAGACAGGAAATATTTTAAAGTCATTGAATTTTTTCAAAAAACAATTATTCAAAGTACTTATCCAGATAAAATTTTCTAAACTTACATTTTCCTTGTTTATGTAAAATCCCGACACTAAAAACTCTTGCAGAAGGGATTTAATTTTTGGTAGTACATTTTTCATACTCTTTTAATGTAGTACAGACTGTTTAAGACGGTTTCTGAGCCGATATAGTCAATTTTTAGATTTCTGTTAAGGCCAGAGAACAAAATCTGTTTAGTTACAATGATTAAAAATCATCAAATCGAAAATTTCAACCTTACGAAAGCCTTTTAAGTAAATTTAATAATTCCACCAAACACTTAAACGTATTCCTATGTAAATATCTCACCTCTTTTTGTTATTCCCATTGTAAATGCTGATCCTCTTACTATTCTCCTCGTCTGAAAGCTGCTTAACTTTGACATCCTCATCAGAACTCGAGTCTAACGCCCTCAACTGGCTGCTGTGGTAGTATCGTTGCCTGACTCGATGCTTTCGCGGCTCCAGGTTGACTTTTTTCACCTCGATTTCATCCTCGGAACTCTCCGACGGCGGCGCCTGCTGCTGTTGCTGCGGCTGCTGCTGGTTGTGCTGCTTTTTCTGCGTGGGGCCTTTGTGGAAAATGAAGTCGTTGTTAGCTGCAGTGGTGACGCTGCAGCACCGGGACGCCGCGTCCCCCAGACTGGACATGGTGCCGATTTCGTCGCTCAGGCTGGCGTAGATCGGCTCGATGAAGTCGGCGTCGCTCTCCGAGTCGCACGCCGTCGACGTGGCTTTGTGGGCTTTGCGGTTGTTGCTCTGCACCTTAATAACGTTGTTGGGCATCACCGTCGGGCCGGGCTGGACCCACGTGTTGGACGCCACGGCCGGTTTCGGGCCGGCAACCAGGCTATTTAGGTTGTCTGCACTCGCGTGTGACAAGTAGCCGCGGATTTCGCGCGCCGCCAGACCCATGCAAGTTGCACGGCTGTACCTTGTGACACCTGAAATAAATTTAGTAAATTAATTAACATCTAAAAGTGTTGAACATATAATTTTTATGTTGAATATAATTAAAACCAGGCTTCATCCTCGTTGTCAAATTAAAGAGAAATTCGTCTTCTTATTTAACAAAGGGGTGGCTTAGAATTTGTTACATTTGGTCTTTGGAGCTTGCCTCAAGTGCCTCATGAATAGGTGGGTGTTTTTTAAAAATTGTATGGAATTTATATGATTTTAGATGTGACATTATTGTATTGTTTGTTATTTGATTGTAATTGTAACTCATGATTAGGACGTACTTGGTGACGTCGAAACTGGTCGAGAAATAAAGAAGACGAATTTCTCTTTAATTTGACAACGAGGATGAAGCCTGGTTTTAATTATATTCAACATGAAAACAACCTCGAGTGGTCGCACTTTTCAAATATATAATTTTTAACTCAAATATTATGTTGTTATTAGGTGTAATGAGGTGTGCAATGTAATGCACCAGAACTGCGACCAATATCATTTTAAGTTTCGGAGATTTTAATTTTTGAAAACTAGCTGACCCTCAAAAAGCGAATATTGACTGTTACTCAATTTTTTGTTATTATTCTCGGAGATCTAAAATGGCAAAATTTGTTCCAACAAACAAAAAGTCAGCCATAACTCCGGTTCTAGACATGCTAGAGATGTGGTTTGAACCGAAATGTCAATTTCAACGTCCTCTATAACTTTGCAATTCAAAAATACCCGTATCGAAATTTTTTAAATATATTATAATTATTCAAAGAAGCGAACCACTTCGATTTTTCTCTTTTTATGCTTGCTACAATCTACGTATGTGAGACAAGTTCTGTGAAAAATTCACGATTCCTTCTTTGTTTTTAATTTTCGATATTAGCGGTGGAACTTCTAGTTGGTGTCAAGTGCTCCTCGGAGTGGCCGCGGTTTTCGAAATCTCCGAAACTGAAAATAATATTGGTCGCAATTCTGGTGCATTGCAGCACCTCATATCACCCTTCAAATTCATGCAAGTTTCAAAATTATATCACAACGCAAATTTGCACGGGTCAATTCACGGTGGAATTGGAACCCGGCACTATTCTTCGATGAAAAAAAAACAGCAATAAAAGTACAAAGACGATAAAAATAATTAATTACGTGTTGGGAAAACGAGTTCAGCTTAATAATTTAGCGGCTATGATTGTGAAAGCAAAAATTCGGAAAGCTGAATACATTATTTGCAATTATTTTTGTATATTTAAGAGCTGATTGAAACATAAAATTAATTAATTGGCTGGAATGTGTTGAGAGAAATCTGAGACGTCAATGGAGCGATGCGAGAACAACAACGAAGAAGTAAATTGTGTGGTCAAAAGCAATAGAAAAAGCAAACAAACAGTAAGCCTCGACGGTCGCTGAAAAAACCAGAGTGCGCAAATCCTCTTCAGAGCTTTGCTTGGGACACGTACACATTCCGCTTATTTACTTTGAGTGCACTGAGCCGAGCAGTCAGTTTTATTTCTCTGCTGGCCGAGCACAACAACCACACAAAGAAATTTTGAGGTTCTAAATTATTTACGTGCGTGTTGTTTCCAGTTCTTACGTTTCCATGCAAATTTGCCCCGAAAAAAAGGGGCATTCACTCGACTCGGCAGTTAGTTATAGCGTTTTGCGACTGGTTCTTGCACTCTCAAGAACCTGCTCTCGCGCCGTGGAAAGCGCTGCCGTTCGTAAAATTTCTCGCATTTCCAAGTTATAAAATTTATATTCATGTTCAAATAAGGAGACAAAAAATGAAGGTAACATTTGCCCGAGAGGGAAAGTTGCGAGCGTGTAATTAATAAGAAATTACCTCTGCCGTGCTGGTAATTATTCAAAATCGGTCCTGATCCACCAGGGAAAAGCGATCCGTTGCTAAGGGAAAGCCTCTTGTCCACGGGATCGGGCGAAAGGTAGCGTCCTGGGCCGGGCTTCAGGTCGCTCATGAGGCCCGGGTATAACGGTGGTGGCACCTTCAGCTGGGTGCCCGGCCTCTGGTAAATTTTCCTCACCCAAGGGCCGAAATTGGCGTCGCTCAAAATCAGCACCAACGGTAAGAGGCAGTCTTGGGCGAGTCCTGCCCAAAGGGCCAAACTGTCCAACGGCCACGGTGGCAGCAGCGTCGGCTCCCAACTACCAACGATCGTCATAGCCTGTGGGCAAATGAAATGCAAATGTTAGCAAGTGAAATTTACATTTTTGTAAAAACAATTAAAAAGTCATATTTTTTCTGAAGGTTTTGCCAGTTTTTTCGTACTGGTTTTGCGGTCACATTTTTTTGCTGATTGCGCTCATCTCTGTGTTATAAAAAATTTACTGTCGTCACGCGAGCCCATTTGTATTCAAGTTATGACTTTAAAGAAGATGAAGTACTCAATTTGGGTCAGATTTTGCATGTCTATTACATTGCGGAAGTTTCGCCGGTAAGAATAATTTTGTGGGTTTTGCGGTGTCGTAAAAATAAGAGACATGCGCTCCATGCTTCAGATCACAGTGGAATTACAAAAAATCAAAATGCAATTTTCCCTTTTTTTATATTTACTGACAGGTTTTGTGGTGTTCGTGCATACTTCAATTACGCTCAAATTGCTCATTTAAAGACACCAATAGAGTATATTGATTTCGTATTACTGAAAGTAGTTTGATACTTTTAGGGCTGTGAAATTTATACGATCGACTAATTTTTCTGATTTTTCAATCGCTCCGGGACTGTAAAATGAGCACGAATCATGCAATTTTAAGCAATTTGAACCATACTTAAAATCGTCTGTAGCCATTTAAAGCACCTAAACCATCTAAAAACAGTCTAAAACCATCTAAATCAGCTAAAAGTTCATGGATTTGGTTCTTGTTAGGAAATATTTCTCACGGTTTTAGTTAAATGGATTTTATTTGCCAAAACACTTATAGCGGTGTATTGCGACCTTTAGGCCACGCTTATTTTTGTTGAAAATCTCAAGAAAATTTATATTTATTGGGGTGTACATCCAGCAAAGACTACTGTTGCTTATTTCGATCACTTAAAAAATATAATCATGGATAAAACTCATGTCTATAGTTCATTTGGTGGTGATGCAAGTAGCATTTAAAAAGCCCAAAAGGTGTAAATTTCAACAGAAAAGCATTAAATCCACATTCAATAGAAAAATCGCAGTGTTTTTTTTTAATTTTCGGGCATAAGAGAAAATTAAATAACATCAAAATTGAGGTTTTAAAAATTTTTATTTCTTGTTTTTTATAATTTTTTTAAATGTCAGCTATCCTGATAATTGGATAGAAACGCAAGATTATAGGAGTTAACTGGGTTAAAATGATGTCCTGGAAATCGGCTAAGAAACCGTTAAAAACTGACTAATTTATCCCCGAAAAACATTCCAAAAGAGTCGAAAAAGCATATAAAATTCGCAGTTGCACAGTTATTTTCAACGAATTAGCAATCTTTAAAACTTAAATTTAAGGCGATTTGAGGCGAAATGAAAACCCCCCTCTATGCTATAACGGAAACTTTGTTGATTCTGCTAGGTTTCCTTTCATTTCTGTTTTCGATTAAATTTTGACTGTTCAGCTCGGCAACATCAGGAACGAATGAGTACAAATCCATTCAGGCTGACCTTTTGATCCAACGGTTTTGAGAATTTGTGTATACCTATTCAAATTTACAATAGCTTTCCGTTCAACCAGCTGAAATCGGATATATTCCAAGGTAAACAAATCATGTTGTGGAATTTGTGAGGATTTTATGCAATGACCCGGATGCTGCGAATCCCTTCGAAATTCGGCTGCTTCTAGCTTACACGGTTTTTATTTGTTTCTGCGCGTGAAATTAACTGTGAGCTTCTATTTCTCCGTGGTCGGCCGAGCGGCTCATTCCTCGATTTCTTCGGCAGTGCGGCGATCGCGATCGGGTGTCAGTCAACAGCAATTAATAGTATATAGTGGCGGAATGCAGCAGCCACAATACGAGATTATAGCAAGCGCGGTGCGCCCACTAAAAATGCCACGGTGATGAGCAAGGGCTTTGTCGCGGGAGAGGCGCCTTTGTTGCTCTCGCGCGCTCACAATGCGAGCGAGCGAGGCCTTGGATGCTTGCTTTTGATAAACCCACACTGCCGGCGCAATCAGGAATTTGTTTTGATTCCCAGCATCCACTCGAGTTGCCTGTGAACGGCCCAAGATTCATTTTTTTGCTCAGGTGAATTTGAATTATAGTCACGCCTGACAAAAAAGTGTATTATCAAGATATTTTTTGCTTTTCTTTCAAGAAAGGAGTTTTTACACAAAGCAGTTGAAGTTTTTACTCCACTTTTATCCGACCTTCAACTTGGAAGGTGAATTGAGTCTAAAATTACTTTCAGAGTTGCATTAAATAAGTCTGCATGTAGCATAAAATCAAACTGTATTGATCCATTTAAAGGAGCAATTCTAAGAGTAAAGGAGATATGCACGAATACCACAAAAGCTGACCATATACGTACTATTACGGGGAAATTGCATTTTGATTTATTGTAATTCCACTGTGATTGAGATCTCTTATTTTTACGACACTGCAAATCCCGCAAAATTATTCTTAAAACCGATTATCGATCATTAGACACAATTCAGTCATTTGTACAATGATTTTAGCTCGTGAAAATCGATTTTTATTGTGGCGGCTTTTTTACGATGGCATTTGCGAAAATAAATAAAACATTGAACGTTATTTTTATCAATGTTTATACTTGTAATATAATCAATTATTTTTAGCCGAATGTTTTATTTTTGCATTTTATGCATAGAAAAATACTTTAAAAGTTTCAAGCATTGAAGAAATTGCCCTAAAAGTCCTCCATTACACATCACGCTGTGTTGGCCAGTTTTCGGAACATTTCGCACCCATCAGTGTGCCCCGTATTGCTTTTTGGCGTTGGCTGGCGGGTCCATAAATCAGCCGCGAGAAGTTGAGTCACTATGGCTCTGTGTTCCGCTGGCTCTCCAGTTTCCACAGTGTTTACTTTTCTTTGTTGGAGTTGACCTGCTGCGCGCGGTTCATGACAAGAGGTTTCAACCCGCGGCCTACACACGCACACGCTCACGTAAATCACGATTCGCAGTCCGTAGTTCATTCCTCTGATATATACAACTTAATTGGCGTGCATTACCTCACAAACCGGGAACAAAAGTGAATGGTTTGCAATTTAGCAGCGGACAGAGTGCGTTGCCTTTGATTTTGCTGCGTGGGAGATAATAATAACAATTTCGCGTCGCAATATACTCGCGTTTTAGACCTTATGTCTTGGAATAGATTGGTTATGCAAAAGCGATTTCTGTTGCGAAACTATATTGTTGCGGCCAGTACAATAACTAATCATAATCACACTCGGATTTATGTGAGAAATTTATTTAGTTCTTTCCGGCAGGTTTTTTCCACGAGCCATTTCTAGTGAAAAAATAAAAACAGCTAAAAGCATCTAGCCTTTTTCCAAGAAATTTAATTTTTGGAATTATAGGCCGTATTTTTACAAAAGAAAAGTGCAATTTGAAAGCATGAGAAGCCATGAGAAATTTTTACAAAGGTTATGAAATTCATTTCAGAAATTTTAGTTACGTTTTTAGAAATGGAAAGTACAATCCTAAGCTTAAAATTACTTTAAGTCGTAAATTAAAATAAGTTTAAGTTTAAATTCAAAATTAAAAACAGAATATGACATAAAAACGTTACTGAGACAAAATTAACAAGTGGAAAAATGATTGTTCCCTTGTGAATGGTGTAAATTGGGAGAAAACAACATTTAAAATGAAATGCTCCTCAAAAAATTTCCAAAAAGGTCGATTTTATTTAGAGAAACACTGGGAGTCGCCATACCAAAATCGTGTTTATTCCTTGCATTTACGGCCTTCACACGAAATAACGAACCATTACGTTTGTTAGTTATTTTTATAAACGGTATTTTAATTTTGCGAATTATGATACATACTAAAAGTCTCATAAATGAAAGTAGGCGATAAGATTCGGTATCAAGGTAATTGCTTTTACAGTTTCTAGCATTATTTCTTAAGGAGACGAGAATTCTGTGATGCAGAACCGTTTGAGAATGAGCTGTTTTCAAACAATCCAATCTTCTAGCGAACAGCAAAAAGTTGTGGGTGTTGAAATGTGAGACAAAGCCGCTTATTCATTGGTCGTGCGCATTGGTCAACTCAAGCAATAATACGGCAAAACAGTTACGCTTTTTGTATGCACACCGTCCAAGAACTTCCTGCAACACGACCTTTAATTTTGTGGTCCACTGACACTCACACACAACTGAAAAACGCTGGAAAATCCTTGTTGTCAATAAAGCATTAAATAATCCTTAAGCCAAAATTTAGCTAGGTTGCACAGTAAATTTGTGAGAAAAGTAAGCATGCTTTGAAACGGGAAACTGTCTCCATACTTGAAATCTTATTTTATTTACCAACTTAGAGTTCCCACAAAGTTTCATGCACCGTTGGTTAGAACTCGACGAAAGGAATCGAAATCAGGCTGTAAATTTTGCAGAAAATTAGGAAATTTTGAATTTTTATTGCAAATAAGGTCCTTTTTGTACTATTGCACATATTGTACAACAAATTGCTATTAAAACAACAATTTAATCGAATTCTCATTATAGCCGACCATTCTAATATCTTTCATCAATCCGCTCTAAGATATGATAAAAAGCCCCGTTATATAAATGAATTTTAATAGTTTTGTCAAAGCGCAGCTGATCAATTGCTGCTACTAAAAATATTCAGCAGGTGCCTAACCTAAAAAACTCTAATTTCGAATCTTGATTTTCTGCCCCGCGAGCGAAAACTCTTCTATTCGGTATACGTTTAATCTATAATTAGTGATCTTCTGATCTTCTTCAAAACATCCGTATATGCAAAATATTTTTACAGCACATGAACCATTAAGCACGCAGTTTCTCTTTTTTTTCTTCCAAATTTTCTAACAAGAGCAGAAGAGGTGAAAACATTTCGGGAGAGATTTGCCTGGCCTGCTATTAGAATATTGCACTGGTGGTAAAGTTGCAATGAAATTAGGTCATTCCCATGAATAAAAATAACAACAAGAGGCAGTGAGTCGGCCAACCTCCTCCGCTGCTTCGTGGGATCGTTGTCGATGCAGACACAAGAAGTGCAACGCACACACACACTCACGAGTCAGCAGCAGGTTTTGCCGCGCGAGTAGCGGTTTCTGAGCCTACAGCCAATTCTCGCCAGCACATATTATTTAAATGAGCAGCCTAATGAAACAACCTGGACGACCACCTTTCATCCGACGAGAACAACCTGCCGCGACGAGCATCTGCCTTTGATAGAAGCAGAGCGCGCGCTTGTTTTAATAAGTTGCCAACGCGCACGTGAAATTCGGCTCGGTGAAGCGGACTGACTGAGAGAGACGGATTTTCGCAATCGTGCTGCCCAGGATTTATATAAATTACTCAGCATTCCAGTTTGGCAGCTGTATATGTTTTTAATCTTCTGAGACGCACACGCAAATTCTTTAAAATGGACCGTACACGTTTGCTACAGCCAAATTCTTAAAACATATTGCCTAATGATTGGAAAGGTTAGATAATGTTTAGGATAGCTGACAAGAGGCTATTTCTTATGCCGGATAAAACTGGAACGAGTTTGACGCAGCATGGGAGTGTGTTTTATAACTGGAACTGTTTTCCAATCTGACCAGTAATGATGTCACTCTTAATTAAACAGTCCAGTCGTCAAACCTGCGCGCGGGTGATTAATTTAAAGTGGAACTGGAATTTCGTTTTTGACGGTGCCAATCAGTTCCGAAGTCTATCCAGCTGAATTACTCGGTCGAAAATTCGACACGACGTCACGAAAATCAGTGGTTTTGGCTATTTTTGGTCGGAATCTAGCAAAAAGCGCCACAAGAACTCTGGCAACCAATTAGTGATCAGTCAGATCGAGACAGCAGCGCCATACCGACAATAATTCTTGCTCCTGGCTGTCACCGAGGCGCTGCCGTCTCGAACTGGTAATCGGGTTCCTTGCCTGCTGTGAGCTTTGTAACCAGTGCACTTCGTTAAAAAGCCAATCAGAACTCTGATAATTGGCTGCTGACGTTCGCGTGGCACTTTCAGACCTCAAGAAATCGTTTGGCACTAACAAAAATAAAATTTTAGTGCTTGCTCGAAAAATTAATGGTTTTAAATACATGTTTAGATAAAATTATAAGGGACACGACTAACACAGACCTTGATAAATTGTGATAATCGTCAGACAAAGGAAAATTAACCTATTAAAGGGTCTTGATAAGAACACGGCATGGAATGCATTGTTTTCAGGTGAGCACGTTTTGCATTCCTTTTTGATTCAAAACAAATCAATCGCTTTTTTATCTCGTCACGCAAATCTCTCCTTCAATCCCAGAGATTGTGAGAGTTAACACTGATGGATGGGCACCGCAAACACATAAAGTTTTATGTTGGCCACGGCATAGAAAAGCAATTTTGGATGAGGTTAAAAAGGTGTTACAGCGGAAGTACAGGCTCATTTGCGAGCGAAAGAAAAGAGAATCATTCCAACCACATTTACATGAGGTTTACAGCGGTTTCACCGCGTGGATAACTGTTTGCGCCGTGGTGATTCACTAGCTGGCGTGAAATTTGGCTAAAAGTGCGGCGATTGTTCGCCGCAAGAAGCGCGATAATGGGCGGACGCCGGCCTCTGATTGTGAGAATTAGCATGCTCGCGAGCGTATACATATACGGACTCATAATGGGTCAAAGAAAAGCTGCGCTTCTTCGTCTACATACGGCTGGCGCGGTGCAGGTCATAAACTGGAGCGAGTCACATGTACGTTGCGCGTTCTTATCACGAGCAGAGAAAGCTAGTCGTGTGCTGTGCATTCGCATTCACAACCGCGCTGATACATTTGCTTGATTAATGCGATCCGCGACGCGTATATATGCGAGCCGCGCGGGCTAAGCAAGCAAAGAGGTAGTTTCACCGAACGGCGCTGACCGTGAAAGCCTTTCAAATAAATAAGTGAGAGATTCATTAAAGATTGTGACCGGTAGCTCTCATGCTGTTGCTTCTATTCACACTTTTTATATGAACGAAAGCGAAAAGAAAGAGCAGAGTGCTCACCCGAGATTTTGCTCTGATTGTGATAGTTAATAAACATCTGCGGAATGACGGCGGAACGGTAAAAGTGCTGGTAGAGCACATATTTTTTCACTTTTTAATGAATCGAGTCGTGTTCACACGTTCTGAGAATCACTTCATATGCTGTCAGTAGAAATAAATTTAACTATTCTTTCTGTGATCCGACCATCAAATGAGCACGAATCGAGATCTTCTAATTGTAAGCATTTGGCGCACATTTAGAGAATCAATTTAATTACAATTATTTCTGCAATCGATCATTTAAACATTGTAGGATTTCAGCTGAAAATATCAGTCAGAACGTTAAATTTTACGATTTTCCAACTCCGAAAATTTCCCGAAAACCATATTAATCTTTCTGACGGTTAATTCGCGGATATCGAATATTATTTATCGTTTCAAGTGGAGAAGAAACACGCAGTTATTTCATATACTGATTGAACTTGTCAATATAAATAAAATGTGTAACGTTTAGAGACCAGTTTATTATTTAAGCACGATGAAGCATGAATGATTGGTCTAATTGAAATCCAGCTTGTCATGTAAGACGAAAAACTAGTTTGAATCAATTTGCATTTCTCGGTGTCCGAGAATATCAGATTAGCTGTGAGATGTGCGGCTTTGAATATCGAATGGTAGCATGATGGATGCTTTCCTGCATGCTGCGGTTTACTATTAATACGGATAATTGAAGAGCTAGGTTAATACTTTGTTGCGTTGTAGTCGTAACACTTTATATAGACATGCAAGTCTAGAAAATGGCCTTAAAATAGCGTGTTAGAAAAAGAGTAGATCGTTTACGTGAATTAAACATCCGCTCTTGTGTTGGGAATGCATGAGATGCGAAAGAGTTAACACCCCTGTGTTAGTTTTATGATTAGCCTGTCAAGTTGAAATGTGTGTTTGCCGCAGAGAAGAATAAAGGGCGTTCTTTTTTAGCAACGGCGCGACGACACCGCACTCGCCAAATGTGGGAAAAGCACGCAAGTGCATTTTGTGTTGCATAAACGCGAGATATAATTATCGTAATAATCTAGCGGAGACGTGACTCGCCTCTGGCATTAGACTGGGAATAAAGGTCAGCGTGCATAGATTACGCGACGTGTGTGTGTGTGTGTCTAGAATTAGTGCCCTGCATGGTTACGGTTTGCGATTTCCTCACGAGTTGAAAAAATAACAGAGTTTTTATTTTGCTTTGTTTTTTAGTATTGAAAATCAGTCCATTGGCTTCTGTCGTAAAAACCGACCACTGGAAGAGGATGTAACTCATGGGAATTTCGGTATGAGAAAAGAAAATAATGCAGGGGATGGGGCAATTTTCGAACTAAGCAGGACATTCAGAAAATTTACCGCTCTTTCTGATATTTTCAGCCGAAATCCTGATTGAATTAATGATTTTGTGGTTTTTCAAAAATTATTAAGCGAATCGATTTCAAAAAGGCATCGAAATGGCTAAAAACTCAAGATTTAAGCTTGAATTGATCGTCTGATATCACAGCAATCACAGAAAAAAATGATCAATAACGCGCATCATCCATAATTATGATTAAATGGAAATTTACGAAATTTACAACCAAGCCAGTTATATTTGATAATTAATTAGTGATATTTTTAATTTCTAGACCTAGTCTGTCATATTGGCAAGGAAAATTGGCTCCATGAGGCATATTTTTCATTAAATTTTAATTTAAAAATGCAGATGTTTTAATCTCAAGATCTGAAAAATCACACCGTGCAGGCCTCTAGTATCTAGAGATGTACAATTATTGCTCAGTACTCACCAAGAGCGGCAGGTGATGCACGAGATAGCAGAGCGCAAGGACGGACAGCACCGTTGACCAACGCAGTCTCTCCGGGAGCGAGGTGGTGCGGTTGGGCCACGCGTGGCACGGCGGCGTCAGCAGCAACGAGCTGCCGTACATCTTGCTCAGCATGCTGCCCTCGGTGTCGCTGTTGAAGCGGTGCAGCGTCTCGCCAGTATTGGGGCCGCCGAAGGGCTGACGCGCGTCCGAACGGCCCGACTGCGTGGAGGCGGTGCCCGTGTCGGACTGGGCCAGGACGCGCAGGTCCGAGGTGGAGCGCTGCAGGCGGCTGTGGCGGCGGATTTCGACGACCAAGGCGCCGACGACTGTGGCCACCGCCAGGACGCCGTGAAGCGACGCCGAAAACAGGGCGAAACGCGGCTCCAGCTGGTGCGGCAGGAAGGCGCACGCGTCTCCGCGGAAGTTGGTGAACGCCGGCCGCGCGAACATGGCCGCCAGGCCGACGAAGCCCGCGATGACCGCCAGGACGCACACGTGGTAACGCACGTGGTCCCTGCGAGGGTGGCGGCGGTACCTGCTGGGCCAGCGGACGCTCAGGGCGCGGTCCAGCACCAGCGACGCCAGGGTGGCGGCGTGCAGAGCGTGCAGCGCCGTCACAGCCCACACGGCCGTGGAGCAGGCGACGCCGCTGGCGGCCCGCGGCGCCCCCAGCAGCTGCAGCAGCGCCACGTACAGAATCAACAATTGCCTGACGCAGCCCTGGCCCAGCAGCGCGGCCAGGAAGACGTCGACGGCGCGCCACAGGGGCCGGTGCGCGTGCAGGATCAGCACGGCCCAGCTAAGACCCACCAGCACCAGCGGCGACCCCGCCGCCAGACCGGCCCAGCTGGCATTTTCCGGGGTCATGCTCAGTGGACGACCCCGACGATCAACGAGTTGCCCATTCCTTTCGGCTCAGACTGAAACAAAAGGGCAGAGAAGATGAGCACAGTGTATCAAGACAAAACACATACTAGCGAAGACAATTTCAATGATTGAAAGTTGAAGCGCAATATTTTTGTGGATGACAATAAAAATTGTGTATTTAGAATGAATAAAGTAAACGAATAATTAAGTTTCGTGCCATCTTGAGCAATGGAAATTGAGTTTGAGTTTCCATTTATGGAAAATTGTAAATCTCCTCCCTTTTTCAAAGGATCATCCGGTGCACAAATACGATGTTAAAATTAAAAAGGGAGTGAAATACGAGGAATTTAAGTACAGAATTGATTTTATCGTGACGAGAGACCTACGAAACAATTCTGCAATTTTAGTTAAACTGAAAAATGCCCCCCCTGGGAGAAAGGGGGTAGGTCTCAGCCTCCAACAATGACAATGAAAAGTCAAAATTAATTATTTTTTCAATCAAATTTTAATTAAACCCCTAATAGAAACATACACGAAAAATGCCCTATCTAATAAATTCTGGATTCTTTGGGAAGCAAAAACCCACGTTTTTTCAACTTTGATATATATATTTTTTTCAAATGAATAGAATGAGCATGTCATTAATTTTTTTAAATGTTGTTGTCACGTGTATGGGCCAATTTTGACCATCCTCTTCTCTACCAAACTGTAATTTAAAACCAAAATGTCTAAAACTGTCCAAATTTTGCTCTAGTTTTACTATCTTTTGATTGAAAAATTCCAATTTACACTTTGAAAAGCATTTCAATTTTAAATATTATCCTGTCATGCATTTGTTTTATTGTGTCAAGAATGAATTTCAAATAGAATATGATCAATTAAATTCAAGATCACAGATCTGGCAAAGATTGCATAAATTTGCACCTTTGCACCAAGGAGGAACATTTTTTATCCCTTCAGAAAATGACTGGCGATTTATTCTGTTGGAAATTGGGTCTGTGGTGTGTGTATTTGCACCTGCTAGATTGGACTGTAATTTAGCGTGGCATTCTGTTACTACACACAAAAGAGCGAAATTTAAAATTCTAACGCACTGGACCATTTCCGCAAAAGGCAGAGGAAAATTCAATTTTGCGCTCCTTGCGAGCACTGGTGTATGCAGAAGCTAGTCTGGTGCACCTTGAGCACCAAGCAGCGTGTATAATACAATTCATTTTGTGCGGCCGAGTCACACGTCCGTCTCGCGTTTTATGCGCAATAATGTGCCATCTGCATAGTAAGAGCGGCGCAAAAATGCAAGTTATCACTTTCACCAGGCCAATTATTCAAATCGAAAAGAAAAGAACACATTTTGTGACTTGCGTCTCGATTAATAACCTTTATTAGAGAGAGCACAACGGCATTTTGATGGATTGAAATGGGAGATGGGATCCTCCAGCCTGCCAGCAGCGATGCAAGAGTGTTTCAAAGAGTGAGTCGCGCACCGTGTGAAACTGAACACTTCCTACAGGCTATCGGTTTACGAGAAAACAGTTTCGCGTGCTCTCGACAGTTTTCAAATGCATGTAAAAGTAATTAAGCGTTATTGTACTCTGCTGTACAACACTTCAATCAAACTCATCCGCAGACGCCGCCGCGTGAAAACAAAAGAAAGCTGCGTTGGTCGCTCGGCCAAACGAGAAATGACACAACGCCGCGATAAACTAATTACCACGAGATTCCTTAAAAGGAGGAGCTGCCGGTACCAATCATATTTGGAATGCTGATATATGTCCTCTCAAGCCGTTCTTGTCGAAGGTGGGGGCGTCTTTTACAATATGGCATACGGTACTGCATGCCAAATAGGATTTGTTGTTTGCGCGAGAGGAAAGAAAGCTATAATATGCGTGCGGTGAAATTAACGCCCGCAATCGCTGACCCTTTGGCCACAATTGCGATATAATAAAGTACATTATGGTATATGCAACGGCGATTGCTTTTAATATTGTCTACCACATTCTCTTTCAAAACGAACAGATGACAATAATTTCCAGGGCATTTGACAAAAAAGGTAGACAGACTCCATTGTGATCAACTTGGTAATATATATTCTCCTCTGAGCTTTTGACTTGTAATTTTTAGTCATTTCAGATGTAAAACACGTAAAAACCAAAATCTGGAAGAATTTAACCTTACAATTCTAGAAAAAATGGCCCCTTCAAGGCTTACAGAGGACGTGTAACACGATATCTTTCTTTTATAATTTAGTGAAAAAAACAGTGTTGTGAACTGAGGAGCATGTGTATATGTTAATAGAAGAAACACAGTTAATAAATGTCATGGCCTGAGTCAGTCGGGTTCCCTCTATATAGGAACACTCATATTTCTCATTCCACTTGCATGCTTCCATAAATGCTGAAACCGGATCCCATTACTATTTGTGCCTGCTTTTTGTTTCCTTTCCCAGGAATGGCAACTGTAAATGTAATGAAAAAGTGCAATCCACCGGAAAAAGAAAGGATATAAAGAATTTAAAAGTGAAATTGGCACAAGGTGGCTTATTCGCTTCCTGCGCGCGGAAAGTAGAATGAAGTGCGTTAGTGCAATTAAAACAATTGTCAACAGTCGAAGAAGGTCACCAGATCACTTTTCTCGCTGCGTTCACGCTCCTCGGATGGGGCATGGTAGATAAACTCGAAAGCAATCAGACTTGAAAGGAAAACAAACAAAATGGATCTAATTGTGATTCACACTCGATCGGCTGAAAAATCGGCTTCCTTGAAACACACAGCGAGAGGTGGAATTTGTTTCAAAGTGATCGCCGCGCGCGCGCGTGTGCAGCAAAACAAAAAGTAAAAACACGCGATACAAATCGCGATAATGACGCTTTCAATGTGCTGCTTTGCTTGGGTCATGAATTGGCCTTGGCTCTTTTGCGGCGGCGGTGCAGGCGGGCTTCGGAGCCGACGCCAAAATTCGCAATCCATCACTATCGCATTCCGGCCAACACATGCACGTGATGGCCAAATTCAAATTGCTTTCGTGACGAAGTGCTTTTCCGAGTTTGAGCTTTTCACTTGGTAATTCGACAGCCTTGAGTGTTTGATTTGATTGCAAACAGAACTTTTCAATTACGCCGCCATAGTCTGGAGTCAATCTGCAGGCGGATTTATTTCATTTTGTTCAAATTGTGTGTTGAGAAGTGTCAAGAGAGGTCGATTCACTTTAAAATGTTGCCCAGAACATGTTTTTATTCCGACAGGTGGCCCGTTTTGGCGGTGACAAGTCGTAAAATCAAAAGATTGATGTTCAAGACAAGGTTTTACTTCCTCTTCACTTTTGATCAACTTTATTGAGTTTTAATAATTTATTTATCCATGAAATTGGGAAATGTCTAAGCTCTATTTAGCAATAATAGACCTGTTATTGCGGATGTTGACCGTTAGATATGGCTCATTTAATTCTAAGAAATGTCTCAAGGACAAAATATAAATCTTGTGAGATTACTTTTGAATTGCTAGCTGCAAACAGGTGTTTCGAGTAATTACATTTCACCTGTTGCCATTACGGCTTGTTATGAGTTTTTCTTCAGTCTTTGCTTTACACAATATTTAGATGATTTTCATGCTTAAATAAACAATTTATTATATTAGTTAATATCCTTAGCTTCAAATAATCTGTTTAATAACCTATTTTGAGGAGACTAATCAGCAAAAGGTCACTTTCTAAGCAACCAACATTTTTATTGTCTGCCAAGTGCATATTTGTTTTTATTTCACTTAAATCGATTAATGATCGATTTCCACGTGCTACACGTTGAACAAAATATTGATTTATTTGAAAATTTTGTAATTTTCTTGCACCGAAAAACATGTTCAGCGGATTATCTCTGAACAACGACTACTGGAATAGGGCGTTACTCGCGGTAATTTTTATTGAGGGTGTGGTTCCCTTGAAAATAACAAAGGAGGTGTATAGTACGTGTTGTAAGGCGCAAGGTAATCGTAAAATTTTTCTTAATCTTTTCTGAGATTTTCAGAAAAAATCCTATTTACTTGGTATACAAATTTAATGAAGCGATGTAAAGATAGAAAAATCAGCGAAAACACTGTTGTTATAAAACTAAATTGAATAAAAAATTAGTTAACGGTGGATTTTGTTTCTTAATGGTAAATTTGGAATGTTAACTGAAATATAAAAATTCCGCACACAATAGAGCCTAAAACGATGCTCATAGTCTGAACAGAAATCATCTCAGCGCATCAAATGCACACAAAAGATGAAATGCATTGATAATTTTGTCCGTACGCTAACTGTTCATACGCCAGTGATTGGCGACCATAATTTGCGTGATATATGCGATGCACACGACGATGGCCTGCGTAATTACTCCCGAGAGCCCATCTGTAAAGCTAATTTTTGCCAAGGCTCGTAATTAAGCGGCGATCGGGCGCGGAGTTGGTTGGTTATCTATCTTAACGAGGCCCGTTGGTCGGTGCTTACGATACACCGCGCGATTGCCTCATCCGTATCCCGGCAGCTCGGCTTTTTCCCTTGTGCACACTGCAATAACGGAGCACATCCGCGCCGCCGTATTATAATATAATAACTAAATAGCGGCTGAGACATAATTTGATATTTGCCTACAAGCGTGAAGAATTGTTTCGTTTTCTTCATGCGCCGTGCGCGGTGCGAATCGCCTGGCAAAAAATATAGGAGCTGATGCATGGCTGCTTTGCGTTTATTGCCATGTGAAAGTTGGTGCTTTCTTTAATTATCAATCGACAATTGCCTTTGCCTACAAAACGCAGCAGCTGCGCGGCATGCGAATTTTAATTCACGCAGCTGAATATTTTTTGGCACACACTCGTGAGCGGGCAGTAAAATTTGCCGAGCGTAATTACTTGCGTGCAAACATAATTTTAAAAAGCAAAGTTCATAAACTTTAGGGATTTTTGATATTAAAAGGTGAGTGGCGTGTGAAATGTTGTATATCTTTCGATTTGTAGGTATAAAACACGCGCGTGTTGCAATACAGAGATGTGGATTTATTGGCAATATAGCGCGAATGTGTATATTTTTATACAGTTTCTTTATCGCTCCGTTCCGAGTAGAAAGTGTCCGAATAGGTTCATTGTTCGGGTTGACATAATTCACATGTGGGTTTGCGTCACAATTTGGGCAAATCGGCACTATTCAATTACACGGAAATTTAAAGTACAGTGTAGTTGAGCTCTCGTTCTGCCATCAAAAGATGTCTTAGATGATGGAGCGAATTTCTCTTTATAAGTGCGCTGCCGGTTTTTTAGAGCAGTTTTGTGCGCGCAGCCGACCATTTTTATCAAACCGCATTTCAATGAATATCTCAATTGTATCAACAGTGAAAACTCCGAAGATTGTTTACTCTTTCACTTTCGAGCATCACGCAATTGAGAAATTTACGTCTACGAAAAATTTGTTCATTTCATGGTGAGTTTGGCATTCAGTCCGATTTAATGCACTTAACGACGAAAATAAACTTTCTCATAAACACTCAATTTCAGACAATAGTAAACAAAAATTAATATATTTCGCAATTCATAATAAAATCGTGAGACTGCTTATGCGAACAAGCAGTTTTGGCAAGTTGGAAAGTAAAACATATTTCACATAAAAAAAACTTTCAAGTGTCCCCCGAGTTGAATGTGAATTATGAGTTACCTTCCTGTCACTCTTCTCAACAACACAAAACGAGAGAAAACACGTCGTTGCAAAATAACGCTATAAACGAAAAGTTTTATTGCCTCATTCGACTCCTTCTCGCGAGTGACCCTTTCACACGCTTAATATTCACTTATTGTTGTTTGCATTCGTATATGAATACTTTGCCATCATGTCGGCCGTACACGTGGATACACATTTTGATATAGCACACGCATCACACACAACTCCGTGCTGAAGTAAATTAAAAGAAGAAACGCTGGAGTGACCGACTTTCCGCTCATGCGGCCATGGGATTTATTTTTTGATTCCCACAAACGCTGGCTAATGTGGGAATGCATGCTCGAGCACAATTGGCCAGACAAACGCCACAATTTTGCTTCGTGCGTGTCGGGTCGGCGGACAAGGCGGATTATTACAAAAAAGTCAAGTAAATTATTCTTTTGTCACAACGGGTTATATAAGATGAATATTTTAAAAACTATTGCACGACGGAGCGAGAAAATCGTTGCCAAACCTTATTATGCACTTAAATTCCTCTTCCTAAGCCCACGCAACGATCGCATAATTAATTAGTGCGGTTGGGAAAGAAGTCTTAATTTGGAGCAATTAATATACGTGAGCCGCAAATTGACAGTTGAACTAATTCCATTGCATCATTAGGAGCATATTGTGCAAATTATTAACATATATTTTATAAAATTCAGCCCAATTAAAATTTTTCTAGCCGCTGAACGACCACAAACGCCTTCACCCTTCACAGATTCGCGCAAGGCCAAGAAAAATTACCCTCACGATAATAATTATTAGCTAATTCTGGTTCTAACAAATGTGCAAGTGTGGTGAGGAAATTTTCGTCCAGTGTCTCATCAACCACAATTAAGTCTGTACTTCCTGCGCGCGGCGGCCAGTTGAAATTCCACGCTTCTCGCATGCAAATGGATTTCACGCATTCTTTTTCGCTCACAAAGTCAGCGTTCTATGAAACGAAAATTGAGCAACCTGGGCTGTAAAAAAATCAAGCACCGCCCGACTTAACCTTGGCAAGGACAAATCAACTGCGAATATGCACGTCCGAACATCCTCTCTCTCGAGCGCTTTTTTTCTTAATTGTTTTCTCGGCAAAGCCATGGTAAATTGCACGACGAGTCAATTACTAAGATGGATGCCATAAACTTGGAATTAAAGTTGAATGATGCAGGGCAACAATTAAATTTAATTTGAACTGTTTACTACAGTTAGCAGTTGATTTAAAATCCTCGAAAATTCAAGTAAAGCTTTATGTAAGAGAATTTAAAAATGAGGAAAAAGCTAAAGACTTCCTAGGTTGCCGTTTATATTTTTGAGAAAATTGGCTCAAAAGTATTTATGTTAATCAATTGTCTCCTTGCTGTAAAATCACGATTTATTTCACAATTTCAAGAATTTTTCATCATCATTTGCACATCATTGAATAGATCGTGACGAGAGGAATCGAAAAAATTATTGACAAACCATTTAATTTGTTGATAAATTTGGTATATAATATGATACTGTATTTACCTGCTCCTCGGTCCTGATTTTATTATTATTGCACACTGTAGAGATAAACTGTTGCTAAACTACTTGCTATAGTCTGTAATGCAAAATATTATTAATTGATGGCCTTTGAATGGTTTGTCAATGATTTTTTGCTTGATTTTTATTCCTCTAATGCGAGTTATGAGTCAAATTTTCCTCCTGGAGAAATTTATCATTATTTTCAATAAGGAGACGGTGATTAGCATGCAAAATTAAAATCCGGTTTTTTCATATAAGGAAACTTTTAGCTCTTCCCCAATTTTCAAGTAAAGGCTATAATTTTTATTATTTGCATCACATATATATCCACTTTAATTCTCTAGATTAGGTTGTTCACCTAATATCTTGTTTGAGGAGGTAGAAAAAATGAATTTTATTTCACCATAACAAAAAGCACTCCCGACCGATGGTATCTATCCGTCTCCCATCTAAATGAGCCGCTTTTGCTTTTTCCATATGAGTGAGGAAAGTTTTCGGAACACAATCCATCCATCATATCGACGTTACAAAACTGTAAAAGTGCTCCATTATGCATTATGCTGGAAGACAAAGGAAAAAGGAATTGGTGTTTGTTTGGCGTTGGGTTAAGTCGTGCCGGCGGTTCGATTCACGCCGAGGTCACAGATTAATATTTCGTGAACTCCACAATTCAAAGGCTGCGCGAGGAAAGATCTTGACATGCGTGCGTGGCGTCAAAGCACATTCTAAAAGCGCACCCACCCATCTCATAATCATAATTCCTGTTGTTGTCGTCGTTGGATCACAGTGCCCGTCATTACCACTCGTTGTTTGTGTTGTAGTGAAGTAAAAAAAAATTAAATCCGAGCAGCTTTCTCTGCAAGAATCCGACACGCCGCTCAGCTGCACTCGTGGTTGCATTGTCTTTTGTGTGCACTTGCTCGGAATCACAATGCATGCACCGCGCGCGAGCGTAATATTATTTGTGTTTTATAACAGCTGTTGTGCGTTGTTGTGTGCTTCGTTTGGCTTGCTGATGGGAGAAAGCATCTTAAACGTTATTCAGGTGGCACATCAAGATCTATTCCGCGCAGCTATTGTGTCGAAAAGATGGGTCCGTTTGATTTTCGCATGCTGACGACAGATTCCTGAGAGCAAAAACTCAAAAGGCTCATGGGGTTTCTGCGTAAAATAACTGTTTGAGACTAAATAAAACGCTTTACATTTTTTTTCTGGTTTTATTCACCTACAATGTCCTGTTTTAAGCCCGTGCGTTGGCTCGCATTGTTAAGGTATTCCTCGAAATGCCAAAGCAATGGAAGATATTTGAGCATTACTGGCTGCCAAGAGAGAGATGGTTAACTTAAAGTGACAACAATTAAAAATTATTTGAATTGTCGGATGCAATAAGCAATTGGTCGATAAACAATTTGTTCTGCAATTTGCAATAATCAAAAAGGACTTTGCTACAGTGAAAATTTAAATTTTTCAAATTTTCTCCAAAATTTAAAGCACTTGACCACGTTTTTTTGGCAGATTTCGATTCCTATCGTCGAGATCTGTCCAACAGGGAAACTCTTTGTTGTGAAATAAAGTAATATTTCAAGTTAAGGAGACAATCCTTACAATTTGAAAAGTATGCTTACTTTTCAGCCACTTTTCTCACAAATTTACATTGCTACAATTTAGGTCAATTTTGGCTTCAACTGGATCTTAAGGAATGAATTCATGCATTGGCCACTAAGATTTTCCAGGCTTTTGCAGTCTCAAAATCCTCTTTAAGTGACTCAAAATGCATGCTAAAAAAGCTCAACAGAGGCTGAGAGGTAACTTCCCACTTTCTGGTATTGGCACCTTTCCAGCGGTTTTAGGACAAATGTCTGGCGTTTCAATCAAAGACCTCGGTGCGGGGAGGCAAAAAATGGGTCACATTGGGCCCGAGCTCTTCTGCGACTACTCAGGCCACATGTTATCCGCTCGGCGTTGTTATCGGGACCCCATATGTACTCATTGTCCACGGGAAGTGCTGGCTGAACAGAGGTTAAAAAAGCAATTGCAACCGTCAGAAAGGTGCATGGAGTTTTCTTTTCATAAAAACTAGTCAAATTAATTTATAGGGTTTTAAAGCCGTCGAATTTTTATAATAGATTATCTTTAATAGCCACTCGTCACTAATTCAAAGCCTGCCCAATGGCAATTTTATTATAAGCCATTATTGAAAAGTCATGATTTACGAAATGCTCGATGAAACCGCTCACTCGTACTTGGGACTGGACGCAATATTGCAAGTTAATTAATAATAGCACGTCGAAAAAGCATTTGGAACGAGATAAATAAGAGGCCAATTTAGACAGAATTAAATGTCAGCCCAATCAGCAATTATATGCGCACAGCATTTCAATTGCCTGGATGCTTTCAAAAGCCAAGGTTGCAACTCTGTGGTTCCCGCTGTGCTCGGGTGTATATGCAAAACGGGGGAAAGATCACGAATTGCACAAAACTGAGAAGATCGTGGCCAAGCAATTACTCCACATGGGGTACCCATCTCCGACTCTCCGCTTAATTGAAAATTGATCATTATGAGTGGTAGTCTCGGCCCCGCACCGCAAGCATGCATTTGCGTTTTGCAATCGTTTATGGCCTTGCGCCGTATATGGAGATGCATTTTAGGGAAAGGAACTAAATAGAGCTATATGTGTGTGCGACGGCTTCTGTTTTCGGCTATGGTGAAGAAACTTTTGCAGCCTTTCGAATTCCGATCAGTTGATCGAGTCCGTGCCAAAACGAATGGGGCGAAAGTCGCGATGAATTGATTTGGGAACGATTTGATATAGACTTGTTCAAAGCGGCGCGATTTCCTATTTCGCTTGGCAAAGCTCGCATTTGCTGTTTGTTTACAACGAATCGTATATTCCTAGCATGTTTGAGCAAGACTTAATTATTGCGTATGTAGTTTTCTATTATTTATAGTTCAGTGCGGTTGTAGTAAATCCATTGTCTTTAAAAAATCTAACAGCAATAAATGCAAAATGAAAGTGTGGAATTAACTTCCTTGAATTTGATTTTTTGCTTTCGATTACGTCTCAAGGGTGATTTCAACGAGCGATTTTCAAGTCTGATTAGCACAAATGTGCAAAAATTACTTTCGATTATTTTTTTCGGCTGGTTTGGTGTTCAGGCCATCAAATAAGCACGAATTTGGTGTTTTATGATTTTTAAAAGACTTATTCTGTGAAACCAGTAAATCAAAAATAAATTCAAGACTTTAGCTGAAAATCCCAGAAAAAAACTCAAATTTTTTTCCTGTGCTTTGCGAAACGCGCCACGCCTTCTTTTTTATTTATCCGTGATAGTATGCTCTCATTTCTAAATTCCCGAGAGTTCCAGTGGCCACTGTTCACAGAGAATCCGGTGGACGTATTTTTTATATAAAAAATTGAAAACCAGGAGTCAATTTTTCTAACAGTTGACTATCGTTGCAAGCGGATGAAAAACAAGATGCTTTGAAAATGAAATAAAATGTTGAAAGTGTAGAAACCAATAATTCGCATCTCCATAAATCAATTAGTTTTTGCCAATTAAAATAATCGACTTAAGCCAACATTGATTATTTTCGCACATCGCTAGGAAGGGGAATGAAACACCACTGATTTGCTCTCTCTCTGGCAGTTTCTCTTCCCGAACCCCATTCCATTAGCTATAATTTGGCTTTGAGAGACAATCAGCCGCAGAAAACAAACAAAGTGATGAACAAACGCGGCAGCCGCTCATCAGATAAAGAGATATATCGGCGGTCGTGATGCAGCCTCTCTTTCACTCAGCCGACGCATTGCAACACTCGCGATCTAAATTTATTACGTGTGGAATCACGCTTATGCAACGACAACCCGCCGCGAAGTTGCATGTACATGCGGTGTAGGATGTGCCTCGAGTTCGTGCTCACATGCTCCGATGGCGAATTTCGACCGTTTCTTTTACAAATTCTAATTGAAACCTTAGCCGGTGGTTCCCGCGCATCCAATTTTGAGCAGCGGTTGTAAAAATGAAATCATCGCGATTGGTCGAATTCATAAATAATGTTTGTACTATATTATACAGCTCTCTGCTGGTATTGCTAATTGCACGCGCGGCAGATGCTTTTTAATTGCGCGGCCAGTGCTCTTTGCTTACTGTAAATCGTCGATGAGCGGCTTTCTTGTTGGGAAAATTATAAATGTGAATATTTTTCGTGCCTTCTCCATTTGTGAAACCTGCTGGCTAATTTGCTTTATTTTGTCAATGATCGTGCGGAAAAGGCGTTTCGTTGGTTTCTATTTCCAATTGAGCAAACTTTTTGCTTTGCTCCACATTTACACGCGTTTCCTTTTCGATTGTGCGTCCCAAATGAACCTTTTTCAGGTCAATTATTTTGCACCAACACCCTATAATTGTCGGTGATTGTGGCGTTAAAACGTGAGTTCAACAAAACAGGCTCTCGGAAGTGAATGGACGAGCGAATTAATTGAGATTATGGTTATTTTCACGAGTGAGTTTTAATGATAGATTATTTCAGTCTAATTAGGTACGACGGCGATAAGTCTGTGACTCAACCGAGTACATTGAAGTCAAGCATGAATGGAATCAATCACGATCTTTTATTTATTACGCCAGTCTATCGGAATAAATCACAATAAGCATTGCGGAAAATGAGGCCATCGCTTGTTCGAATTTATTTATTGCTCTTCTCTCTTACATCCTTAATTTTTAATTTTTGTAGCTAAATGAATTAAATTAAATTTACGTAATGGCACAGTTCAGCAGAGATTTCTGACTAAATTCATACTAAAAAAAAATTAATCATCCCTCACGAGAATTCACAAGCTCAAAATTCCATGTTAATTAATAACAGTTTTAAGAGATTTCCCTGGAAAACTCCTCCGAGTTAGTGAAGTGGTTCTGTTCGGGATTTTTATTTCTTTTTTCCACAAAATCATAAAAAAAATGTACAGCAACATTTCGTCTACAAATGATTTTTTTATAATTATATATATCACCATGCAGCGGTAGAAAACAAACTGTAATATCGACACTCAAGCTGTCCTCATTAATTTGCCTCCTGCGAAACACATTAATTTATTGCCAACGCGCTAAAAGTAATTGTTGGGGACAGGAGGTATTGAATCGAGTGTTTCTGCACAGCTGTTACTCCTTCAGCTGAACACGTCATTGGCAAATAAAACAAAAGGCATGAGTCGAAAATATAATTATGTCAAGTATACACCCGTCGAATGCAATTAATTTTTCGTTATTACCCGCTCTGCGTCAGGCGCGTCTCACATTATTTTCCCACTCGCGAGGTGCATACGAGGTCCATCCTTTTGCTCAAGGATCAATTGCGTTCTCTCATCTTATTCTATCGAAAATTTATACTGTTTCTACACTCGTCACAATTATGAAAACAGCAGGGTGCGTATAAAATAAACAGTTAATTGATATTGCGCTTTACGAGCCGCTGTAAACTTTATGGGTGGTAAAATGGCAATTAGAGAGCTCTTTTTAAAAGTTTCCCAGCCGAGGAGAAGCAAAATTTGCGAAACAGCGTCAGGGATCAGCGGAATTTATTAATTAGAAGGGACAAGTTGGTGCTCAGGTCAAATTGTCATATAGCAGTTGTTTGGCAACATTCTACGGTACCCGTCGCTTTGAAAATTTGCGAAACTTTGAACTTGACTTCTTTATGCCGCCAGAAGTCATGTAGAACATCAACATAATTCCTTGAAACGACCTTCGCTGTTAAAATATTTAGAAAAACTCGTGCGTAGAAAAAAATTAAGATACTCCTTTTTTGTACATTGTGTTTCTATTGCTACAGAGCAAGAGGATTTCATAACTGCAAAACCCCGGGAGATCCTTGTTATTAATGCATAAACTAATCCCTAAAAAGATTCGCAGTTCAAGCCAAAATCATGGCCTTAATTTTTGAGAAAAATAGCTGCATTATGCTTGTCAAATCGTTAAGGGCTTTCTCCCTATTGGAAAACGAGAGGAGTCGACATCTGCCTAGAAAATATTTTTATGAAATTTAAATTTGTAAGAAAATAGGAAAAATTTGAACTGTAGCAAGGTTCATATTTTGATAATTTCAGAGCGTAGAGAATATTTTTTAAATTGTTGGCCCAGTGTCATTCTTCTTTAAATGAGTTAAAATGTTTAAATAAATTCGAATTATTGGCACAGTAATCGTTTGATTAAATTTTTAGTATGAATTAGTAGTGTCAACAATGTGCAATAATCAAATCGATCAGGACCAAGCATGACAATAAAATTTCAGAAGTTGCCAAATTTCTCGAAATGTTGATGATTTTTACTTGATATCATGCCTCTCGTCTCGTTATTTCCAACGGTGTAAAAATTAAGAGGTTAATTTCCCTTCTGGTGAAATAAATCATATTTTTCAATGAAAAGACAAGTGCTTGCCGCTTGATTAAAATGCAAACTTATGCGCCAGTTTTATTGCTGTAATTAAAACGGCAAATGGGGAAAATTTACCTCTTTCCTGATTTTCAGAGAAAGTTAATAAAAAATTTAAGTATCCATATCCATTTAAGAAATCCGCATAATCAAGATTCCAGGAACCAGGAAGCCAGACCTTAACCCTTTCGACTTTGAAACAAAGCTCACTTTTTATATCAAATCCATGCAATAAATTAAATTGAGCTTGTCAAAATATTAAAAGCACACAGCACACTCTCGTTTTTGAACGCCGTCTTCCTTGAAAGCAGGGAATAGCGTTTGTCGCAGCTGCGAAGGCGCAGTCAAGGGTCGCTTCTTCCGCCAAAAGTGTCATTAGCGCCGCGAGTCGCGAACGACCCCGCCCTTGCCTTGCCGCGCGCTCTCAGGTTTTTCAAAGCGCAAAAGGAATGCTGCCAACTGATTTCTCGGTGTGCTCGGAGCGTAACTTTTTTATTTAAACTACACGCCACTTTGACACGCACGCTTCTCTCAATTTCGCCGGCGCGCAGTTCGTTCGCCTCGCCAGTACAAAGCCCCTCGGCGGCCTGGCCGGGCAATTCAATAAAACAAAACTGCATCATCGGCTCGGTCCACGCTGGCTGAAGGCTGAATGGGATCGAGCGGTTTTCGGCTTCTGCAGCATCCGAAGAAAGACATAATCGCCGCCGCCGCCGCTTCTTCTTACAAAATGGGTCAATAAAAGGCCTTTCTTTTGTGAGCCGGCGGTGGCAATGAAGCAAAGTCGTCGCTTCTTCCTTCATGCTCGGCTGCCGCGTTTTGTGCGGCGCGCGCCATGCGAAAAATCTCTGTTTGATTGAAAGGCGCGCGCGCGCTATCGGGCAATGATCATGATCATTTTTGCAAATGACATGGTTTCCTTCTTTGTTTGACTCTTAGTAGGCTAACTGCCGATTTGTAACACTCGCGTGCGGATGAATAAAAATCGGGAGCGTTGACGAAACTCAAAGAGTGCATGAAACGATTATCAGACGCTGTCACTTCAGTACAAAGAATCGAAATGAGATAATAGGAACTTTTTATCTTCGAGGATAGCAAATCGTTTACTCGTTGAAAGATTTTACTGGTTTTATGTTGTTTAACCCACCAAAATTTGACGCTTTCATGTTAAAGCCATCAAGTGAGCACAAAAATGAATTTTTAATCATTTTGAAATTTGTTTTCTTTCTGCTATGCCAATTAATCGGTAATTTAATTAGGATTTTAGCTGAACATCTCAGTAAAGGATCAAATTTTATTCTTTCCCCGCTTTGCGACTAGTACAACGCCTTCTTCTTAATTGTCCAACGAGCCAATTTCATAGCATTCAAAAGCCTTTCCTTGAGTCACTATAGTGGAAATCGATTATTAATTGTTTTAAGAGGAAAAACAAGCGCCTTTATCACTTAAGACACTTGCCAAAATAAATAAAATCTTGATGGTTTAGAAAATTGATTATTTCACGGTTACTATTCTCAAAATTGTTTATTGATTTAACAGATTATTTTGAGCTAAGCATAATCAATTTTTTAAAGAAAAAAAAATCGATATTTTTGCACAATGTGACATCAGTTGGGAATTCCACAGGCCCACGCATCAAGTAAGTCTTACTTGCCCATTTTTTGAAATCATTGCCTGGTTTGGAGGGGGGGGGGCTACAAACAAAATCCGACCACGAAAATCCACCCGTTTTTTGGATATTACTATTTATGCCAAAGCATTTTTTCGAACGCGTGCTGCCCTTAATGAGCATAAAATATATACAAACGGCTCGCGTGTAAATGCCTTTTGTAGGCCCCTGAGCTTCCGTCTCTTACTCTTGACGTAAAGACTTGTTAAAATTAGAATTTATTTTCATTTGCGAGCGGTAGAACCTGTTTTAGCGCGGTAAAATTCGCGAGCATCCTCCTTCGCTCATTGCAATAATATGACAAGCCGTAATTTTGCTAAGTAGAACAACAGCATCATCCTCTAATGGCAAGAAGTAGGTCTCGCTCGTGTCAACTCCATTCATCATCTCTATACTCATTCCCTAATCAACCCAAAATTGGACAAAATAAAAATTACGACCTTTTTTAATCCCTCCACTTTGGAGGGGTGCCAACCCTTATTGAAAAAATAATAATAAAGTAAACAATGCATCAGAGTAGACACCTACCTTGGGTGATGAATTCCCCTCCAGAAGATCCTGTCGTAGGTCCACAGTTTAAACTCAAAATCCACAGCACTTGATTGGGAAAATCGTGGCACATTGGTTCCGGCGAGCGCAGGTGTAGCGAGCGACTCGGCCTCCCAGCACTATCTGCGGCGGCAAATCGGCGCGCATTCCAGCAACCCGCTCTCAGTCCCTTCCATGTTCCTTTCTTTCTTACGTGCGCTCGCAGCTATAAAGGTAAGTAGGCATCGGAGCGCGCGGCCACCTCTGCCACCTCCAGCCGGCCTCTGATGAAGACGCAGCCACCTATTTCCGACAACACCTTGCGCATAACAATCGCTCCGGACTCGGGATCGTGGAAATAAAACTTTTCGAACACGGGCACGCTCCAAACGTGGTTGACGCTTATTGTTTGTATCCTGTTTCGGGCCCGCCATATGCAGATGCGTAGTGAAATACCTTTCGCAGGTATGTGTTTAATTGGATTTGTTTACCATGATCTTTTCTAAAAGGATACAAATGAAAGTGCTATATAACATCTTTAAAGGACTTCAATCAGTTTTTATAATGGTTAATGTTGTAAAATTTGGACATCTGATATTTTGTCTTCACGTCTAACCGTTGCAGGACCATTGAAATAAAAATTCCAACAATCAAATTGTTATAAAGTCTTGTTTATTTGAATCTGAAATTTGGAAATATAAAATCCAGCCCTATTATACACACGATTTAGAATTAAAAAATATCCTAAAATCGTCATTTTGAAGCTATATATCAGGGTACTCAGGCATTGCCTTAATGTGCCTATAATCTCATTCCTGAGCACCCTGATAGCTTCAAAAGGGTTAAAACACAAATTCTGACAGCTCTTAACTTGGCTGTTCCAACGGTGTGCATGTATTTTGAAGATCAAACAGAGCCCGTCAGCGTTGGTTAAGTGGTCAGACAATAAAATATAATTATATCGATAGCTCGAGGCCTACCCTGACGCTAGGATTCAATTCGTACCGGATCTGATCTCAGCAGGGGTGACACCAAGCATGTTCAGAGGGTAACACTCCATCGATCTTGCAATTTTGATTTTCTCACTATTCGCACCTGAACTCAAAATTACCCGTTTTTTTAACCTTTTTTAACCCTCTGTATCTCGAAAACTGAAAGTTTCACCATCCTGAAAAATTCTAGTCATATGTTACATACACACTTGGGGCAACATTTCATCCCACTTAGAAACAATTAAAGAACTTGTTTGGAGATATGAGATATTCAAAATTGAGTAATAAAATACAAAAATGCTCAAATTTGAAAAATTGTTGAAGCATAAAAGTTGTTAATTGTCTAATTAGGCATCTTTTGGAACAAATTTAAATGTTATAGCTTAATTTCAATTTTGCAAGCTCCAAGTGGCTGACTTTACTAGATTTCACCCTGATTAATCGGGAAAACGGCCTTAACATTCAAAGTGTAATAATCCTGAAAAAAAAACTAAACAATTTAAATTCATTTTCAAAGTTTCGCCAACGCAAAAGCTATAAAATAATCAAGAAAAGAAGTAGTGTGGGAGAATTGAATTAAATCATGATTTTCTCGTTTATATTCTGATATTACACAATCCCACAAAACACTTCTCTGTTCCTTTTGATCTCGTCTTAATATTATGGTCTTATTATATGGCTTGCGCGTGTTTCATTCTCATCATCCTTTTTTAAAAGACGCATATATTTAAATTTTTAGATTTGAATAATAATAAAAAAGAATGCCTTGGCGAGAGGCTTCGTGCACTTTGCTTTTAAGACATCGCGCGTTCTCAAACCTTTTAAGGAAGTGGAATTTTGAAGAGCTATTTCAAATCTGCTGTATTGTTCTCTCATGCACACGGGGCGTGAATGAATTATGCATTTTTGGCGCTGCGCATTATTTGCTTCATTTGCGGAGTAACGAGGTATTGCCGAAATTGTTATAACACACTTTTTCGTAATCCGTGTGTGTTTGTGAGATTAGTTGTGAGCGTGTCAAACAGTGCGTGGAACAAATCGAGGTTTCTATTTTTACACTTCTGTGGTTGTTATGTGACATATTAAAATTTTTCACGCTTCTTGCTTATATGGATGAAGCGACGACGTGGTGATGCTCGCTCGTTACGTGATCATATGCTGTATTTAACAGCCGAAAATCCATAGAATTGGTTATAAAACATTTAAATAACATTAATTTTAAGTAAGCTCTCATGGTTCATGTAAACGACTCAAAAATCTTGAATTCTAATAAAAATTAAAAATACTTTTTTTAAATCGTTTTAACAATAAAATATCATCAGTTGAAACCAAAATATGTCAAAATAAAAAACTCAATAACTTTCAAAGAGAGCAAGTCCAAATATTTAATCAGCATATTTATAAAAAACAAATTGCTGTTATAATTTACTCTTGCATCTTACGTTCATTTATTTGGGAAAATAAAGCGTGTAATTCTCCTGCTGCGATTTATTATTCTGGATCATTAATGGAGGTGCTGCTCCTATTTTACAGCTTAGAATCGAACATATTTGGGCACACTATAGGGTCTTAGAAAAAATACCGTAAGCGGCCGCGCTCAATTTCGGCCCACAAATGTATTGCCACGTGATGTTCAAGTGCACAATGCAGACGCGAGATGGGAGAACTGCCGAGAGAGCCGCCAACAAGTATAGTGCGGGAAACGATCAGTACCTTCATAGATGGCGCATTCAGTTCTTTTCTAACCCGTCTAACCCTTTCATTTATTACCATCCTTAACACCGTCTATACCACGATTTATTTTTTATTCAATAGAGTAGAATTGAAACATTTAAAAAATATGCGTTATAATATTTTGTAGTTATGTATTGAAATACAAATAACGGAATAAAACGATTTTTGATATATTTTTCATTCAAGAAAACGATTAAAAAATTGCAAGAGTGGGAAAAAATAAATATATATTATGTGAAAATATAATTTGCACCTATTTTAATTATTTGACTAATGCTTGCAGTGAAAATTAAAAATTTTCATCAAAGATATTAATAATAAAATCGATTCTTTTTTGGCTATTTTTTCTGATTGAAAAGATTTTGGAATGAACAGGAGTCATTTTTAAAATGGCTTTACCGAGATATTGGGAAAATAAAATATAGAAAAATCGCATATTTCATCAGATTCCCGAATTTTCCAAGATCTTTGATATAGCACTCAAACCCGCTGAATTATAAAGCCAAAATCGAGCCCCCTATAAATTCAATTTTTAATAAATATATATTCCCACTGAATTTTGTCAATCCTGATCACAATATTTAATGATTATTACTTAAACGAAGTAGCCGTAAAAAAGTCTCAGAACGTTCATAGCTAAAAAACCGCGAATAATTTACCTTTGGAAAATAATAATCTAATTTCAATCTCTGTAGAGTGTTCATTATTAATTTTCGCTCTGTGAAAACGAAAATAATATTGAAATTGATAACTGCTATTTTCCATAGCGTAAAAAAGGCAAAAATCTCAAACGTATATCAAATTTTCAGTGTTGTGTGTCTTGTAACAAGCTGATAAACATCATTAGGAACACATGTTGTGCCTGCAAATGCAGTGAGGCTTTTTGGCCGCGTTTCATAAAACTGGTCAACCAACAGTCATAAATCACGCGATCCATTATTCACATGAAAAAGTAAATAAATATGTCCCGGCGGCAAATTCAGCGAGGGGTCCAAGGGGCTGCTTTTGCGTGGCATCGCCCAGGCGTTGGTTTATCGCGTCATTATTTAAATTATGGAAGCTTTCAGCGGCTCCATTGTGCAAGTGCGTCCAAAATACGCGGAGAGAAAGGCTCTTCCTCTCTGTTTTGCGGCGCGAGGAGGAAAGAGTGGCATGGAGGGAATTGAATTAAAGCCGGCTCTCGCTGCTCACGTCTGTGTGTGTGTGTGTGTGTGTGTGTGTGTGTTGCCTCTCCACGCCGTTGATGTTGATGATGATGTGCTAAATGAAGGGTGCACACACGCACTTACTCTGATGCGGCTTAATAGACTCTGCTTAATTATTTACAAAGCGGCCGCATTAACTCTGCGCTGCAACAGCCTTTAACACCCGAAACAGGCATCGACCCAGCGCAGACCATCAACACTATGGCTCCTCTGCCTGCCGTGAAACTGAATCCGCTCTCGTTGCTCCACTTCGTTTGAAACATTTTTTTCTGCTGGGTGAAATATCTCATCCACAAATAACAGTAACTTGTTGAAGATGAATTACTCACTTTATAATTTAAAAATGAATGAGTTGAGGTTTTTTGGTTCATTTTTTACGGCTGATTAGATATATCGATCGATAGGTCAGTTTTGGAATTTTGTAATTACAGTCATAAATCTAGGAGTGCAGCATTGAAATTTCATTTATGAACAATCGATTCCTGTGAGTTGAAGGCAGCCAATTCGCTCGGCTGAAAATTCGACACGACGTGCAGAAAATCGATGTAAACGTAAAAACCATTTTAGTAATAATTAATTGCTAATAAATTGCCTAGAGAGTGCTTTTTATATCCAACAAATAATTCAAATTGGCATTTTGAAAATGTAGTAGAATTATTATTATTATTGTTTATTCTCACAAATTGTCAAATACATTCATGTTAAAGCAAGTCATTAAAAATATATATAAGCATGTGAGAAAAGGCAGCACTCCTGGCAAACAACTTACGAAAGCCCTGTCCAGGAGGACAGAGCCGGAGTGGGCCCAGACTAGTATCGAAAACACATCACTAACGCTTTAAAAACTTGAAATCACGTATTTCTTGGAGAGAGGAATAAACTGCGCCACACTACATGTCTTCATCACAGGTGGAAGATCGTTCCAAAATTTTACCACTCACTAATTTTTCTCTTCTAAAACTCAGTCTTAGCTGACTATTCTAAATCTGATTCAATAGAAACAGAGAGGAAAATTTTATTCTCCCTAATTTTGTATAAAAAAACTCAATTACATAATATATACTCTTTAAAGTTGCAAATTGATGACGAGCAGAACGTTTCTTCACACAAATTGCGCAAATCATTGCTGCACTAACATGATTTGCCTCCATGCATATACACAAATTGCTAGTTAAGAGTGGAAATAACACGATGCAAATTCAGTTTAAGCGGTGCCGAGACCGAGAGTCGAGGAGCATCTTGGCGCAGACGAGTTCTGAGGGAAGATAGCGAGCAGACGAGTTGAGTTTTGAGTTGGTACTGTTTGCCATGCGAGCGAGCGAGCGAGAGGGGTGGTTTCGTCATCTGATGCTATTATGCAGATTTTATTGCAGCAACCGCGGGAGGAAGCATAAATTTGCTTAAACGCCGTAATTACATTTACACAACAAGATCTTAAATGTTTCTTGAGTTTTTCAAGATGTTTATCAGCCGAGAGCGTGAGCAACAGCAGAGGCAAAAGTTTGCCGTGTGCAATAAAAAGCAGGGTTTCAGTTTCGGTAGCGATAAAAAGGGAAATGCATTTTATATACATATTTCGCAGTCGGGGGAGTGAGACACACATGAATTTTGAACTCAGTCTCTCGTAAACGCGACATTAATGGTGATTTAAAATCAAACCGACCGCACACAAAAGGCATGGCATAGGGGACTCGAAATGTGTGCTCTTCGCCACACACTCACTAACAGACTGACTTTTGTTTCCAACCGGAAATGCATTCGAGTGTGAGCGAAAAGAATCGTAAAGAGCCCCTTTCGAACGCGAAAACACAGGCGAAAGTGATGCGTTCCGAGCCCGATGTGCAGTCGCGAACTCAATTTTATTCGTTGGACGGGAGAAATTTTGTTGGAAGTCATGTGGCTAGGCAACCTGCCAAGTCGGAAAGTAAAGCAGGTTGTCTAATCACGTTTCAAAATCATGCTTGAGATCCTTGAAGTGGAGATGATGTGGAGAATTTTGAAAATCTTTTGTACCTGATATACTTTGAATATTCTCTATAAATTAGTTCAAAGCTTAAATATTCCTAGGTCACCATCTAAATTTTTGAGAAAATCGGATGCGAAGTTTGCACGCCAATCAAGAAGGGAGGGAGCATATATATATTATACTGTCTCTCTATATTTAAAATCATAATTTATCTCACCTGGAGGGAAATTAACTCATAATTCGCTCGCCGTTGGATAGATTGCGAACAGAGGAATTTAAATCAAGCGAAAAATAACTGACAAACCGGTTATTTTTTTAGAATTCCGGCAAAATCAGAATTTAACTGTTAAGTTGGTCCTAAATCGATTATTTCACACCATAAAGATTAGTTGTTCCATCAAATTTTCTGAATAAAAAAAGTTAAATCCAATTGATTTTTTAGCTAATTTATTTTACATCTTATTGACGCACTAGTAAAACGCAAATAAATTAATTTTTTAACTGTTCTGAAGTTTGATTTTCTTTAACAAATACGACGACGGTGGTACAAATAAGCTGGAGGTAATAACTCACGTAAGACGAGCGGCAATAAATTACCGGCTGGGTGCATGCAAATAGAAATAAATCCCACGGCTGAGAGCAGAGCGCGAGTGAGGATGTTGTGGCATGCGTGATCCTCGTCTGCCCGACAACCCCTTCCTAGGCCATAAATAATCAAGGGTTATAAATTCCAAGAGTGTGTGCTTTGAAATGTTGCACAGCCAGACAGATGAGTAAATAATTTCGAATGTTGTGGCTAATTCAAGTGGAAATTGTATTGCTTGCTACAATTTGACAATAAAATTTAGTAATACATACATTTATTTGATTGATGTTTTAAAATGTCTAACAGAATGTAATAATGTATACTTAATAATCATGGATATTACTAAATGATTCAACATGGAACCCCCGCGGTCCTTTCACTCCTTTCATTCTAACAAACAGTTTTTTGTCTCAAAACCTGAGGTGAAAGCAGTTCAAGGGATAAGTCTTACTTCTTGTTACTTGCGCTGGCTGTCGCTGTGGCGCTGCTGTCTCGATCTTAGGCCAGCGCTACGTTTAATCAGAGGCTGCCAAAGTCTAATTTTTTGTTCAAATTCCGCTGATTTTTGCACGTTGAGTTAAATTGTCGACCGAGTGATTCGACCCTCCAGAATCGATTGGGCTGAAAGTGAAATTACATTGGTACTCTAAATAAATGATGTTTCCTAATGTACCTATACCAACTAATCGCAGCTGAACAAACGTTTATCCATATCAATCAACAGTAGCAATTATCACGCAAATGATTGCTCGTATACATACGACGTAAATGCACTGCGATTGTGTGGAGCGGATGGATGATTGTCACCGCGTCTCTTTTGTTAAAGATGCGTGGATATTCGCACATGGCAAACAATTTCCACCGTCATTAAATTATTGCTGTTGAATGCAGTGGGTGTGAAGATATAAAATCTATACTCGGCTCAGTGCGGCGGTAATGGCAGCACATGAGAAGAAAAGAGGAAAGAAGAGTGCTCCGCGCGCTCGGCTTGATGACTTTTCGCTGGCTGGCTGCCGCGATCCATCAACGAAAGAGAGAAGAGAGCGCGCGCGTGGGCACATTGTGTGCATGTTGCTCGACTTCTTGCTTCTTCTCAATAGTCATATCTCGTCAACGGACAATTGAACATCTCAAGTGATTAACGAGCGCAGCGCAGCCTCTGAAAGGATTAATGCACCACTCGCGCACTCGCGCCAGCCGAAACAACCCTCTCCAGCAGACGACTTTTCGACTGCGACCGCCCATCATTTTTCTGCTATTAAATTTCATTCTCTCCGAGGGGAGCGAAACACCTGAGGTTCTCTTTTTAAAACCAAAAAAATAAAAAAAAGAATGGCAGCAACTTTCGGAGCATGACTGGATTTTTGTGAGTGTTGCAAAATAAGCAGCTTCATAATTTTGTTTCAGTAAATTATATTTAAATACTATATAATTTGTGTGAAAATACAAATTCCAATTTTTAAATGAAATTAATCTGGCTCAAATCCATTTTCATTAACTTGACGGGTGACATTCTGTAAAATTTGTCCATTGAAACGTGAGCACAAGTTCCCATGCAGCAGATCGATTGTGAATCAATCTTGTGAGGTGTCGGTCGCACCGGTGGATCGCCAGCAACAGATCATTACCGATAATGCGATGATTCTCGCCGACTGAGTGTGCACAAAAGACGCGAAATTCTTCGGTCAGCAATTTGGCGCACTTGAATGGCCCGTAATGGCTTATTTGTCGGGAAACGCGGCGCAATATCAAGAATGAGCGCGCAATTCAAGGCCAGTGAGATGGAAAATTAAAGTAGTGGTGTGTGCCTCGACGCTCGGTTTGCTGTGCAGGGGATGAAAAATGGAAGTAATACACCCCAAAAGAGAAGCAGTCCAAACAGAGTCGAGCGCTGGCACTTTCGCACGCAGCTGTCCAGCGTGCGAGATTAATTATCGTCGCATCATTAATAATCTCGTTCGCTTGCCGGTCGGCCGAAACGACGTTTCCTCACCTGCCTCATCTCGTAGTTTGAACACGGATCGAAAATATGCACCTAAAATTCTGGGGCATTTACTCACGCATGTACATGCTGTTACTTTTTTCAAATAAATCATTTGCAACAAAATTACGATTGGTTTTTTGGCCCATCATAATAGTTTTTGTTTTTATGTTCCCACGCTAATCTTGCTAAATTATCGAATAAGAGTGAATAGCAATTATTTTAATGACCAATATTTAAATATTAATTCAGCGTTCCTTGAGAGTTTATAGTACAATTGTTTTTTAATTAATTCATAAATTAAGAGTGCTTCAACTTAAGGCGTTCACTTATTTTTTTATTTTTTAAGTTCCAGCTTACTCGTAGTTTTATAGAAATTGAAAAAAATCAGATTCTTGTGACCTGATTTTGAACGTTTTAGGGTTCCCAAGTACGATCACAAATCACAAATTTTGGGATTTTAAAAAAAGGGTTACAGAATTTATTTTAATATTTTTTATTTGTGCCAGTGTATTGCGGCGTTAAAGCCCAGCGAGTTTCTATTAACACTGTCACTAAGAAAATGTGTAAAGGTGGAGGAGAGTGCCACCTTTGGGCAGGCATTACACCAGTATTTTGTTCATAGTTCCATAACCTACTCGTCATATAAACAAAAAATGCAAATTCATTTTCCAGAGTGACTTCAACTTATTTTGAGGGTTTCAGGGTATACTCGCGGAAGTATACAAGTGTTCTTGGAATAAAAATCACGAATTAAGGAATTCCAAATTAGGGTTTCTAGTAATTTTTTTAATTACCAAAACCTATTCTTAAATATTCAAACTTTCAAATCAATACCCCTGAGTCCCTTGACTTTTTTTTAGAGTTTCAGGGTGCTCAGGAATATGTGTTCTTAAATGATTCACCAATTTAGGGGGTTTATACATTTTTAATTTTTATAGTACCATAACCATACTTGTATTTTCTAAAAATTCATTATAATGGTTGCTTGACCTTACTTGAAAGTTATTTGGGTATTTCATAATTTTTTGTTAAAATTTCAAATTTAGGGAGCTTAAATTAGGGTTTCTTTCCTTTTTTATAATTTTTTGAGTTCACACATACTTGTTTTTTTTAATTTCTATACAATATCCCTTATTTTGAAAGTTTCTTGGTACTCATGTACTGTACAACTAGGGAAATGCGCAGGTTTAAGAATCGTACAAAAAAGTGTAATTTTGCATCATATATTTTTGAACTGTTGTTTTTAATAAAAAAAAAAGAAAATTTTATCTGATGTCCATTTTGTAAAATAACGAACCACATTATTGATTTGTGGTTCATTGCGAACAGTAATTTAATGCCAGTAGTCCAAGCTAATTGACGGGACGCGCACCTTTCAGTGTTTCACCCGTTTGATCCTGATCATGGTAGCGTCACACATAACAACAGCAAGCATATGTATATTAGTATATCGAGTGTTGTGCGGCGCCATCAGCACACACTCTTTCCCACATTAAGCCTAATTGATGGCCGCCCACTCGACCACTTTAATTAACCCCCCTCCCGCCCGCCTGCCATTATTTCATCGCACAGAGTGTGAATGGTAATCGAACGGCGGCCTTCTCTCTCTCACTCACTCACTCATTCGTCCATCCATTGTGTTGTCTGTCCGTCGTCCGTCCGAGATTAAAAGCGGTCGGTTGCGCGCGGGTAAATGGCTTGCTTGTATTGTGATGCGAACAAGCCAGCCAGATATCTGTGCAGCGCTTTTGACCTGCGAACCACACCGGCCATCAATCACTATGCGCGCGGCTCGTTCTCTTACACTATAAATCGCCATCGTCTCTATTCCATCATCAAGATTTTTCTCATCAGAACTCATCAGACAACACTGATAAAACCAACTCAAAATTTCTGCTTCTATTAATAGGTTTAAATTTTTACTGGTGCGTGCTTGCTTCAGTTGCATGAAAGGGGATAGTGAAATAAACGAAGAAGCTTTCTAAAGCATTTTAAAAATCGATAATATTGCAAAACTATTGGAAAAACATTAAATTAGGATATTAGCTCTACATGCTTTAGAACGCCTTCTTTTTTAAATTTCCGGTGAACCAAGCCCCCATTTCCAATTTCCAACGAGTTCACCCCTCTTCCAGTGGTAACTTTCACATGGAAATCGTTAAAAAATTCAAATTTAAAAAATCGGTCGTTTTTCCCGTTTTTCTAACGGTTTAACTCGTGGAAATTGGTTTTTTTATTTTAAAATTAGACAAGACACAAGCGGCTATTTAACTTATGACACTTTTGGTTAAATAAATGAAATTTTTAACGTTTAACAATTAATTCACCTCCTCAAACACAGACACCGATTAAAATAATTGACTCTAAGCAAAAATTCATTAATTTTGCTCATCTCAAATCGTCAATGTTTTTCGCTTTATTTTATTTGGTACCTCACACTCCTGCTAAAATTGAATAAATGTCCCATTTTAAATGAAACTTCCATCGTCCTTGCTATAACCTATACGCAATTACTTTTTGCTTCGTGTGGATTTTCCAACAAATCGCATTCAGCTCTGTGCCAGCAGCAAACACACAAGAGGAGCGGAGTGCAATCGCTTGTAGCTGTTGGTCTCAGGAGAGTGCCCAGGCGGGCTGACATCATAAAAAGCTGATCCTTGACGCGATGAACTTCTTTTTTCGCGACAGGCCAGAAGAAAAAGCGAAGCAAAAAGCCAACCAGAAGCCGTCGGTGTGCGTTTGCCGGTGTCAATTTGCGGTCGTCAAATTGTCACAGACACCGACGCAAGGGGACCGAAAGCCGGCTGTCTGCCTGTTTTCTCTCTGGAGACGGAAAACGGCTTTATTGCTACAAGACGAGCCAGCAAATAGTGTGACGCAAGTTGTGGAAAACCAAATAGTTTCTAATTAGATTTTTTAATACAATTCGTGGTTTAAATTTTATTTTTGTATTTTTAATCATTTAGCTGCTATTTTGACATTTTTTAAATATTTTTACTGACAAATATAAATTTAATAATGGGCCCGCAATTAAAATGTTATCTATAAATATCACCAATTATTTTGCTTCTGATGGTGAGTTAACTAATGGTGACTAATTATTGTCTCGTTTGATATTTTATTTGATGTAACATCCTAAAACCAAGATAACTGAGAATTTCCACCTTAAATAATTGCGATGAATGCATTGTTGTAAGTTCACAAAGCACAAATCAAGCGCATAAATTACTGGTTGCTCAACTGAGTCTGTATTTTCTGCTCCCCCAAGCATTTTTCCACTTCCTTCGCGAGACGATATATATTTTTTCGTCTGGCGAAGAGCGGGTGCTCATTTCATTATGTTAAAATAGCAGAAGCATCACTTATGGGTAGAGCAAGTGGCGAGAAGGAAACATATCGGATCCTGTGCTGGCTGCTGTTGTGGTGAATTAATTTCAGCGCTTTCTGCTGCACACACACGCACGCACAGCGAGGGTGCTCGGCGCCGTAAAAAAGCAAAAGGGGGTGCAAACTACTTTTTTACTTGTCACATTTGATCTATCGGCGAATTTTATCTTTGGGGAATTAATGGAGAAAAACACAGGCGGAGCAAGTCGAGCGTTTCCCCAACACATAAAGCAGCGCAGAAATGATATTTCAGCGTGTTGTATCGCAGCCCCTTTGCTAATGTCCAAAAGTAATTTAGGAGATGGTTAAAGACCATGAGCAGAAGTCAAAGGAAAAATGTGTTTCAGAGGCCTTCAGATCAGATCAGTGCCAAATTTTCTTTTATAAATAATTGTGATCTTTGGCTCCTAAGGGCAGCAATTTTTAAAGTTTATAATTTTTTTAACAAACTGATTTTTCATGTTAAATTGCTTAGTTCGAGGTGGGAATTTTCTATTTGCTCATAAGGTCAGGGAGTGAGTTTAAAATATATATTTAATTGATAATTAAGTTTCCTTTCCTGACAGCAATACATTTTTTTCATTTTTTATCATCATTATATTTTGATTTGTTCAAAAATAATCTGACAAATTCCCGCATGAACAAGTAAAATTGGAAATAAATACTTAAATTTCAATGCCAAAACAGGTTAATTTTGAAGAATCACGAAGAAGTTGAATCATTCAGTGAAGTAAATCATGAAATTCGGAGACTTATCAAAAAATAAAAATTACACAACTTTGTTATAAGAACAAAAGGACGAAATAATTCTAAAAATGGACTGGGGGGACTATTTTTGTTGCTAGACAGCTGCTTGAGCAAAATCAATCGAGCAGGCGCCGGTCTAAAGTCCCTCTTGCGCCTGAAACAAGTTCCTTTCTCTCGTTTTTCCGAGATGGACTCGCAAACTTTGCCGAGCATTGGCCTGGGGGAATTGCGGGCACACAAGATGAATATTAGCTCCATTCTCGTTTCGTCGCGTGTTTTATTGTGACCGAGACAAAGGGACAGAGACACTGCTCCTCATGAACGAAATGCATTTAATTAGACGAAAAAAAATCGCTGATAAATGGGAGAATTTTTTTTCAATGCACCGACTGAAGGCTGAATAAAAAAGCAACAGGCGCAGGGAGTGTTGTCATGGTAATGCATTCAAACATGCCGCACGATAACACTACCCTGTTTCCTATTCATGTATGTATGTATTTGTATGTACGCCGCGCATTCTCGTGAATGCTATCGCCCTCGAAAATGCCTACGTGGAAACTTTTTTCCTGGTATATAAGGGGCCGTGATTGACAGGGAAATGGGATTTCTTTTAGTAAAAATATGTGCATATCTTAATAATGGTGCATTTTACTCTTCGTGTCGATAATGGAGGCAGGTGTCATTTTTCTCTAATGAATAAACTCTATGTATTGATATAGACTTGTTCATTCAGCATTAAACTATTCAAGTGCTAAAATTATTTATTTTTCACTATTTTAAAGTGCAATTGAAATTTTTTACTGAAAACCCGGAAAACGTATTCTTTTTATCAATTATAATTTTAGTATCCTTTGTTGAGTTGCTAAATGAAAAACAAAATTTGAAAGCAAAACGCTTCAGAATATTTTAACTGATGTTTGCTTCCTAGCTCAAGACTTTTTATTCTTGCAAAACCATGAAAAATAATTAAATAAGAAGTTTAAATTATTTTTAAAAAGTCTCACTTTTAAATTTAATCATGAAGCAGTACGCCTAAAAAATAATGTTTTGGGGATTTTGGAATGATTTGCTCCATAATTTTGCTTTTTAATTTGATTTTGTCTTGGAATTAAGAAGAAAACAGATATTGCCAATTTCTCGGAAACCCCTGACTAACACTGTGCGAAACCAGGTTTAAATTTAATAAAAGCTGTGAGGTAGATTTATTTCTAAAAAGTTTTGTTTTGTTTATCACAATTTAATTTATTCAATAAATAAAATAAAAAAATCCCCACCTTGTGGGGCCTGAACGAATTTCCAGCATTATCTTGCCCAAAATCCCTGGTAAGAAATTGGGGAGAGGGGAAGTGGAGCAAACCGCGCACTCCGGGAGAGATACATTACAGCGAGCGACGCACGCGACTCTCGCAATATTTTTTGCTCATCTCTCTTTCGAGCACATCACTCCTGGTCCTGACAAGTTTCCATGGAAACTGCCGAGCGAGTTGCTTGAACTGGTGCCATTGGTTGGTCTGGGGCTTTTCTTGACCCCGCCCCCTGACCTCATAGTGTGGTGCTCACAACATGATACCACGGGCACCTCGTGACCGACCCAGCGAGCAGCAGCTCTTAACTCACTCGTTCGCTCCTGCCAGCCGGAGCCGGAGAGCGCCGCCATCATGACAATTATCGATCCATCCTGCCTCCCTCGACTTATGAACACCAAAGGTGCCTCATTTTCAGCAGCATTTTTGCAGTCCAGCCGCCCCGCTTTTTGCTCTCGGCACACAACTCAACCTTCGGCCCCCGCAACTTTGGCCGCAAACTTTCCAACTTCACGAGCCACAGAGGAAAATGTATCCGGAACTCGTTAATAGTTCCACTGAGGGATCAAATTGTTTATAATTTTGTGTGTGGGTTTTTTGGCTGCAGGGGGAAATTATGCATTCCGCTTGACAAGTGATCTCTGCAGGTTGCATACTGTATTCATTTTTCAGGTGATTGTTGTCCATTCCAAATTTTAAATTTAAAAATAAAACAAAATTAAAAACGTATTTTAAAAGAACAGTTTGTCAAAATTCTTTAAAAATGTAAAATTTTACTTTCAAAGTTTTTGCTGACAAATAAATATTCTTCTTTAAAAAAAATCTAAGATATTAATAAAACCGATTATTTTTCTTTTTAATTTGCTTCTCAAATTTCGATCGTATATTAGCAAGAAAATTGAATGGATTATTAAATCAGGATTAAAGTCATTAACCTCATCAAATTTCATGCTTTTCCCGCCCTTTTTTGACACGTACCACACCTTTTTTTTGTTAATAAAGGAAGATACGCCCCTATTTTCTAATTAAAATTGAATTATAATTAAAAATGTCAAATTTTCCGATTTTCCTGCGCTTAGCGACACGTGCCACGCCTTCTTTTCTAGTTTTCCCGCAAGTTACACCCTATTACACTGATCGCTGTGTGCAGAAAATCTGGTGGATGGGATTTTTTTATATCGAAAAAAAGTAAAATTAAAAATAATAAATCTTTTCTTCAAGCTGATCTCATTTAAATCGATTTTTTATCGTTTTAAGGCGAAAATTACACGCAACCTTTTCCTTGGCGGCAACTGGCAAATTAAATAAAATGTGGAACGCTTAGAAACCCAATTTTTTCTCCTCAAAATTAATTACTTTGTGCTTACAATCAGACACTTAATTAAAATGGTAAAGATTATTCTAGCATAGTAAGAAAACCTGATAAAAAAATGGTTGGAATTTATTTACATTAGCAAGAATTTCATCCCACCTTGTAATTTTAACCAGGCTGAACCAACCAAACAGTTTTGATCTTTTGATGCGGAGCGTTATTAATAAATTATACTGGTCCAACAGAGCGGAGCTGACAATAATAATTAGCCTTGGATTCCCATGCAGAGAGCGGCCGGCCGGCCGGCAACAATAGCAAAACAATGGAGGCTGCAACTTAAAATAATTAGTTAATCTCGGCCCGCGGCCAAGATGACTGATTAGTCAGCGGACTCTTAAATAATTGCGAATTAACAGTACCGGCCCTCCAGGCTCGTGACTCGTTCATCAAAATGTCAATTAAACTTAAATTAGCCGGGGCTGCATAGCCTTTCGTGCCTGCTGGGACCTGGTTTCGACGCGGCTTTCGAGTGACACGAAACGCATAGTGTATGCCCTCAAATTGAGGTCACAAGCGGGTACGCTTTTGCCTCTGACACGGAGGGTTGGAAGTCAAAAATGTCACAAGTCCGCTTGATAAAAAGCAGCAGACGTGGTTGCGTGAGCGTTGCAAAGCACTGTTTTTCTCTTAATTTGAGAAGCTAATTACTTTTGAAATGAAATCACGTCCACAGATAACAAAGGCAATTAGGCCGAGTTAATGCAGTCCATTTTCGTCAGCACATTTAGTAACGACTATGCAGCAAAATCGGATATGAGTGTTTTTCTTTCTACACGAGTATGACACTGATGCTTTCACGTGTTTGCAAAACTGAATCGGTTTCATCGGTGACGCTCGCTGCAACAACAGCAGCAGCGACACACGGGATCGACCGGAACGCGCGCTTTACGCGAAAGAGTCCCCTAAGTGTCTACTGATGGATGGTTGTGGTAATTTGGACTAATGGACCACTCGTTCGCTCGCTCTCTCATCCCACCTAATTACTAAATCCCACCCAGAGCTTTTCTCCGACTTGTTTTCCTCTCTTTTCCGCCAACAACCCCTTATTATCACTTGACAATGACGACCCTTGCTGGGCCGCAGGAGAAATATAAAAAAGTACGCCACGGTCTACTCTATATCTCCTGTCTCCTATTCAATAAGGTGGACAGACCACAAGGTATTATATGATGCACAAAACACGCAGATTAAATGGACAGATGAGGGGGAGCGATTTATTGATGAGAAGTTTAATATCGGCGATGCAGGAAAGTTGTAAAGCATAGTCTCATTCGTGGCATGTCAAAATTGAATATCGACTATTTTTTCCTGTGACTGCTTTGATGTTTAGGCCATCAAGTGAGTTTTTAAGAAATTTGATTAATAATGTAACCAGGATTTTAAATTAAAAAAATAAGTTAATACGTTAAAATTGTATGATTTTCCAGTGCTGTAATATTCCGAGGAAACAGGCTCCCATTTTCTAAACCCCGCGTGTTACGCCGTCTTCCAGTGATCGAGTTTCACAGATAATCCACTGGACGTTTTTATTCAATAGAAAATTGCAAATGGTTCGAAATATTAAGTTATTTCCCAACGGTTGACTCGTGGAAATTAATTATTTTCATTTTTAAAGATTTTTCAGCATTCCTTACTCGTTGCACAATTTTAAAATCGATTATTGTTAATTATTTCAACAAAATCAGACAATTTAACAAGGATTTGGCTAAACATCTCGATAAATATGTCAAATTTTACGATTTTCCCGCAATTTTTGAGACATGTGTTATGACCTCTTTTTAATTTTATGGGGAACCACGCCCATTTTTTTAAATTTCCCTGTGGTTGCTTTTAACTGAGAATCCAGTATACGAGTTTTTCCATACGAAAAATTGCAGTTTCCAAATAATCCAGTAATTTTTCCAACGGTTAACTTGTGGAAATAAAATTATCAATCGCTTCAAGTGGAAAAGAAACACGCGGATATTTAACTGGAGACTCTTGGCCAAATAAATAAAATTTGAAAACCGTTTATTTTATTCAAAATCGATTGTTTTTATGCTCATTTACATAACTATTTTGAATGTTGAGCAAAATCGATTATTTTTTAAAAATCACTATATGTACTTATTACAATTAAAATATTTTAATCATTTGATAAATACTTTTACTCATTGTTAGCTGCCTAAGAGGATGAAATGTTGAAATAAAAAATGAAATATGATTTTCATGCGCTGTGCTGTATGCTACGAGCTGTTCAAATAATATGAGTCGTCATTATGTCTTCTATTTAGATTGTGTTTCGTCACGCTTTTGAAGCGCGTAAGCCAGTAGCAGCTGCGTCAAATCGACTCAATTGGAGTCACTTTGCCATTATTTCGGCGCACATGTGTTGATTTTGTGTGTCTGCTGCTCGTCGAGCTGGGTTTGTTGTGATTTCAGCATCATTAATAATAATTGCACCCTCTCGAACGGATTGCGTGCTCCGTCGAGCCTAAAAAAGTGACGGAAGCGGGCCAGGTGCGCTGCTGACCCCCAAAGAAGGTCACATTGAGCGCGCGGCTTCCGCCTGTGGCGCGGCGTGCTCAAGATGTGTCTTTTTTCCCTTTTTTTATCCACGCAAATGTGCCGTATATGCAAAGGTCGTCTATTTCTGGAAGCGTGCGAGCGGCTGATGAATGAATTAAGCACGGAACTGTGCTTTTTGTTGAAAAATGAGGGTTGCTATACGACAGCTTTTTCTTGTAACATATATAGTTACCACTCGCCAAGTTGGAGTGCGTAAAAATAGGGGTGGCAGAAACCACAAAATAAAAGCTTTAAAATATGGACTCTTCATTCGAAACTGTGGTTTTATCGCTAGATAAATCTTCTAATTTAATTTTAATTCTTTATTTAGAATATATGGGAGTTGATTCCACAATACATTTTATGTTCTCGACTGCAATTTTTGAGCACCATTTTGATTTTAGGTGTTATAGTGGTGCTGAAAAAACATGATATGAGGCTACTTCCCGGAAAATCAGGGTTAAATCTGGATTCTATCAAAATTGGGAATATCTCTGGTTCTAAATGAAGCTATAACATCAAACTGTGTGCCAAAAGATGCCTATTTTCCGGGAATTTGAAGACAATTGGTTCCTAATACATAAAATCAAGCATATGACAAATTTAAACGATTGAATAAGCTATAAACAATGTTTTAGCATTGGTGCAATTCAAATGTGACTGCTATTTTACGGTGTGAAATAAGAGAAAAACATTATCATCTGCAGCATGTGGCTGTAGCACGAGTGAATTATCGTCACGGATATCAGTGGAGCTCTCTGGAGAGCAGCAATCGGAGAGAAATGTCGACGCAATTACTCTCAAGCGTGCACAGCGCACTGACACATTCGATTCTGAAAATCGACTCGTCGCGTTGACGCGAAAGAAAGGAAGGAGGAAAAAAGTACGAGGGAGGGTCTGATGATAAATCGAGCCGAGGCAATAAATATTTTTGGTCGGCCGTGTTGATAAAGCAAATGTGGCTACTCAATAAAATTGGATTGCGAACTGGCGGGCGGGCAATAATAAAAAGGACAAAAAACACGAAACAAGCGATGCATCAGCAGAGATAATGGAGCCGATCAATTTCATCGACGAGAGCAGAGCGAGTGCCGCAATTACTGGTATTGCGTGTAATGAATGCGAAATATGGGCGCTGTTGGACCGCTTTGTTTGCGTCCGCTGGCCGGGCTGTTGACTCTGCGCCTCCAAATGGCAGATGTGCAAACAGAACAACCCACGGCTCCCTGCTGACCGCCGCACTGACCAACAAGCCCTCCAAAGTCAAACAAAGGAGCAGCACAGCGACAGCCAAGGACTCAATACTCGCGCTCTCCTCCCTCCATCCCTCCTCGGCTTCATAATTTACTCTGCTTGATCAAAATTATTATTATTATCTTCATCCAGGCGAGTACCACACTAGCCCCATTCTGGCAGTCCAGATGGTTTTGATCGCTGGCTTATTGTTAGTTCAAAATTGTTAAAAAAAGATTTAGAATAGAATAATCGGGTTTAAAATGTTCAAAATTTTATTTCTTGCCAGATGACCCGCTTCTTGTGTCGTTTCCAACTTAAATCGACAAATAATCGATTTCTTCGAGTTAACTGCTGATTTTTTTTAAATTCGCAATTTTTTATGTTGAGGAACACATGTCTACCTGATTCTCTGTGAACAGAAATCCCTGGAAATGGGTACAACTCGCAGGAATTTTGGAATAGGGACGAGTGTCCACGGAAAATCGTAAAAAAGGCATGGTACGTGTCACAATTAAGAGCGGTAAATCAGTAACATTTGACTATTTCTAACATTTCAGCTAAAATCCTGATCAAAAATCGGTTTATAGTATTTTTAGTATTTTAACTGTTAATAATCCATTTCTATCCCTTGTAATCCCACTGTTACTGCTCTAGACTTAAATCTGCTTTTTGACATTTAGACATGTCACGCATAATGCACTGCAGATTAGATTTGATGTGATTGTACCACACCGCAAGTAAATGTATCAGTCGTAGGGCCACCCTCGATCCGCACCCCCTCGTCCTCAGCTCAGCAACCCCTCGTTGGAAATAAAAATTTTGCATTTTATCTTATTTGCATTGCGACGTGCGAACAGCAGATTTCTCCTCGCGATCTGCAGGGAGCCAAAAGATCTACTCGGGGGTTGTAAATAAATTTGTGCTAGTCGCGGCAAGCATTTTGAGCTCATTGCACTGGGAATATTCGCCGTGCGTACGTGATGGAGGGCCGCCGGGCACGCTCTCTGATTTATTGACTCTTTATTTTGGAGTACATCATCTCTCTTGCAGCCAGCCCAGCCCCTGCGCGCTTTTTTATTCTTTTTAAATTGCGATTTATGACGACGAGGTTGCGAACGGGCACGTGCACTTCCGACAGAAATTGGCAGCGTTTAAACTTCTTGTTATTGCTCGCAGCCGCAAATTTCTTTTTCATTGAGAGTGGAACTCGATAACAATTACCACGAGGGAGAGTAAACCCATAAATATATATAAAGTTAGGCTGAAAGACTAAATTTATTAACACACAAATATATATAATGTTTTTCTATCTGGATTTTATTTCTAATGACGTTTAAAATTCTGAGAAAATCTACTGTAAAGTTTACTCACTAATCACTTGTCTCCTTACTGTAAAATCACGATTTATTTCACCAGGAGGAAAATTTGGCTCATAATTGACCCACCGTTGACAATATCGCAGCAAGAGGAATCGAAATCAAACGTAAAATAATTGAGAAACCGTATTTTTTATTTCGAGAATTTCAAATTAATTTACATAAATTGAATGATTTTTAAAGTGAAAATTAAAAAAAGTTCAGACACGTCTGAATTAATAAAGTTGCAAAATCGAATCCCCACTGGTTGATGTTTCAATCACTGTAAAGGACTGCTTTATTTATTTATTTGTCGGTCTCGTTCGCTTTAATTTGAGCAACACATCAACTGGATCCGCTCATCCGCCGAAAGTGGCTTCCATAAGTGTATTGAACGAGAGCGACATGCGACGCCGCGTGTGTGTTCACGCACTCGTTGATGCTGCTGTTTGACATTTTAAATATTTGTTCAGTCGTTCGTTCGCTCGGCGTGTATTTATGTTTACGACCAAGTGGCTGCTGCTCTCCTGATTTCAAATGATAAATACGTGCGCACACACTCCCTCTTTCATCAGTGAAGCGGATGAATTTGATGGTTTCGGTTGACGGTTGAATCATTTATTTGTAAAACTAAATCAAATCGGAACAACGTACAAACGTTCTAATTTTTGAGATTTTTAATTTAAACTTGAAATTCTTACACAAATTAATAAGTCATGAAATAGTGAATTTATTTGCCCATTGCATAATTTAATTTAAAATGATTAGGATTTTAATAAGTTTTAAATTGGTAAAAAAATACCTATGGTGTTTGGAATGAAAAAAATTAAAATGTTTTGAAATTTTCTATTTAGTACAGAAGGTCTATATTTTTTACCCAATAAACGTTGAGAAGTAAGTTCTAAAAGATGCAAATTTTTATTCCAGAGCCTTTTAGCTCAAGAATTTTTGTGCTTGAAAATTTTAATTGGTATAATTGAGATATTTTTAAAGTTGTATAAAAATGTTACTTAAAAATTGAGTCATTTTTTATTATTGAATTACCAAAACGAGTCATTTCAAACTCTAGAAATGAGAAGAAAATTAATGTTTTGGTCTAATTATAAAAAATGCTTCCTTCTAAGCTTTAGACCTGCAATTTTAAGTTATGGTTTCGCATGAATTTAAGCAAAAACAATCGTCTGGCAAAAACCTACCGTGTTTTATTTAGTTAATTAATTTAGAAAATGGTCGTGGAAAATTGTGAGAGTTCTGGCCATGAGAAATTCAATGCAAGGGAAATAAAACAATATATAACGGAAAAAATAATGAATTCTGTGTGCACCCGTTCGTTCACTTCACTTTAGCGAGTGAGCAGTTGTCATTTATCGAGCAGGTGCATTTTTCGCGGCGTCGAGTCGTTCGTTGAGGGTGTTCCAAACACCCGGGGTGAAAGGTCATTCGTCGTTGGCTGCACGCAGCGCGATTGGCAAACGTAACCTCTGTGACCCCTCCCTTAATATTGTACGCCCACGCAGACAGATGACGAGAGTCGAGCTCATTCTCTCTCGCGCGCACACTTTCGTCGCCTGGCGCTCATATCGCACCCCGCATATTCCATCTCAACAAACCTTTCACAAAGACTATTAATAATTGCCAATCTAAATATAGATTTTGCTCTTAAACAGGCGACACATAGTCTTAAAACTTAAAGTAGAGCTTTGCAGTCCAGCATTTTTTTTTAAAGATCATTTTGCATTGTGGTTGATTGAGTCTATTAATTGTGAAATTTAGCAACAATATATTTCTACAATGTGCAATAGTGAACTCAGGGCCAAGGAACCGTTAAATTTCAGCTTTTGCCAAATTTCTATTAGCAAAATTCAATGGTTTTTTAATGATTCTTTCGGGGTTTTTGCTTCATTTCGATTTCTCTCGTCTGTGTGCGAATTATGAAGTAAATTTTCCCTCCTTTGTTATTTAGGAGACATAGTAGCCAAAGTGCTCGCCGTTTAATTAGCATGAAAAGAGTAGCTGATTTTTTTTTTTAGAAATTTAAACAGTAATCTGAAGAGTTGTAATTTTCCCCTAATTTTCTTAGTAAATTTTAAGTAACGTTTTTCAGTTCATATCCACTTAAAAATACAAATAAAAGTCTGTTTGAAAAGTTGAAGCTAAACATTTCCCGATATTTACCTCTATACACCTCCGCAAGAATAGCAATTTGTCTTCATTTCAGGGTGGCGTAGTTACTCTCCGGGACCCACCTCTATTCAACGTCCCCTGCACGTCATCGCCCGCGCGCGGATGTCCAAGAGGCATATTTCTTGCCATTCATTTGGCGGTCTTTCATCGCGCTCGGCACAAAAGTCGCAGCCGGCGGCAAATGCAAAAAGCAGTGGCATCAACGAGTCTGCATGACTGTATTTCTACTGCTGGTGCTCCAAGTCAAAGAAGCAAAAAACCTGTTCTCCTCTCTCGCCCGCCCGCCCGCTCTCTCTCTCTCGCTCGCTCTTTCATGCACACTAATCTAAATGTAAAGCAAAGCATTTGATATCCGCAGCTCTTTGATGTCCAGCCCGAGTACTTTTTAATTACTGCAGCCCTGCTGCCTCTTATCATCTTGCTCGTGTGTTTTCAAAGTCGCGCTGAAAGCTCGCAAAAGAGTGCTCAGCGGCACGGCGAGCAAGCGTGTGTGCAGAGGCAAACTTTTAATGCGCCAGCTCCTTCTGAAATGGCAGAGAAATGGCCGCTAACTTAAAGGCATGCCAATGATACATTTTTTTTACCCAGTGAATTTTGTTTAGAATAACTGCAACAAATGTTGCTTTAAAATTCAGCGTAACTTGCAGGTATTAGTATTTAACACCCTGAACGAGCTGGCCACATCCAATCATGTCTGGGGCAAGCTGCGATCTCTAGGCTTGATTAAAGATAAAACTCAAATTGTAGACAGTCACCTTCCAACAGATAAATTAGTCGAAGAGCTCACGATCAGACGAGCTGCGGAAGTGTTATTAAAAATCAAAGCTGACTTTCGGCTACCTCGCACTATTGTCGGAGAGCAGAAATTTTACTTTCAGTACGTCACACCTACAGAGGTTAAATACGCTCTCAAGGGGATAACTTCCTCAGCAGAAGGGGTTGACGCAATTTCTAATAAAATGTTAACGATGTCGATTGATATAATTTTACCCACGTTGATTTTCCTGATAAATTCGTCACTTCAATCAGCAATATACCCCAGCGAATGGAAAAAAGCCATTTTAAAGCCGCTGCCAAAAGTGCGACGCCCAAAATGTAGCTCTGACTACAGGCCAATTAGTATTTTGTGTACCATCTCGAAAGTACTAGAAAAAGTTGCTTACGATCAAATTATTCAGTACCTACAGGCGCACGAGGTTATAGACACTTTTCAATCAGGATTCCGCAGGCTGCATAGCACGACCACGGCGCTCCTCAAAATAACCGAGGATTTACGCCTAGCCATTTTCCGCAACGAAATCTCTCTGATGGTTTTCCTTGATTACTCAAAGGCATTTGACCTTGTTGATCATGCTTTACTCCTCAGCAAAATGCGCCAGCTTAATTTCTCTGAATCAGTGATAAAGTTTTTTAAGAGTTACTTGTCCGGCCGACTGCATGCAATTCGCGGTTCAGATGGTAAAATGTCTCAGTGGGTCAGTATTGAGGCTGGCGTTCCTCAGGGAGCTGTTCTAGGCCCACTTCTTTTTTCAATATTCACGCACGATGTGGTCAGCTTATTTAAAGGTCGGTGCAGCTACCATTTGTACGCTGATGACATTCAATTATACATTAGTTGCAAGCCGGATGAAATCGAAAGTGGCATTCTCAAAATGAACACAATATTAAGCGACGTCGTCAACTGGTCTGAAATGCACGGCCTGAAACTCAATCCACGCAAAACACAGGTGCTGTTAGTGGGCTCAGAGCGGCAACACTCCCGCGTACATCTCGACTCAATCGGCAAAGTTAAAATTAAAGACAATGAAATTCAATTTAGCGATGAGATTGAGTTGCGTGAGGTTGAATTTGAGTTCAGCGAAAATGTGAAAAATCTAGGCATCGTTTTTGATAAAACCCTCTCCTGGCATGGCCAAGTTTCGCGAATTTTTCAAAGAGTTTACGGCACCTTAAAAAACTTACAAAAATTTAGAAGCGTAACCCCAGAGAAAATAAGAGTGCAACTTGTTAAGAGTTTAATCCTGCCCCATTTTGACTATGGCGATATTGTGTGTTGTTATCTCAGTACCTGTCAATTAAATAAGCTACAAATACTGCAGAATAATGTAATTCGTTATATTTATAATGTTAAACGTGGCCAAAAACTGTCTGATCTCTATAAAAAATGTCAAATATTAAATGTAATCGATAGGAGAAATCTGCACTTGTTAGTGCAGACACACAAAATTCTGTACAAAAATTGTCCGCCTTATCTGTGCCATTTAGCAACCAAAATGTACGATGTAAATCTTTTTGGCAGGACAAGAGCGCATCAAATGAAACTAATGGCCCCATTTGTAAGTGTTGAAGTGCCCGAAAACTGTTTTCAAGTGCAGAGCTACCGCCTCTGGAACAATCTTCCGCCGAATTTGTGTCTCAACGGAAACCAAAGTGCATTCAAGGAATTTTTAAAAGAACAGTACCTCAAGAAATATTGAATCACCTCTCTTTTATACAATTATGTTCAAACTGATATTATTTTGTCTGGATATGGCAATGTATGGGGCAAAATAGCCCTGCAGAACCATAATAAAGATTACTTTGAAACTAAATACGAGTCAATTTTTGAAACGGCTTTTCCGGGAAATTGGGGACTGAAAACGTTTTTTTCTGAGTGTGTTAAAATTTTTATCAGCTCTCCGAATTAGCCAGCTTTTTGATCTAGCTAAATTACGAAGCCAAACCAATGGCCATAATTGTTCTAATATTTTTTAATCAGCAATTATTCCTGAATATAGTAATTCCTATGCCCGCTGTTAACAGGTGTCGGCATATTTACCTGAAATTTTGCAAGTAGCTCCAAAATATCCGATATTAGGTTCCAACACGCCTCCCCCTCGGGTCTGTGGGGTGGTTTTTGAAAAAAGTCGTGTTTTTTCGACAGCTTTAATAACTACGCCCCAAGTGGTGCCATACAGGCTCCAACGCCACCAACTAAAAAACATTTTATTCTTCTTGACGAGTACTTTCAATTGGTAATAAAGGTCTTTCGGTGAACCTAGGACTAGAATTCAGATTAAGATTTAAAATAGGTCTGATATTCAACAATAAAATCGATAATATCTCTAAATAATTATCACTCCCTTGTCAGTTTATCTCAATTAAATGGTCTGCGTTGCATTGAGTATAGCATCCCTTAGTATAGTATGAGTATCTTTTTTAATTGAGATAGGTCTGATATCTTTGGAACCGTGAAATGTTTTACTAAAAAATTGGATTAACTATTAAGTCTAAACATGTTAAAAAATTAGAGTAGTGATCGGCTTAGTTATTTTAAAATAAATTTTTTAATATTAAAAATGAGATTTTTTGCATCTCTTAATTGTCAAAAACACTTCTTTTAGCTCGGTTTCCGCCTGTTAAACCTTGCTAAAACACTAACATAACTTATTTCAACCAACATTGGCCATTTTCACTCCTAATTTAGATGTTAATTTTACTACCTTATCACGAAGGGGTGGATATTTTTAGGAAAATAACGAATTTATAAGAGAAATTCGAGTTTAGGGTCAAATTCAAATGGATGAATTGTTCCGTGACATTTGGAAGCTAAGAGAAATAGTCAATTTGAAAATTAAAAACCATTTCCGCTTCTAATTAGAGACATCTGAGACTTTTGGTTTGGTTTAAACATTTAAATAAAAAAGAATGACACCCGTATGATTTTTCAACCTATATATTACATTAAATTAAAGTTTGGGAGAGTTTATATATATGATAAAAAATTGTTATAGATTCACATGGCACACAGTTTTGTAATACTCTGGTAATTGTGTGCGTGTGTGTGGCGAGACGGAATCGATTTGATGTTGAAATTAAATTTGCAGCAGCACAAAAAGGGCGCAGATGTAAACATCGCGGTGGCTGCTGCTGCTGCTGCGGTGGCGAGGTGGGGCGAAAGGAAAGGGGTTGCGCGTTGGCGACCCAGGGGACATCATTACGCAGCCACACTAATCAGCGCGGCACGCTGGCGCTCTCCTGTGCGCTGCTGCTGCGGCGGCGGCGACATTGTGAGCAAATAATAATGAGTGCTGATGATTAAAGTTTGCGCAAAAGGGGTGACACACGCGGTGTGTATAGTGCCGAGGAGGCGGCGTGGATTGAATTACGCCGCACAGCTACTTCAGCACACGAGATTAGACGCCGCGTTGATGCTGATGCGAGAGGCGGTCTAAACTTTTTACTCTTAATGCGCGCCGGGTACTTTGCTCGTTAAGCGTGCCCACTCGGGGCCTTTTGTCAACTTGAGTGACGATCAAACCTGGTTGCTATACACATGGCCTAAAATTTAGAAAAATATGAAAATCAATAATTTTGTCTTTGTAAATATAAAATTCCTTGAAACATCAAGCAAAATGGGTTATTAAAAAGTGCACAAATTGAGTTTTGTTTTCATTTATTTGATAATTTTATGTAGTTCTAAGGGAAAATTGGCCAAATTAGCATTTTCGTACTCTGAAGAACGGTAATACAGACTGATTTAAATGAAAAATTAAATTTAAACCGGAATAAACTAAGTCCGACTCAAAAATAAATGGAGAGCATGATTCTGAGGTCCAATTTTTCTTATATATTTTGGTGTTAATTTATTTATAATTTCACATCAACCATCTTAACTCAAACAAATTCAATGATAATAACACCCAAACGAGCTTTTTATTGCGTGATGTTTGCATTGGAGGGCGCAAATAAACTTTTTATCACCCACAGCCCCTCAAGCATAAATAACAAAGCAGCACAAACGAATTATTTCTGCCTGACTTTTGTCGCGCGAGAGAGCGAGCAGACGGCGAGAGATGAGAGAGCGTGTCACTCTTATAGGTTAGGTCAAAGTTTGCCAGATATTTTCCACGTGAACTTTATACGCGACTTTTGTAACTTTTCCATGCAAATGTCAGGGAAGTCGGGGTGGCATTTTTATATATATATACAATGTCAGACGGGAAGCAAGAGAGCCGCCGTCAAAAGAAAGTTGTGTAATGCGCCCTCTCCTGCGTCCACACAGCAGGCACGTATTATATATTTTTATCCCGGCGCGCAGAGAGCTCAGATGGCCGGGCGCATCATTTTTCTTTTTGTGTGGCACCGCACTCTTTTTGATCTCGGTGCTTCATCAGAAACTTCTTTCGGTGAAAAGGACGGCCATCCAGCCGCAGCCACCAGCCAGGGAGAGCGACGAGTTTAATCAAAAACCGCAGCCCCGGCGCATTGTGGGGGCTATTCACCGCGCGCACAGCTTGTCAGTCCGGCTTTTATTGTTATGGGTTTGTACATATTGGTGGCAACGGCGGCGGGGGAGGCTTTTAATTAAATAATGAGAGAGCAGAGTAACCGAAGAGCATAGCGAACGGCCCGCTGAAAGATTGACTATTGAGAGTGATCGGATAATTAATTTTCCACCCTTGTGCGCACCTGCTCCCGGCACGAATGGGGTAAGAATCAATTTGGTCGAGAGCAAAGTTGTCGGTCGGCTCACTGTATTTGTGTCCGCCATCACAACCGTAAATACACAGCACTGCTAATTAAGTTTTATGTTTTGGTAAATAAAACATGAAATTTAAACGATTGATTATTTTTTCTGCACCTCTAACCGTTGCAGGACGAATCATGGAGTTTTAAGCCATTCGAGCCATATTTAACATTTAATTATGCAGATATACAGACGTAAATGAAAATGCCAAAAAACTGATTTGAATTTTTATTTACTTTAATACTCCATTTTAAAATAAATAAATCTAACCATTTTTCAGAAAGATTTAAAAAAAATTAATTGTAGATTACTCATAATCTGTCCCTTGAATATCTTAATAAATGTTTCTATTATTTTGAAAATGAAACCTTAAATTTAAAAAAGGATATTGACCTTTTACATTAACAAATCCCAATTACTAAATATTGACTATCCATAAGATGCCTTCCCAATAAAAATCTATTTGCATTTTAGAAAACTGAAACACGCTAAAAATAATCATAGAGACTTTTGCGTCAGCATTCATTAATTGATCAATTTTGGCCGGCCGCGACGAGTGTACATTGTTCCAACTGGGGCACTTTGCGGGCCAGATGTGCATAGTTGTGCTGGTCATCACGTTCTGCTCGGAATTTACGACCTGGTGTTTCGCTATTTGTATCCCTGACGGCAATTACGAGCATCCCTCGCCCCGCACACATCAGCCAGACGAAACAATGGGAGTTAACGGAGCGACTGCAGGCCAACGCCGGGATAATCGCCGCCCAATGCATTTCGTGCGGCATATTGTGGACCCATATATTCCACTCGGACGCAAATTCCTGATGCCACTCGCCACATTACATGCTGCATCCTAATTTAATTATTCCATTGCTCTTTGCAGTAGGCACGGGTATCAATTGAACGAGGAAAATGTTTTACAATTTGTTTTGGTGACGTGTTAACAGAGCCAATATCAGAGAGGGAAAGTAATAGTTGAAATATATCGTTTTGCTCTATACAACCTTTCAAAGGAATAAAATCAGTCATGATTGATTTTGGTTTTTGTAACTAAATAATTATTATGTAAACTGTACAACGTTTTTGTTATTAAATAAATTTAATGTATCACTAATTAAATTTGTTTATCAAAAATAAAAATTTGAATTTACTTGCACTTTAATAGGAAAGGTGTTCTAATAATGCCTCAGTAAACACAAAACAATTTGAGAAACTATATAATATCTAGAAAAATATAAACGTTTTGATCAAAAGAACCGAAAATATTGATTTATGAAACTATAATTACATTTACTGCAAGTGCCACAAATAATCTATGCGATTTTTCATTTTGTAGCTGTCAATATCTCTTTGAGTCATTTGGAAACACAATTTTCAATGGTGAGCGAGATATACGACGAAAAAATTTAACATAAAATGCTTTTAGGGATGGAACACTATAGTAATCGACATAGCCTTGACATCAAATTGTAAAGCATTTTTGACTTATTATCCTCATGAAAAGATAATTTTTGAAACTAAATTACAACTGGAGGATCCTGAGATACAGTTTCGAAATCAAAACTAAAAACGTACCGCTGGAAATGGATTAAAAATTCTTCCTGAGGGGTCAAAAATATTTTAAACTCTACGTAACTTTCTTTAAATTACCACCCCTTATCTTATTTTAAAATTAAAACCGAATATATTTAAAGAGCGTTGAAATAATTAGCAATTTAGAGAGTGGAGGGTTAGCACCCTTATTTAACCCTTCATCTGGTCAGAGGTAGTTGAGACGAGTCTAATGGTGTGCTGGTTTTGTTATTCTGATGGTCAGAACCCGAGATTTAGCGTTTTAAATATTTGGCAAAAAAAGTACAAAATATCGAGTCTTTCGAGTTTTGAC